>NW_025422204.1:0-437435 GCF_011764305.1 Mustela putorius furo | reverse complement strand
GGAAACGCGAACAGGGCCCCTTAGACCACGTATTGGAACCATTGCTTTGGTTTCAGGCATCTCTCCTCAGAGCCGGATTTTCAATACAGCCTAGCTTCAATCCAAGGTCATCTTACATAGAAAATTTGCACACATATATTAGGACAACAGGGCCCCAGGCCATCCACACATTCCAAGGAGAGCACAAAATCATTTCACGGGAGAGTCCATTAAACTCAGCCTCCTCGGTTGCTCCCCCAGATCCAGCAAATCTAACTTGTCTTGTGCTAGGAGACAATTGGAATGCGAGGTGGCCTACCCCGCCATCCATCCTTAGAACCCCTGCTCGGAATCGTTGTCCTGGAGCCAACCAACAGGTCTCATTTGTCCTGCAGAAGAATCTTTGCAGTTTGGAGCTTCTCACAACTCCCATCATGGGAAAACAACCATGGCCTTCCGAACCCCCCCATCAGGGACAAGAATGTCCAACCTGAGCGATTGTCTGATCCTTGCCCTGACTTCAGATGGCAAGAGATATCGATTCAGGCCTGTAGATTGTGCCTGCCATACCCTCACCGAGAATCCTAGGCCTAGCTTGGGTTCTCAGACTTCCGTCCTCATACTACTGGCACACAAGCCCCTCCAGTTTAGCAATCCAGACTACAATGCAGCACTCTGCCTCCCTTCCAGAAGAAAAACATTGCCCTCTGGGGCTTCCCAGAAACCCCAAATGAGGATCAAACTGCACGCCATTCGGCTGTACCCCCCACCCAACCCAAATATATAGGCTGACCTGGGCACTAATGCCCTTTCTGACACAGCTGAGCCTGGATCTCCTGGTCCCGCCCAGACAGCTGGCCGCAAACTGAGCACATCGGACCCACCACGGCCTTAGGACGTCATCTCTTCTCAACCTCTGTTTTCAGGCTTCAGAACCTAGACCTTATCTCCAATCACGGGCCGGGTTTGAAAATGATGCAGAAATCAGAACTCTTTCCCCATGGCAAGAGAAACTTGTGGTTGGCATGTTGTCCAAGGTTCAGTGTCGTTGAAACCAGTGTGGCCCATGAGGCCCCGCCCATGGTTGCGTGCCACATTGGTCACAAACACACATTGTGACCCTCAGCCTGTGTCCAGTCCTCAGGTAAGGCCTCTCAGTGGCTGGATGGTGAGAAAGCATATTGGGCTTGCCATTCCCCTACCCCCAAAATTTTTAACCATAGTTCGGATTGTCCCTCTCACTCTTCCCCAGGGTTCTGCTTTGGAATTCCTCTTTTGGTGGGACACCTGAGGGTAACAAACATGAAAGGGTCCGCCCATTCCACAGATTGACAAAAAAATAATTGGGATCGGGCCAAAGATCCACAGAGAGCAAGATGCGTCCATGGCCCATGAGGCCTCCCCAACATTCCACGGCCATCGCTGATACAAAATCCAGAGACAAAAGCCTGATCATGTGCCTCAGACTCGCTCATTCTTCATATCCTCAAGATTTCTTCAGATAAGAACCTACACGACACTCGAATGCACCCAAAATATATACTCTAACCTGGGCACTAATGCACTGTCTGACAACCTGAGCCCGGACTTCGTGACCAACATTCAGACAGCTGACTGCACACTGAGCACATCAGAACCGCCATGGCCTTAGGTCATCATCTCTTCCCTACCTCAGTTTTCAGGCTTCAGACCTAGACCTTATATCCAATCACTGCCCAGGGGTGACTGTGATGCCGAAATCAGAACTCTTCCTTACCCATGGCAAGAAACCTTGTGTTTGGCATGTTGTCCAATGTTTCAGTGTAGGAGAAACCAGCATTCACTCTGAGTCCCCCCCGCCCAACCTTGAGTGCGACGAGGGCATAAACACGCATTGTGACCCTCACCGTAAGTCCTGTTCTCTAGTACGTCCTCAGTGGCTGCACCATTAGATGTCATAAAATGGCTTGACATGTCCCCTAGTCCCCAATTTTTAACCAGATTTCTGGTTGTCCAGTCGCCGCCCCCCCCCCCAGGGTTCTACTCTGGAATCCCTCATTTGGTGGGACTCCTGAGGTTGAAAAAAAAAAACGAAACAAATCAACAACAACAGAACAACGGACTTCTTCCATCCCACAGAATGACCCCAAACTCTTTGGACGGGGCCAAACCCCCAGAGAGTAAGACTCGTCCATATCCCATGAAGTCACCCGGAAATTTCACGACCATGAGTGACACGATATCCAGAGACAAAAACTTGAGCAAGAGCCTCACACTCGCCCTTTTCATATCCCGAAGTGTTCGCCTCATGGTCTGTAGATCAGTCCTGCCATACCTATGACCCAAAACATAAGCCCAGTTTGGGTTTTCAGACAACTGTCCAAACAGCTCTGGCCTACACACCCTACAGCGTCAGGCCCCTGGAGTCAAAAATGAAGACTGGGCTTGCCCTCTCCAAGGGAATTGCATGTGCCCATTCCAATGGCCACAACCCTACTAATAGGATAAACCTCCAAAATCCCTGAGGCCATCCCTATATTTGGGGCTTCCCAGGTCAAACAGGGGCAATCTGGGCCCATATGAGCACCTACCTGCACTCAGACCCGTAGACTGATGTCCCCAGAGATAAAAAGGAACAAACAGGCCCCTAACACCTATCGGATCCATTGCTTTGGTGTCCAGGCATCTTTCCTTAGAGATCCTTAGAACCCTTAGAATCCTGCTCTTGCGTCGTTCCTTATTGGACATCCTTCAGCCATCCAACAGGTCTCGACTGTCCCACAGGAGTCCTTGTGCAAGTACCACCTTACAACTCATATCATGGAAAGCTTCCAAGGTCACATGATGCCCCCAGGCTTCATGAAGGCTGATCATGGAAAGAAACTCCAACCTGAGCCAACGGCTGATCTTCGCCTTGACTTCAGATGCACGAGATCTTGATTAAGGTCTTCAGAGTGCACCTGCTGTGCCCTCACCCCCAAACCTAAGCATAGCTAATGTTCTCAGACTTCCGTCCTCACTCTCCTGGACCACACGCCCTCCATTTTGGGATTTCCGATGACACAGTGCTGCACTCTGCCTGCCCTCTAGAAGAAAAACGTTGCCCTATGGGTCTACCCAGAAACCTCAAATGAGGATAAACCTGCATGCCACTCAACTGTACACCAATTATATAGTCTAGCCTGTGCACTAATGCCCTGTCTGACACAACCTGAGGCCTGAATTCCCAACCGACACCCAGACAACTTGCCGTACACTGAGAACTTCTGAACCGCCATGGCCTTAGGTTGCCATCTCTTTCCAACCTGGTTTTCAGGCTACAGAAACCTAGACCTTATCTCTACTCATTTCCCATGGGTGAACGTGATGCAGAAATCATAACTCCTCCTTCCCTCTCGCCAGAATCTTGTGGTTGGCATCTTATCCAAAGTTCAGTGTAGGACCCCTGTAGGGCCTACAGGAGTAGTAGTAGGGCCCCTGAGGGTAGTGTAGGGTCCCTGAGGCCCTGCCCATGCTTAAGAGCTGCGGTGGGCACAAACACACATTGGGACCCTCAGTTTGAACCCTAGCCTCAAGTAAAGCCTCTCAGTGGCTGGACCATGAGCCCACATATGGGGCCTGCCATGCCCCAAGTCACCCAATCTTAACCAGAGGTAGAGACATCTAGTCACCCCTACTCAGGGCTGTGCTCTGGAATCCCTCTTTGGTGGGACATTTGAGGTAAGTAAACACAGAAAGGATTCTTCCCACACACAGAATGACCCCAATCACTTGGGATCAGGCCATCCCCAGAGAGAAAGACTCCTCCATGGGCCATGAAGCCAGCCCGACATTCCACGGCCACTATTGACACAAAAAGCAGAGATATAATCCTCACCCTTAGGTCATAGCCCTAAAAAATTCTCCTCATAGTCTGTAGATGGGGCCTGCCATACCTACGTCCCCAAACCGTGTTTTCACACTTCTATCCTGACATCCCTGTCCCACACACCCTCCAGGCTGAGGCCCCTGGAGCCACACCTCAAGACTGTGCCTGCCCTCTCCAAGGAAATTCTTCCCATTCCATTGGCCACAACCCTACAGATTAGGAGAAACCTCCAAAGTCCCAGAGGCCATTCCAATAGTGTAGGCCGCCCAGTACAAAGAGGGGTGATCTGTCACAAGCTGAGCAACGACCTCAACTCACCCGTAGACAGATATCCCAAGAGTAAGGTATTAAACTGGACAGGCCCCTAGAACGTAATTGGTTCCATTGCTTTTGTTTTAAGCATCTCTCCTCAGAGGCCTGTTTCCAATACCAGCATATGGGGGATTCCAGAGATACCAATCAGAACAAATCTTGTCTCCACATGGGAAACTTATCCTTTGGAGCTCTGTAAAAACCTCCAGTTAGGAGAAAGCTTCAGGTAACCGGAGCCAGCACCCTATTCCAAGGTCTCCATGGACACAAACCCGCATTATGACCATTCGGCAGGAGAGTACATTTCAACTCAGCCCCGTTGATTACTCCCCCAGAGCCAGAATATCAAACCTGCCTTGTCGCAAGGAGACAACTGGAATGCAAAGCAGACTCTCTAGGCATCCATCGTTGGAATCCTGCTCTGGCGCCGTTCCATATGGGATGTCCTGGGAGCCTTCCAACAGGTCTTGACTGTCCTGCAGAAGGAATCCTTGCAGATTGGAGCATCTCACAACTCCTATCGTGGGAAAACCTACATGGCCTCATGAGATGCTCCCCTTTATAAAGGGGCCATCATGGACAGAAAGTCCAACCTGAGCCAACTTCTGATCCATTGCTTTGGTTTCTATGTATCTCTCCTCAGAGGCCTGGTTTCCAATACCAGAATATGGGGGTTTCCTAAGGAAACAATCAGAACAGATCTCATCTCCATATGAGAAACTTGCTCTTTGGAGCTGTGTCAATACCTCAGGTTAGGAGGATCCTTCAGGGCGCTGGCACCATGGCCCCAATTCCAAGGTCTCCAAGGACACAAAACTTACATTATGATCCATCCTCAGGAGAGTCCATTTCAAATCAGCCCCCTCGGCTGCTCACCCAGAGCCAGCAGATCAAACCTGCCTTGTCACTAGGAGACAGTTGGAATGCGAGGTGGGCTGCCCAGGCATCCATCCTTAGAACCCTGCTCTGGAGAATTTCTTTATGGGACGTCTTGAATCCAACCAACCTGTCTTGACTGTCTCGCAGAATGAATCCTTGTGGTTTGAAGCATCACACAATCCTACTGTGAGAAAAACCTCCATTTCCTCATGATGCCCCACACCTTCATAAATGGGCCATCATGGACAGAAACTTCATCCTAAGCCAAAGTCTGATCCGCGCCCTGAATTCAGAAGCACGAGATCTCGATTCAGCACTTGAGAGTGTGCCTGCTGTGCCCTCGCCCCGAAATCTAAGCCTTACTTGTGTTCTCAGACTTCCGTCTTCACAATCATGGCCACACCCCTCCAGTTTGGCAATTCTGGAGACACAATGCAGCACTCTGCCTGCCCTCCAGAAGAAAATGTTGCCCTATAGGGCTAACCAGAAATGCCAAAAGAGTAACAACCTGCATGCCACTCGACCATACCCCAATTATAAAAATCTAGCCTGTGCACTAAAGCCCTGTCTGACACAGCCTGAAGGCAGACCTCCAGTCCAACACCCAGACAGCTGGCCGTACACTGAGCATATCAAACCCACAATGGCTTTCGTCCATCATCTCTACCCAACCTCAGTTTTCACCTTCAGAACCTAGACCTTATCTCCACTCACTGCTCAGGAGTGAACGTGATACAAGAATCAGAACTTCTCCTTCGCCATGGCAAGAAACCTTGTGGTTGGCATGTTGTCCAACGTTCATTTTAGGAGAAAGCAGCATGGACTATGAGGCCCCACCTATTCCTGAGGGCTACAATTTGCACAAACACACATTGTGACCCTCAGCGTGAGCCCTGTCCTCATGTAAAGCCTCTTAGTGCCTGGAACAACAGCCCACATATGGGGCTTGCCAAGCCCCTAGTCCCCCAATCTCAACCAGAGTAGGAGATGTCTAGTCACCCCTACTCAGGGCACTGCTCTGGAATCCCTCTTTGGTGGGACACCTGAGGTAAAAAAAAAAAAAAATACAGAAAGGACTCTTCCCATCCACAGAATGATCCCAACCACTTGGGATCAGGCCAAATCACCAGAGCAAGACTTGTCCATGGCCCTTGAGGACACCCCGACATTCCACGGCCACCGTTAGGCACAAAATCCAGAGACAAAAGCCTGAGCAAACGCCACATACTCGCCCTTTGTTCATAGCCCGGAAAATTCTCACGGTCTGTAGATCGAGCCTTCATATATACATCCCCAAACCTAAGCTGAGTTTGTGTTTTCAGACTTCTGTCCCCACAGTCCTAGCCCACACACCATCCAAGCTGGGGCCCCTGGAGCCACACCTGTGCACTGTGGCTTCCCTCTCCAGGGGAATTCTGCCATTTTCCATTGGCCACAACCCTATAGATTAGGAGAAACCTCCAAACTGCCCGAGGCCATCCCAATAGTGTTGGCTGCCCAGGACAAACAGGGATGATCTTTCACAAGTTAGGAAACTACCTCCACTCAGACCCAGAGACAGATATCCCCATAGAATAAGATTGAACTGGACAGGCACTTAGGCCCTAATCAGATCCATTGCTTTTGTTCCCAGGCATCTCTCCTCAGAGGCCTGGTTAACAAATACCAGCATATGGGGGATTACTGAGGCACTCATAGAAAAATCTCGTCTCCACATAGGAAATGTACTCTTTGGAGCTCTATAAAAACCTCTGTTTAGGAGAATCTTTCAGGGCCCCGGATCAAGCGCCCCATTCCAAGGTCTCCATGGACTTAAACCCACATTATGATCTATCCTCAGTAGAGTCCATGTCAACTCATCCCCCTTGGTTTCTCCCCCAGGGCCTGCAGATCAAACCTGCCTTGTTGCTAGGAGACAACTAGAATGGGAGGCGGGCTGCCCAGGTATCCATCCTTAGAACCCTACTCTGGAGTCGTTCCATATGGGACATCCTAGAGCCATCCAACAGGTCTCAAGTGTCCCACAGAAGGAATCTTTGCAGTCTGGTGCATCTCACAACTCCCATTGTGGGAAAATCTTCATGGCCTCTTGAGACGCTCCACTTTATAAAGGGGCCATCATGGACAGAAACTCCAACCTGAGCAAACGTCTAATATTCGCCCTGGCTTCAGGTGCATGAGATCTTGATTCAGCTCTGCAGAGTGTTCCTTCTGTGCCATCACCCCAAAAACTAAGCCTAGCTTGTGTTCTAAGACTACCATCCTCACACCCCTGGCCCAAAATCCCTACAATTTGGCAATACTGGGGCCACAATGCAGCACTCTGCCTGACCTCCAGAAGAAAAACGTTGCCTTATGGAGCTACCTAGAAACCCGAATGAGGATCAACTGAACGGCACTCGACTGCACCCCACCCCAAATATACAGTCTACCCTGTCTAATGCCCTGTCTGATACAGCATGAGCCCACACCTCCAGACCTACGCTCAACAGCTAGCCACACACTGAGCTCATTGTACCCATCAGGTCCTTAGGTCTTCATCTCTTCCCAACCTCGGTTTTCGGGTTTCAGAACCTAGACCTAAACTCCAATCACTGTCCAGGGGTGAACGTGATGCAGAAATCACAACTCTTCCTTCGCCATGGCCGGAAAAAACTTGTGGTTGGCATATTCTCCAACGTTCAGTGTAGGAGAATCCAGCATGGCCCATGAGGCCCTTCCCATGCTTGAGGGCCTTGTTGGGCACAAATAGGCATTGTGACCCTCAGCATGAGCCCTGTCCTCAAGGAAGACCTCTCAGTGTCAGAATCAAGAGCCCACATATTGGACTTGCCATGCCCCTAGGCCCCCAAACTTAAACAGAGGTGGGGTTATCCAGTTGTCCCTACCAAGGACTCTGCTCTGGAATCCCTCTTTTATTGGCACACATGAGGTACATAAAATAAAATAAAAAAAAACAGAAAGGACACCTCCCATCGCACAGAATGTATCCAAACTCTTGGGATTGGGTCAAATCCTCAGAGAAGGAAAGCCGTCCACAACCCATGAGGCCACGCCAGCATTCGACCCACATTGTTGACACAAATCCAGAGACAAAACCTGAGCAAGCACCTCAAACTCACCCTTTTTCATATCCCGAAGTGTTATCACGGTCTGTAGATTGGGCGTGCCATACTTATGTCCCCAATCCTAAGCGGAGTTTGTGTTTTCAGACTTCTGTCCCCACAGGCCTGGCCACACACCCTCAAGGCTGGGCCCCTAGAGCCAAACTCAGAACTGTGCCTGCCCTCTCCAGGGGATTTCTGCCCATTCCATTGGCAACAACCCTATAGATTAGGAGAAACTCCAAAGTCCCGAGGCCATTCCCAATATTATAGGTTGCCCAACAAACAGGGACGATCTGACACAAGCCGAGCAACTACCTCCCCTCAGATCCATAGACACATATCCCCAGGAAAGAGATTGAACCGGACAGGCACCTAGGCCCTAATCATATCCATTGCTTTTGTTTCCAGGCATCTCTCCTCAGAGGCCTGGTTTCCAATACCAGCATATGGGAGATTCCTTAGGCACTCATCAAAACCATTCTCTTCTCTACATAGGAAACGTACTCTTTAGAGCTCCATCAAAACCTCCGGTTATGAACATCCCTCAAGGCCCCGGATCAAGCTCCCCATTCCAAGGTCTCCATGGACACAAATGCACATTATGACCCATCCTCAACTCACCCATTTCAACACACCCGCCTCGGTTACTCCCCTAGATCCAGCAGATCGAACTTGCCTTGGCGCTATGAGACACCTGGAATGGGAGGCAGGCTGCCCAGGCATCCATCCTTAGAACCCTGCTCTGGATAACTTCCTTATGGGATGTCCTGGAGCCATCCAGCAGGTCTCGACTGTCCCACGGAAGGAATCATTGCGGTTTGGAGCATCTCACAATTCCCATCGTGGGAAAAACCTCCATGGCCTCGTGACACCCTCCCCTTCATGAAGGGGCCGTCATGGACAGAAACTCCAACCTAGGCCAACGTCTGATCCTAGCTCTGTCTTCAGGTACACGGGATCTCGAATCATCTCTGCAGAGGCTTCCTGCCGTCCCCTCACCCCGAAATCTAAGTCTGGCTTGTGTTCTCAGAATTTTTTCCTCACACTCCTGGCCCACAAGACTTCCAGTTTGGGAATTCTGGAGCCACTATGTGGCACTGTGTCTTCCTTCCAGAAGAAAAACGTTGCCCTCAGGGGCTACCTCCGCAGTAACCACAAATGAGTACCAACCTGCACGAAACTCGACTGCACCCCAATGATACAGTCTAGCCTGGGCACTAATTCCCTGTCTGCCACAGCCTGAGCCTGCACCTCCCAACCCACACTCAACAGCTGGCCGAACACTGAGCACATCAGACACACCATGGCCTTAGGTCTTCATCCTTTCCCAACCTCAGTTTTCAGGCTTCAGAACCTAGACCTTATATCCAATCACAGTCCAGGAGTGAAAGTGTTGCAGAAATTAGAACTCCTTCTTCCCCATGGCCAGAAAACTTGTGGTTGCCATATTGTGCAAAGTTCAGTGTAGGAGAAACCAGCATGGTACATTAGGCCACGCCCTGACCTAAGGGGCTCCTTGGGCACAAAAACACATTGTGAAACTCAATGTGAGCCGTATGCTCAAGGAAGGCCTCTCAGTGTCTGGACCAAGAGCCCACATATGGGGCTTGCCATGTTCTTAGGTCCCAATGTTAACCAGAGTTCTGGTTGTCCAGTCGCCCCTCCCCAGGACTCTGCTGTGTAATCCCTCTTTTGGTGGTCCACCTGAGGTAAAAAAAAAAAAAAAAACTGAAAGGCCTCCTCCCTTCCCACAGAATGAGCCCAAACTCTTGGGATTGGGTCAAATCCCCAGAAAGGGAGCCTCATCGATGGCCCATGAGGACACCCGGACGTTCCATGGCAATCGGTGACACATATCCAGAAAAAAATAAGCATGAGCAAGCACCTCACTTTCGCCCTTTGTTCATATCCCGAAGAGTTCTCCTCACGGTCTATATATCGGGCCGGCCATACCTACAGACCCAAACCTAAGTGGAGTTTGTGTTTTCCGACTTTTGTCCAAATAGCCCTGGACCACACACGCTCCACACTTGGGTATCTGGAGCCACACCTCAGGACTGTGCTTCCCTTTCAAGAGAATTCTTCCCATTCCATTGGCCACAACCTTGCAAATTAGGAAAAAACCTACAAAGTTACCGAGGCCATCCCAATAGTGTAGGCCGCCCAGGACAAACAGGTGTGATCTCAAACCAGCTGTGCAACTACCTCCACTCAGACAAAAGATGTCCCCAGAGAAGAATATTGAACCGGACAGGCCCCTAGGCCCTAATCAGATCCATTGCTTTGGTTTCCAGGCATCTCTCCTCAGAGGCCTCATTTCCAATACCAGCAAATGGTGGTTTCCTGAGGCACCCATAAGAACAAATCTCGTCTCCCCATGGAAAACTTGCTCTTTGGAGCTTTGTTATAACCTCTGCTTAGGAGAATCCTTCAGGGCCCTGGTGCCACTGCCCCATACCAAGGTCTCAATGGACTCAAACCAACATTAAGACCATCCTCAGGAAAGTCCATTTCAACTCATTTAAGACCATCCTCAGGAAAGTCCATTCCAACTCAGCCCCTTCTGATGCTACCCCAAGCCAGCAGGTCAAACGTTTCTTGTTGCTAGGAGACAATTGGAATTGAGGCTGTCTGCCCAGGCATCCATACTTAGAACCCTGTTCTGGAAAAATACCTTATGAGACGTCCTGGAGCCATCCAACAAATCTTAATTGTCCCACAGAAGGAATCCTTGCGGTTTGGAGCATCTCACAACTCTAATAGTGGGAAAACCCCCATGGCCTCATAATGCCCCCCCCCCCCCCCCCTTCATGAAGGGGCCAACATGGACAGAAACTCCAACCTGAGCCAAAGTCTGATCCTTGACCTGACTTCAGACTCATGAGATCTCAATTCAGCTCTGCAGAGTGTGCCTGTCATGTCCATTCCCCGAAACCTAAGCCTAGCTTGTGTTCTCAGACTTCCGTCCTCACTCTCCTGGCCCACAAGCCCTCCAGTTTGGGAATTCCGAAGCCACAATGCAGCACTCTGCCTGCCCTCCAGAAGAAAAACTTTGCCCTATGCTGCTAATAAGAAACCCCAAATGATTATCTAATGCATGCCACTCGACTGTAAAGCAATTATAAAGCCTACCCTGAATACTAATGCCCTGTCTAGCACAGCCTGAGACAAGACATCCCAAACGACACCTAGACAGCTGGCTCCAACCTGGACACAACGGACCCGCTATGGCTGTAGTTCGTCATCTCTTCCCAATCTCGGCTTCAGAACCTAGGCCTTATCTCCAATCACTGCCCAGGGATGAACGTGATGCAGAAATTAGAATTCCTCCTTCCCCATGGCCATAAACCTTGTGGTTGGCATGTTGTCCAACGTTCAATGTGGGAAAACCTGCATTGTCGGAAAGGCCACGCCAGTGCTTGAGGTCCGCCTAGGGCACAGACATGCATTGTGACCTGTAGCGTGAGTCCCGTATTAAAGTAACGCCTCTCAGTGGCTGGACCAAGATCCTGCATATGGGGCTTGTCATATCCATAGGCCCCCAGGCTTAACCAGAGAGCGAGTATTCCAGTTGTCAGTACCCACTGCTATGCTCCAGAATCCCTCTACTGGGGGGACACATGAAGCAGAAAACAGGACTCTTCCCTTCCCACAGAATGACCCCAAACTCATGGGGGCTGGACAAACTACCAGAGAGGGAGACTTCTACGACCCATGAGGCAACTCCTACATTAAACGGCCATTGTGGACAAAATATCCAGAGAAAAAAGACTGAGCGACTGCCTCCCTCTCACCCTTCTTTCATATCCAGAGGAGCTCCCCTCATGGACTGTAGATCAGGCCTGCCATAACCTCGGCCCCAAACCTGAGCTGAGTTTGGGTTTTTGGATGTCTGTCTGCACAGCCGTGGCCCACACCGCCTCCAGGCTGGGGTCTCTGGAGCCACACCACAGAACTGTGCCTGCTCTCTCCTAAGAAACTGCCCGTTCCATTGGCCACAACTCTACAAAATAGTAGAAATCTCAAGGTCCCCAAGGACATCCCACTACCGCAAGCCACACTGGGCAAACAGGGGCATTATGACACCAGCTGAGCAACTACTACCTCCATGCAGACACACAGACTGATATCCGCAGAGACAGAAGATTGAACCAGACAGGCCCCTAGGCCCTATTATGAACTCTTGCTTTGGTGTCCAGGTATCACTCCTCAGAGGCCTGGGTTCGAAGACCAGCATATGGGGCTATCCTGAGGCACCAGACAGAACACCTCTCATCTCCACATGGAAAGCTTCCTTGTTGGAGTTGTGTCAAACCCTTCGGGTTGGAGAATCCTGCAGAGTCCCTTAGCTACTGCCACATTCCAAGGTCTCCATGGCCACCAACCCACATTATGACTCATCCTCAGGAAAGTCCATTTAAACTCAGCCTTCTGGGTAGCTCACCCAAGAGCCCGCAGATTGAGCGTGCCTTGTCTCGACCAGGCAATGGGAAGGTGAGTTGGCGTTTCTCGGCATCCATGCTTAGGCCCCTGCTCTCGAGTCTTTCTGTATGGGGCATCCTGGAACCATCCAATAGTACTCGACTGTCCTGAAGAAGGAAACTTTGAAGTTTGGAGCAGCTCACAACTCCCAGCGTAGGGAAACCTCCCTGGCCTCATGACGCCCCCACCCCCTTCAGGAAGGGGCCGTCATGGACACAAACTCCAGCTTGAGGCAACATCTGATACTCGCCCTGACCTCAGATGCAGGAGATCTCAATTCAGCCTCTGCACAGTGGGCCCATACCTCGTGCTACCTTGTGTTTTCAGACTTCCTTCCTCACACTTCTGGCAAACATGTCCTCAAGCCTTGGAATTCTGGAACCAAAATGCAGCCCTATGCTGGCCCTCCAGAAGAAAAAACGTTGCTCTATGGGGATCTCCATTAACCCCAAATGAGGATCAACCTGCTCGTTTCTCGACCTCACCCCAATTGGATTGTTCGGGTTGTCCATTCATCCCTCCCCAGAGCTCTGCTTTGGAATCCCTCTTTTGGTGGGACGCCTGAGGTAACAAAACTAAAAGGACTCCTCCCATCCTTCAGATTTACCCCAAACAATTGGGATTGGACCAAATCACAGAAAGGAAGTCTCGTCCATGGCCCATGAGGCCTCCCCGAGATTCCACAGCTATCGTTGACAAAAATCCAGAGACAAAAGTCTGAGCAAGCGCCTCACACTCGCTCTTTTGTCGTATCCCGAAGAGTTCTCATCACGGTCTCTAGATCGGGCCTGCCATACCAACTTCCCAAACCTCAGCCGAGTTTGTGTTTTTAGACTTCTGTCCCCACATTCCTGGCCCACAGACCCTTCAGGCTGGGGCCCATGGAGCCACACATCAGGACTGTGCCTGTCCATACCACGGGAATTCTGCCCATTCCATTGTCCACAATCGTACATATTAGGAAAAAACTCCAGAGTCCCCAAGGACATCCCAATAATGTAGGCTGCCCAGGACAAACAAGGGTCATCAGAAACCAGCTGAGCATCTACCTCTACTCAGCGTAGATGGATGTCCCCAGAGAAGAAGATTGAAACAGACAGGCCGCTAGGCCTGAATCAGATTCATTGCTTTCGGTTACAGGTATCTCTCCTCAGAGGCCTGGTTTCCAATATTAGCATATGGGGATTTCATGAGGCAGCAATCAGAACAAATCTCTTCTCCACATGGGAAAATTATCCTTTGAAGATGTCTCAAAACCTCCAGTTAGGAGAATCCTTCAGGGCCTGTGTGCCACTGCCCCATTACAAGGTCTCCATAGACACAAAAACACATTAGGACCCATTCACAGGAGAGTCCATTTCAACTCAGCGTATTCGGTTGCTCCGCGAGATCCATCAGATCTAACTTTTCTTGTTGCTAGGAGACAATTGGAATGCGAGGTGTGCTACCCAGCCATCCATCCTTAGAACCCTGCTCGGAATCGTTAGCCTGGAGCCAACCAACAGGTCTCAATTGTCCTGCAGAATAATCTTTGAAGTTGGGAGCTTCTCTCAACTCCCATCGTGAGAAAATACCCATGGCCTCGTGATCCCAACCCTCTTCATGAAGTGGCCCTCAGGGACATAATGTCCAACCTGAGCGATCATCTGATCCTCACCCTGACTTCAGATGCACGAGATCTCAGTTCAGATCTGTAGATTGTGCCTGCCATGTCCTCACCCAGAAATCTAAGCCTAGCTTGGGTCCTCAGACTTCCATCCTCAGACTAATGGCCCAAAAGCCCTCCAGTTTGGCAATGCAGAATTATAATGCAGCACTCTGCCTGCCCTCCAGAAGAAAAACATTGCCTTCTGGGGCTACCCAGAAACCCCAAATTATGATCAAACAGCACGCCACTTGGCCGTACCCAAAATATATAGGCTCACCTGGGCAATAATGCCCTTTCGAACAGAGGCTGAGCCTGGACCTCCTGGCCCCACCCATACAGCTGGCCGCTCACTGAGCACATCGGACCAGCCATTGCCTTAGGTGGTTATCTCTTCCCAGCCTCGGTTTACAGGATTTAGAACCTAGACCTTATCTCCAATCACTGCCCATGTTTGAAAATGATGCAGAAATCAGAACTCTTTCCCGATGGCAGGAAAAACTTGTGGTTGGCTTGTTGTCCAACGTTCAGTGTAGTGGAAACCAGTGTGTTCCTTGAGGCCGCGCCATTGCTCGTGGTCTAGATAGGTAGCAAACACACATTGTGACCCTCAGCCTTAGCCCAGTCCTCAGGTAAGGCCTCTCAGTGGCTGGATGAAGAGACAGCATATTGGGCTTGCCATGCCCCTAGGCCCCAATTTTTAACCATAGTTCGGTTTGTCCCTTCACTCTTCCCAGGGCTCTGCTTTGGAATTCCTCTTTTGGTGGGACACCTGATGTAACAACCCTGAAAGGAGTCCTCCATCCAACAGATTGACGAAAAACAATTGAGATCGGGCCAAATCCACAGAGAGCAAGATTCGTCCATGGCCCATGAGTCCTCCTCGACATTCCACGGCCATCGCTGAAACAAAATCCAGCGACAAAAGCCTGAGCAAGCGCCTCAGACTCGCACTTTCTTCATATCCTGAAGATGTCTTCTCATTGTTTGTAGATCGGGCCTGTCATACCTACGTCCCCAAACATAAGCTGAGTTTGTGTTTTCAGACTTCTGTCCTCAAAGTCCTGGGCCACACACCATCCAGGCTGGGGACCCTGGAGCCACACATTAGGACTGTGCCTACCCAATCCATGGGAATTCTGCCCATTCCATTGTCCAAAATCGTACAAATTAGGACAACCCTCCAAAGTCCCTGAGGCCATCCCAAGTATAGTATAGGTCGCCCGGGACAAAAAGGTCAGTCTGTCACCAGCTGAGCATCTACCTCCACTCATACCCTCGATGGATGTCCCCAGAGAAGAAGATTGAACCAGACAGGACCCTAGGCCAAAATCGGATCCATTGCTTTGGTTTACAGGCATGTCTCCTCCAAAGCCTGGATTTCAATACCAGCATTGGGGTTTTCCTGAGGCACCCATCAGAACAAAACCTCGTCTCCACAAGGAAACCTGTGCATGGGAGCTATGTCAAAAGCTTAGGAGAATACTTCAGGGTCCCGGTGCCACCGCCCCCCCATCCAAGGCCCTCATGGACACAAACACACATTAGACCCATCCTCAGGAAAGTCCATTTCAACACAGCCACCCCGGTTGCTCCCGCAGAGCCATCAGATCTAAACTGTCTTGTCGCTAGGAGACAATTAGAATGCGAGGCGGGCTTCCCAGGCATCCATCCTCGAACGTTGGTCTGGACTCATCCATATGGGATGTCCTGGAGCTGTCCAACAGGTCTCAATTGTCCCGCAGAAGGAATCCTAGGAGGGGGCATCCCACCACTCCCAACGTGGGAAAAACTCCACGGCCTCGAGATTCGGCTCCCTTCATGAAGGGGCCGTTATGAACAGAAAATCCAAGCTGAGCCAACGTCTGATCGCCACTCTGAATTCAGAAGCATGAGATATTGCTTCAGATCTTCAGGGGGTACATGCCGTACCCTCGCCCTGAAACCCAAGTCTAGCTTGTGTTCTCAGACTTCCATCCTCACACTCCTGGCCCCGAAGGCTATAAGTTTGGCAAGTGCGGACCATTATTGCAGCACTCTGCCTGCCCTCCAGAAGAAAAACATTGCCCTATGGGCTACCCAGAAAACCCAAATTAGGATCAACCTTCACGCCATTCGGCTGTACCCCAAATATATAGGCTGACCTGGGCACTAATGCCCTTCCTGACGCAGCCTGAGCTGGACCTCCTGGCCCCACCCAGTCAGCTGGCCGCACACTGAGCACATCGGACCCGTCATGGCCTTAATTCGTCATCTCATCTTAACCTCGGTTTTCAGGCTTCAGAACCTAGACCTTATCTCCAATCAAGGCCCGGTTTTGAAAATGATGCAGACATCAGAACTCTTTCCCCATGGCAAGAAAACTTGTAGATGGCATGTTGTCAAAGGTTCAGTGTAGTTGAAACCAGTGTGGCCTATGAGGCCCCGCCCATGCTTGAGGGCCACATTGGTCACAAACACACATTGTGACCCTCAGCCTGAGCCCAGTCCTCAGGTAAGGCCTCTCAGTGGCTAGATGGAGAGACAGCATATTGGGCTTGCCATGCCCCTAGGCCCCAATTTTTAACCATAGCTCGGGTTGTCCCTTCACTCTTCCCCAGGGCTCTGCTTTGGATATACTCTTTTGGTAGGACCCCTGAGGTAACAAACTTGAAAGGAGTCCTCCCATCCACAGATTGACGAAAAACAAATTGGGATCAGGCCAAATCCACTGAGAGCAAGAATCGTCCATGGCCCATGAGGCCTCCCCAACATTCCACGGCCATTACTGATACAAAATCCAGAGACAAAAGCCTGAGCACGCGCCACAGACTTGCTCATTCTTCATATCCTGAAGAGTTCTTCAGATAAGAACAGACACGGCACTCGAATGCACCCAAAATATATAGTCTAACCTGGGCTCTAATGGACTGTCTGACAACCTGAGCCCGGACCTCGTGACCAAAACCCAGAGAGCTGACTGCACCCTGAGCACATCAGACCCCCATGGCCTTAGGTCATCATCTCTTCCCTAACTCAGTTTTCAGGCTTCAGAACCTAGACCTTATCTCCAACCACTGCCTAGGGGTGACTGTGATGGAGAAATCAGAACTCTTCCTTACCCATGGCAAGAAACCTTGTGGTTGGCATGTTCTCCAACGTTCATTGTAGGAGAAACCAGCATTCACCCTGATACCCCGCCCTTTCTTGAGTGCGACGAGGGCATAAACACGCATTGTGACCCTCAGCGTGAGTCCTGTCCTCTAGTACGTCCTCTCTGTGGCTGGAACATTAGATGTCATAATGGGCTTGACATGTCCCTAGGCCCCAATTTTTAACCAGATTTCTGGTTGTCCATTCGCCCATCCCCAGGGCACTACTCTGGAATCCCCCATTTGGTGGGACACCTGAGGTTGAAAAACAAAACAAAACAAATCACAACAACAGAACAACGGACTTCTTCCGTCCCACAGAATGACCCCAAACTCTTTGGACGGGGCCGAACCCCCAGAGAGTAAGACTCGTCCATTTCCCATGAAGTCACCCGGAAATTTCACGACCATGAGTGACACGATATCCAGAGACAAATACTTGAGCAAGAGCCTCACACTCGCCCTTTTTTCATATCCCGAAGAGTTCTCCTCATGGTCTGTAGATCAGTCCTGCCATACCTATGACCTGAAACATAAGCCGAGTTTGTGTTTTCAGACAACTGTCCAAAACAGCCCTGGCCTACACACCCTACAGGCTCAGGCCCCTGGAGCCAAACCTGACGACTGTGCTTGCCCTCTCCAAGGGAATTGTATCTGACCATTCCAATGGCCAAAGCCCTACTAAGAGTATAAACCTCCAAATTCCCTGAGGCCATCCCAATATTTGTGGCTTCCCAGGACAAATGGGGCATTCTGGGCCCTACTGAGCACCTACCGGCACTCAGACCTGTAGACTGATGTCCCCAGATGTAAAAAGGAACGAACAGGCCCTAGGCACCTATCGGATCCATTGCTTTGGTTTCCAGGCATCTCTCCTCAGAGGCCTGGATTTCAATAACAGAATATGGCTGTTTCTTGACTCACCCATCAGAACAAATCTCATCTACACATGGGAAACTTGCACGATGGAGCTGTGTGAAAGCCTCTCTTTAGGAGAACCCTTCAGGGCCCCAGGGTTCATTCCAAGGTCTCTATAGACACAAAATCATATTAGGACACATCCACGGGAGAGTCCATTTCAACTCAGCCTCCCCGGTTGCTCCCCCAGATCCAGCAGATCTAACCTCTCTTGTTGCTTGGAGACAATTGGAATGCGAGTTGGGCTACCCAGCCATCCATCCTTACAACCCTGCTCGGAATCGTTGTCCTGGAGCCAACCAACAGGTCTCAATTGTCCTGCAGAAGAATCTTTGCAGTTGGGAGCTTCTCACAACTCCCATCGTGGGAAAACCCCCAAGGCCTCGTGATCCACCGCCCCCTTCAAGAAGGGGCCATCAGGGACAGAATGTCCAACCTGAGCGATCGTCTGTTCCTCGCCCTGACTTCAGATGCACGAGATCTCGATTCAGGTCTGTAGATTGTGCCTGCCATATCCCTCACCCAGAAACCTAGGCCTAGCTTGGTTTCTCAGACTTCCGTCCTCAGACTACTGGCCCACAAGCCCTCCAGTTTAGCAATCCAGAACTACAATGAAGCATTCTGCCTGCCCTCCAGAAGAAAAACATTGCCCTCTGGGGCTACCCAGAAACCCCAAATGGTGATCAACCTGCATGCCATTAGGCTGTACCCCAAATATATAGTCTGACCTGGGCACTAGTGCACTTTCTGACACAGCCTGTGCCTGGAACTCCAGGTCCCACCCAGACAGCAGGTCGCACACAGAGCACATCGGACCCGTCATGGCCTTAGGTCGTCATCTCTTCTCAACCTCGGTTTCAGGTTTCAGAACCTAGACCTTATCTCCAATCACTGCCCGGGTTTGAATATGATGCAGTAATCAGAACTCTTTCCCCATGGCAAGAAACCTTGTGGTTGGCATGTTGTCCAAGGTTCAGTGTATTTGAAACCAGTGTGGCCCATGAGGCCCCGTGTGGAGAGCCATGCAGCAGAAGCTGGGAGTCACGTAATAGGTGAGGCTTGAGGAGAAGGGCAGATGAATGTTTATGTGGGAGCGCTCCAGGGAACGCACAACCTGTACTGAAGTATCGGGACTAGTATAAGATTAACCAGGAACCATGGGAACGGCACATGGGAACGGCACAAAAACAGAGTGAACAATAAGTTTCGGGGGCTCACGTCAGTAGGCACGAGCTCCCCGCATGATCTGGATTGAAGTCATCTGTATCCCTTCTGATTGGATGTTATAGTAGTTGTGTTATGTGGTGATTGGTTACTTTCTATCCACTGTATCCTATAACTTGGGGCTGTAATCGATGTTCGGGGTCCCGGGGCTGAAGACTGAATAAAGAAGTTTGCCACGCACCTCGTCTGAGGGTCGTTCTTGCGGGTCGAGAGCGACATCTGGTGCCGAAACCCGGGACCCGACGCCGAGCGCAGAACGAGGATTGGGGTAAGAGCAACGAAAGGCAAAGCTTGCGCAACCATTTCTGTCTTAGGACAGGGGGAAGTTCTCTGGGACGAGTATAGATATAACTATTAAAGCTCCACAGAGACCTAAGTAACAAAAGATTTCCAGGATAGGAAAGGAGCTTACTAGATATAGGATGGAAGGTCCATTAAAGGACATTCTCAAAGCAAATGGCACGCCTTTAAAATAAAAAACAGCTCGTGCCTTTTTAAAGGAAGTAGGAGAAATCGCCCCTTGGTTTATAGAGGAGGGACTTCTGAATGTGCCTCAGTGGGAACATCTAGGAGAGAGTTTAAGGCAGAACCCCACCGTGAACGCCGGCACTCTTGCCGTGTGGTCCCTTGTGAAGGTATGCTTGCAGTCATCTCGGGAGCGACTAAAACAGGTGGTACAACAAGGAGGGGAGATTTTAGAGCAGTTAAAGGAAGAATCACACCAGGGGTCCTCCCAGGGTTCTGAGGCAGACAGTGAGAGCTCAGAGGGACTCCCCGATGAAATGACCCAAAATTTAAAAGGAGGCAAGGAGAAAAAGAATCCAGAGGCTCTAAGCTCACCAACAGGGGCAAAGCCTATAGCTGTAACGCAGTCGGAAGCAGAAACAGACCGTGCACCAACTCCTCATTCCAGCCCCACGGCGCCACCTTATGAATGGCCCCCCCCCATATCGGTCAGGCTGTGCGAAAGTCTGCCATTGCTCAGACTGCACCGCGGCAAACTGGAGAGAGGTCTTAGGTCCAGGAAAAGGGTTTTTCCCAGTACTGGAAGATCAAAATCAGCAGAGATATCATCAGCCGCTAGATTTTAAACTGGTGGTGAAACAACTTAAGGAAGCAGTTAGTGCCTACGGACCCCAGGCAGCCTTTACTGTCTCCCTTGTGGAATCGCTGGGAGCACTCACCCTCACTCCTGAGGACTGGAGCAATTTAGCTAGAGCAGTCTTGAGCGGAGGGCAATATCTGGAATGGAAAATTCAAAATCAGGATAATTGCCAGGATACAGCGCGGAGAAATGCAGCTACGGGAAATCCCCAGTGGAACTCAGAAATGCTGACAGGCACTGGACCATATCTCGAGGCTCAGGTACAGGCCACCTACCCCCCTGCCGTATTTCAACAGATTGCTACAGCGGCCGTTAGGGCCTGGAAAACATTGAGGGGTGTAAATGATTTGCAAGGACAACTGTCTAGAGTAGTACAGGGGCCAAATGTGCCCTATGCTGATTTTGTGGACAGGCTGATGCAGGTTGCGGGCAGGATGTTTGGAGATGCTGACTCTGCATTGCCCTTAATTAAACAATTAGCCTATGAGAATGATAATAAATGGTGCCGTGAAGCCATTAGGCCATGGAGGGCTAAAGATCTTTCTGCCTATATCAAGGTCTGCAGAGACATTACAGGGCCAGTAATTCAGGGGCAGGTTATGGCTACAGCCTTCGCTCAGGCTATGCAAGGACAGCAAGGAGCCCACCCCCAGAAATGTTTCCAGTGCGGACAGGAGGGCCATCTAAAAGGAGACTGCCCCCAAAGAGGAGTTCCATTTGGAAAAGCCTCCCCGAATAAGCCGGCAAGGAAAAAACCTCAACTGTGTCCACGATGTAGAAAAGGAAATCATTGGGCACAAGAATGCCGATCTGTGGCAGATATACAAGGAAATCCGTTACCACCTAATAATTTGGGGAGTCCAAAAAACGAGGGGGCAGGGCCCCAGCCCCCGGGGCCCGAATCAAATGTACGGGGTGGCGATGTCCCTGCCAGTCAAGCCACGATGGCTGTACCCACCCACCGATCAAGGGAGTCAATTCCTGCAGGGCCCCGGAGAGCCACAACAGGCTCCGCCGGACTTGACGTCTGTGCCACCGCCCCCGAATGGTCTTAACACCTGAGATAGGGGTGCAGGCTGTGCCATCTGACCTGTCTGGAGGGCCTCCAAAAGGAATGGTGGGACTCCTTCTTGGCAGAAGTTCTTGTACTTTACGAGGGCTTCAGGTCCATCCAGGAGTGATTGATCCTGATTTTGAAGGGGAAGCTAAAATTCTGATATCATCTCCTAAGGGAATTAATATTATAAATCCAGGGGACAGAATTGCACAGCTTTTGATTTTGCCTAGTAATCATGAAAAATATCCCTCTACAGGCCAGACTAGAAAGGGAGGTTTCGGATCCACGGGATCCTCCCTCGCATGCCCTACTATGAGCATGAAAGAGAGACCTATGCTTAAATTAAAGATTAGAGGTAAACTATTCTGGGGACTCCTAGATACAGGAGCAGACAAAAGCATTATAAATTGTCTAGATTGGCCTAAAGCCTGGGCTCTAGTTAAAGCCAGCCAGACCCTCCGGGGACTAGGGATAGCTACCAGTCCTGATATTAGTGCTGCATCTCTGGACTGGGAGGATGAGGAAGGACATAAAGGCATTTTCCAACCATATGTCTGTTCCACCCCTGTTTCTTTGTGGGGGCGCGATGTGCTGGAGCAAATGAATATCAAACTTACTACAGAAAAGTTATACAGTGAGGCCTCCCAAACCATGATGAGAAACATGGGATATAAGCCTGGCCAAGGGCTTGGGACCAAGGGCCAGGGAGATCCCAATCCGCCTTCTATGGGGGGTCAGGTTTTTTCCTAGCGGCCACTGAGGCAATTCACATAACTTGGAAAACACCAGAGCCGCGCTGGGTGCCTCAGTGGCCTTTAACAAAAGAAAAATTACAAGCGGCAAAAGAGCTAGTTCAAGAACAACTCAAAGCAGGGCATATTCAAAAATCCACATCCCCATGGAATACACCCATATTTGTAATAAGAAAGAAATCAGGCAACTGGCGATTGCTACATGACCTACGACAGATTAATGATCAAATGCAGGTCATGGGACCCATTCAGTTAGGGCTCCCAGTCGTGACGGCGTTGCCAAGAAACTGGCCTTCTATTGTAATTGACATCAAAGACTGTTTCTTTTCCATTCCACTACACCCTGCAGATATAGAGCGCTTCGCATTTACTCTGCCATCAATTAATCATGCTGAGCCAGATCAAAGGTATGAATGGAAAGTACTCCCTCAGGGGATGGCCAATAGCCCCACCTTGTGTCAGTTGTATGTAAGCCAAGCACTAGAGCCTTTCCAAAAAGCATTTCCAGACCTGCTTTATTATCATTATATGGATGATATCTTAATTTGTGGGCCAAATGAGAGGTCTCTTCCTTCAGCTCTAACCTTCCTACAGGAACAGTTAGCAAAATGGGGTCTAACTATATCCCCTGAAAAAATCCAAGCAGGCGGCCTACAAAATTACCTTGGTATACAGCTCTCTAAAACGTCAGTAAAGCCTCAGCTAATACAAATCCGTAGAAATCACTTGCATACATTGAATGATTTCCAAAAATTTTTAGGGGACATTAACTGGATTCGACCATACATAAAAATTACTACTGCAGAGCTGAAACCTTTATTCGATATTCTACCTGGGGACCCTGCATTAGACTCCCCAAGAACACTCACTCCAGCTGCTATTAAATCATTACAGTTAGTTGAAAGCAGGCTAGCTTTAACAGCAGCAGATAGATGTAACCCGGAAAAAAGCCTATAAGTGTCATAATTATCCCATCCCCTGGATCACCCACGGGGGCCTTATGGCAAGGAGGACCCCTACTATGGATTTATCTACCCCATAACCTTAGCCGTGTCATCACCCCGTATGCTACAGGTCCTCGGGAAACTGCCCGATGTTTGCATAATCCCTTATGATAAAACCCAAATAAACATTTTAACGCATGAAAATGACGATTGGGCCATCCTGACAGTTACTTATCCTGTTACATTTGATAATTATTATCCCTCACACCCTCTCATTGAGTTTTATAAAAATACACCCCTTATTTGGCCTAAATCCTGTCGATTGGAGCCATTAATCGGGGCCCTCACAGTATTTACAGATGGCAGTAAAGCAGGAACTGGCGCTATGTGTGGTAGAAGGAAAATTAATTCCTGTTGTTGTGCCCTCGACTTCAGCCCAGAGAACAGAATTGTTGGTGATTATGTGTGTTTTACAAAGGTTTCTGAATCAACCCATTAATATTATCTCAGATA
Organism: Mustela putorius furo; assembly: GCF_011764305.1. Taxonomy (NCBI): domain Eukaryota; kingdom Metazoa; phylum Chordata; class Mammalia; order Carnivora; family Mustelidae; genus Mustela; species Mustela putorius. The sequence goes on along the minus strand of NW_025422204.1, from coordinate 413,540 downwards.
GCAAATATGCAGTTGCAGCCACCAGGTCTATAGAAACTGCTATTATTTCAGCCAGCCAGTCAGAAATTTCCTCCCTGCTGGCTGAATTGCAACACCTTATACTCTCCCGTGGTGCCCCTTTTTATATTGGACATCTTAGAGCACATTCAGACCTTCCAGGACCTATGGCTGAGGGAAACCGAATAGCTGATGCAGCTGCACGCGCTTTTATGTTTGCAGTGCTCTAGAAGATGCTAAGAGATATCATGATAAATGGCATGTGAATGCCCAAACATTAAAGGCACGCTTTCATATCTCCAGAGCTGACGCACGAGATATCGTAAAGTCTTGTGGCAATTGTGTGGTACACTTGCCCATGCCCTCCTTCGGGGTAAACCCTAAAGGACTATTGCCCAACCATCTGTGGCAAATGGATGTAACAACACATATACCTTCTTTTGGGCAACAAAAATACGTTCATGTGAGTGTGGATACTTGCTCAGGGGTCGTTAGCGCAACCCCCCTGCGAGGAGAAAATGTTAAAAAATGTGATATCTCATTGCCTGCGCAGCTTTGCCTGCTGGGGAGTGCCTAAACAGTTAAAAACAGACAATGCTCCTGCTTATACTTCTAAAAGCTTTTCAAACTTTCTAGCCTGTTATAATATTCACCATGTTACAGGCATTCCTTATAACCCTCGAGGCCAGGGTGTCATAGAGCGCACTCACCTGACCTTTAAAACTACCTTGCAAAAAAATACAAAAAGGGGGAATTGGAGAGGAGAATCACACGCCTACAGACCTTACCAACTTGACCACTTTTATTTTAAATTTTCTCACACTTGACAAAGACGGCGTTTCAGCCGCAGAGCGCCATTGGGGCCAACAGAAAACGCACCAATCTATGGTGAAGTGGAAGGATGTCCTTACTGGTTCATGGAAGGGCCCTGACCCGGTGCTCCGGTGGCACCGAGGTTCCCTTTGTGTTTTTCCACAGGATGCGCCTGTCCCGCTCTGGGTGCCGGAACGTCTCACCAGGCTGGTGGCCGTGGAACCTGTGGAAGATGCTGCTACTGCGGATGACAGTGATGATGATCATCCTGCAGCCTGCCCCCGTGGACCTGGAACTGACCCAACTGTCGCCGAGGCAGAAGATCACCAAGCTTCGACTCCTTCCTCAAATGACTCAGTCTAAAGCGCAACTTTCTCTTTTGGACTTGTACCTGTCATTACTGTTCATTTGTATGCAAGTGTTAACGGTTCAAGGCTCTGTATACTGGGCATACGTTCCTGATCCGCCTTTACTGCAACCTGTAAGTTGGGAAATGAGTTCTGTCCCTGTCTATGTTAATGATACTGTTTTACTAGGATCCCCTTCCTCAGTACATATACAGCCGCAACAGGCGAATATTTCTTATAAGGGCTATTCTGACATGTATCCTATGTGTTTCTCCATGAATGGTAGACGATCACATTGCTTGTGGGTGTTTACACTAGTTCATTATGATGATGTGACTATAGCAGGGGTAACTGCTGGCCGCGCAACATCAATAGGTAAGATTCCCCGGGATATCCCATTATGTGCAGCTCAGTTGGGGATATCTAAAGGAATAGACGTTCCCTGGAGGTTATGTGTGGAAAAGAAGGCCACTGCTTACACCCTTGAGGAGGGATTTACACTTTTAAATTGGGGATCTAGGGCACCTACCCAGGTTTTTAAGCCAAAGGTACCTCCTATACTTGCTCCGCCAAGAGGGTATCCAGTACAAACGGAAATATGGAAGCTTTTAGCCGCTTTTAGAAAAGCAACCCGTTGGAACAAGGAAGCCCAAGATCTAGAGGATAGATACCCTCAAGCGTGTGTGCCTAGACCTTTTATGCTGTTAGTAGGGGATCTCACCATTAAAAAAGATAAAGCTACATATCACCTGCTCTGTCCGAATTGTACTTTAACTAACTGCATTCAGGGTGTCTCGGTAGATGATGGTGTATTAGTAGTTCGACAACCCCCCTTTATCATGCTTCCTGTTAATATATCTAAGCCATGGTACTCTAACCCTGGGTTAGAATTGTGGGATCGGGTACAAAATGCCCTTAGTCGACCTAGACGAGAATTAGGTTTGTTGATCTTAGGTATAGTTTCTCTTATAACAATAATTGCTACAACTGTTACTGCATCTATTTCTTTAACTCAAGCAGTGCAAGCTGCAGATACTGTAGATCATCTGGCACATAATACTTCTCTGGCCTTGGGAACACAAGAGGATATAGACAAAAGGGTTGAAACCAGACTAAATGCCTTATATGATGCTGTGAAGTTTCTGGGGGACGAACTTCAAAGTTTGAAATTGCGAACTAGGATCCAATGCCATAGTGACTACCACTGGATCTGTGTCACCCCCAAGCGCTATAATGTCACAGAAACTTCCTGGGGTCGAGTGTTGTACCACCTTGAAGGGGTATGGTCTAACTCTAATGTGTCCCTTGACTTGCTGCAGTTACATCAAGAGATTTTGAATATTGCAGAAGCTCCGCATGCCAAGCTGCCCGTGGCTCAGCTTGCTGACAATTTTGTAAATTCGCTATTTTCTCATATTCCTTCGCTATCACGTACTTGGTATGCTATAGGCTCTATTATAGGAGTGTTAATACTTATGCTTTTATTCATGTGCCTCTTTCCCTGTGTGATGAAATTCATGCTTACAGAATTATATAAAGTGCGAGCCATTGTGCGGAATCAGCAACGGGCTGCTCGTGACAAAACTACACGGCAACCTTGATTATGGGTTGCTCCCACCATAGCTAGTACCCTGCTGCCTCAGGCGTCTCAAAACTGGCTTTGCTACCTAAAAGGAACTAGTAATTGATGCCTCCCCCTGAATATGGCTCTGTATGCTGGGTCGGTAGCCAAAGACGGGTAAGACTGATCCCACACCATAGCAACCTAAGACAGGGGCTCCTCGGTGAAGGGGAGTACCCGATGACGGGTAAGCATGTGTGTTGAGGATTGGCAACCTAAGACAGGCACGACCCCTGCCATGTAAAAATACAAAAAGGGGGAGCTGTGGAGAGCCATGCAGCAGAAGCTGGGAGTCACATACTAGGCGAGGCTTGAGGAGAAGGGCAGATGAATGTTTATGTGGGAGCGCTCCAGGGAACGCACAACCTGTACTGAAGTATCGGGACTAGTATAAGATTAACCAGGAACCATGGGAACGGCACATGGGAACGGCACAAATACAGAGTGAACAATAAGTTTGGGGGCTCACGTCAGTAGGCACGAGCTCCCCGCATGATCTGGATTGAAGTCATCTGTATCCCTTCTGATTGGATGTTATAGTAGTTGTGTTATGTGGTGATTGGTTACTTTTTATCCACTGTATCCTATAACTTGGGGCTGTAATCGATGTTCGGGGTCCCGGGGCTGAAGACTGAATAAAGAAGTTTTGCCACCCACCTCGTCTGAGGGTCATTCTTGCGGGTCGAGAGCGACACCGCCCATGCTTGCGGGCCACATTGGTCACAAACACACATTTTGACCCTCAGCCTGAGCCCAGTCCTCAGGTAAGGCCTCTCAGTGGCTGGATGGAGAGACAGCATATTGGGCTTGCCATGCCCCTAGGCCCCAATTTTAAACCATAGTTCGGGTTGTCCCTTCACTCTTCCCCAGGGCTCTGCTTTGGAATTCCTCTTTTGGTGGGACACCTGAGGTAACAAACATTAAAGAAGTCCTCCCATCCCACAGATTGACGAAAAACAATTGGGATCGGGCCAAATCCACAGAGAGCAAGATTCTTCCATGGCCCATGAGGCCTCCCCAACATTCCACGGCCATCCCTGATACACAATCCAGGGACAAAAGCCTGAGCACGCGCCTCAGACTCGCTCAATCTTCATATCCTGAAGAGTTCTTCAGATAAGAACCTACACGGCACTCCAATGCACCCAAAAATATATAGTCTAACCTGGGCACTAATGCACTGTCTGACAACCTGAGCCCGGACCTCGTGACCAACATCCAGACAGCTGACCGCACACAGAGCACATCAGACCCGCCATGGCCTTAGGTCATCATCTCTACCCTACCTCAGTTTTCAGGCTTCAGAACCTAGACCTTATCTCCAATCACTGCCCAGGGGTGACTGTGATGCAGAAATCAGAACTCTTCCTTATGCATGGCAAGAAACCTTATGTTTGGCATGTTGTCCAACGTTCAGTGTAGGAGAAACCAGCATTCACCCTGAGGCCCCGCCCTTTCTTGAGTGCGACGAGGGCATAAACACGCATTGTGACACTCAGCGTGAGTCCTGTGCTCTAGTACGTCCTCTCAGTGGCTGGACCATTAGATGTCATAATGGGCTTGACATGTCCCTAAGCCCCAAATTTTAACCAGAATTCTGTTGGCCAGTCGGCCCTTCCCAGGGCTCTACTCTGGAATCCCCCATTTGGTGGGACACCTGAGGTTGAAAAACAAAGCAAAACAAATCAACAACAACAGAACAACAGACTTCTTCCATCCCAAAGAATGACCCCAAACTCTTTGGACGGGCCAAACCCCAGAGAGTAAGACTCGTCCATTTCCCATGAAGTCACCCGGAAATTTCACGACCGTGAGTGACACGATATCCAGAGACAAAAACTTGAGCAAGAGCCTCACACTCGCCCTTTTTTTTCATATCCTGAAGAGTTCTCCTCATGGTCCGTAGATCAATCATGCCATACCTATGACCGGAAACATAAGCCGAGTTTGTGTTTTCAGAGAACTGTCCAAACAGCCCTGGCCTACACACCCTACAGGCTCAGGCCCCGGGGGCCAAAACCTGACGACTGTACTTGCCCTCTCCAAGGGAATTGTATGTGCCCATTCCATTGGCCACAAACCTACTAAGAGGATAAACCTCCAAAGTCCCTGTGGCCATCCTAATATTTGTGGCTTCCCAGGACAAACAGGGGCAATCTGGGCCCATCTGAGCACCTACCGGGCACTCAGACCCGTAGACTGATGTCCTCAGAGGTAAAAAGGAACGAACAGGCCCATAGGCACCTATCGGATCTATTGCTTTGGTTTCCATGCATCCTTTCTTAGAGATCCTTAGAACCCTTAGAACCCTGCTCTTGTGTCGTTCCTTATGGGACATCCTTGAGCCATCCAACAGGTGTCGACTGTCCCACAGGAGTCCTTGTTCATGGACCACCTCACAACTCATATCATGGAAAGCTTCCAAGGTCACATGATGCCCCCATCTTCATGGAGTCGGATCATGGAAAGAAACTCCAACCTTAGCCAACAGCTGATCTTCGCCTTGACTCCAGATGCACGAGATCTTGATTAAGCTCTTCAGAGTGCACCTGCTGTGCCCTCACCCCTTAACCTAAGCATAGCTGGTGTTCTCAGACTTCCGTCCTCACTCTCATGGACCACACGCCCTCCATTTTGGGATTTCTGATGACACAGTGCTGCACTCTGCCTGCCCTCTAGAAGAAAAACGTTGCCCTATGGGTCTACCAAGAAACCTCAAATGAGGATAAACCTGCATGCCACTCAACTGTACACCAATTATATAGTCTAGCCTGTGCACTAATGCCCTGTCTGACACAACCTGAGGCCTGAATTCCCAACCGACACCCAGACAGCTTGCCGTACACTGAGAACATCTGAACCGCCATGGCCTTAGGTTGCCATCTCTTTCCAACCTTGTTTTCAGGCTACAGAAACCTAGACCTTATCTCTACTCATTTCCCATGGGTGAACTTGATGCAGAAATCATAACTCCTCCTTCCCTCTCCCCAGAATCTTGTGGTTGGCATCTTATCCAAAGTTCAGTGTAGGACCCCTGTAGGGCCTACAAGAGTAGTAGTAGGGCCCCTGAGGGTAGTGTAGGGTCCCTGAGGCCCTGCCCATGCTTAAGAGCTGCGGTGGGCACAAACACACATTGGGACCCTCAGTTTGAACCCTGTCCTCAAGTAAAGCCTCTCAGTGGCTGGACCATGAGCCCACATATGGGGCCTGCCATGCCCCAAGTCACCCAATCTTAACCAGAGGTAGAGACATCTAGTCACCCCTACTCAGGGCTCTGCTCTGGAATCCCTCTTTGGTGGGACATTTGAGGTAAGTAAACACAGAAAGAATTCCTCCCACCCACAGAATGACCCCAATCACTTGGGATCAGGCCCTCCCCAGAGAGAAAGACTCGTCCATGGCCCATGAGGCCAGCCCGACATTCCACGGCCACTATTGACACAAAATCCAGAGACATAAGCTTCACCCTTAGGTCATAGCCCCAAAAATTCTCCTCATAGTCTGTAGATCGGGCCTGCCGTACCTACGTCCCCAAACCGTGTTTTCAGACTTCTATCCTGACATCCCTGTCACACACACCCTCCAGGCTGAGGCCCCTGGAGACACACCTCAGGACTGTGCATGCCCTCTCCAAGGAAATTCTTCCCATTCCATTGGCCACAACCCTCCAGATTAGGAGAAACCTCCAAAGTCCCAGAGGCCATTCCAATAGTGTAGGCCGCCCAGTACAAAGAGGGGTGATCTGTCACAAGCTGAGCAACGACCTCAACTCACCCGTAGACAGATATCCCAAGAGAAAGGTATTAAACTGGACAGGCCCCTAGTACGTAATTGGTTTCATTGCTTTTGTTTCTTAGCATCTCTCCTCAGAGGCCTGTTTTCCAATACCAGCATATGGGGGATTCCAGAGATATCAATCAGAACAAATCTTGTCTCCACATGGGAAACTTATCCTTTGGAGCTCTTTAAAAACCTCCAGTTAGGAGAAAACTTCAGGTAACCGGAGCCAGCGCCCTATTCCAAGGTCTCCATGGACACAAACCCGCATTATGACCATTCGGCAGGAGAGTACATTTCAACTCAGCCCCGTTGATTACTCCCCCAGAGCCAGAATATCAAACCTGCCTTGTCGCTAGGAGACAACTGGAATGCAAAGCAGACTCTCTAGGCATCCATCGTTGGAATCCTGCTCTGGCGCCGTTTCATATGGGATGTCCTGGGAGCCTTCCTACAGGTCTTGACTGTCCTGCAGAAGGAATCCTTGCAGATTGGAGCATCTCACAACTCCTATCGTGGGAAAACCTACATGGCCTCATGAGATGCTCCCCTTTATAAAGGGGCCATCATGGACAGAAACTCCAACCTGAGCCAACTTCTGATCCATTGCTTTGGTTTCTAGGTATCTCTCCTCAGAGGCCTGGTTTCCAATATCAGAATATGGGGGTTTCCTAAGGAAACAATCAGAACAGATCTCATCTCCACATGAGAAACTTGCTCTTTGGAGCTGTGTCAATACCTCAGGTTAGGAGGATCCTTCAGGGCGCTGGCACCATGGCCCAATTCCAAGGTCTCCAAGGACACAAACTTACATTATGATCCATCCTCAGGAGAGTCCATTCCAAATCAGCCCCCTCGGCTGCTCACCCAGAGCCAGCAGATCAAACCTGCCTTGTCACTAGGAGACAGTTGGAATGCGAGGTGGGCTGCCCAGGCATCCATCCTTAGAACCCTGCTCTGGAGAATTTCTTTATGGGACGTCTTGAATCCAACCAACCTGTCTTGACTGTCTCGCAGAATAAATCCTTGTGGTTTGAAGCATCACACAATCCCACTGTGAGAAAACCGCCATTTCCTCATGATGCCCCACACCTTCATAAATGGGCCATCATGGACAGAAACTCCATCCTAAGCCAAAGTCTGATCCGCGCCCTGAATTTAGAAGCACGAGATCTCGATTCAGCACTTGAGAGTGTGCCTGCTGTGCCCTCGCCCTGAAACCTAAGCCTAACTTGTGTTCTCAGACTTCCGTCTTCACAATCCTGGCCACACCCCTCCAGTTTGGCAGTTCTGGAGACACAATGCAGCACTCTGCCTGCCCTCCAGAAGAAAAATGTTGCCCTATAGGGCTAACCAGAAACGCCAAATGAGTAACAACCTGCATGCCACTCGACCATACCGTAATTATACAATCTAGCCTGTGCACTAAAGCCCTGTCTGACACAGCCTGAAGGCAGACCTCCAGTCCAACACCCAGACAGCTGGCCGTACACTGAGCATATCAAACCCACAATGGCTTTCGGCCATCATCTCTACCCAACCTCAGTTTTCACCTTCAGAACCTAGACCTTATCTCCACTCACTGCTCAGGAGTGAACGTGATACAAGAATCAGAACTTCTCCTTCGCTATGGCAAGAAACCTTGTGGTTGGCATGTGGTCCAACGTTCATTGTAGGAGAAAGCAGCATGGACTATGAGGCCCCACCTATCCCTGAGGGCTACAATTGGCACAAACACACATTGGGACCCTCAGCGTGAGCCCTAACCTCATGTAAAGCGTCTTAGTGACTGGAACAACAGCCCACATATGGGGCTTGCCAAGCCCCTAGTCCCCCAATCTCAACCAGAGTTAGAGATGTCTAGACCCCCTACTCAGGGCACTGCTCTGGAATCCCTCTTTGGTGGGACACCTGAGGTAAAAAAAAAAAAAAAATACAGAAAGGACTCTTCCCATCCACAGAATTATCCCAACCACTTGGGATCAGGCCAAATCACCAGAGAAAGACTTGTTCATGGCCCATGAGGACACCCCGACATTCCACGGCCACCGTAGGCACAAAATCCAGAGACAAAAGCCTGAGCAAACGCCACATACTCGCCCTTTGTTCATAGCCCGGAAAATTCTCAGGGTCTGTAGATCGAGCCTTCATACATACATCCCCAAACCTAACTGAGTTTGTGTTTTCAGACTTCTGTCCCCACAGTCCTGGCCCACACGTCATCCAAGCTGGGGCCCCTGGAGCCACACCTGAGGACTGTGGCTTCCTTCTCCAGGGCAATTCTGCCATTTCCATTGGCCGCAACCCTATAGATTAGGAGAATCCTCCAAACTCCCCGAGGCCATCCCAATAGTATTGGCTGCCCAGGACAAACAGGGATGATCTTTCACAAGTTAGGAAAACTACCTCCACTCAGACCCAGAGACAGATATCCCCATAGAATAAGATTGAACTGGACAGGCACTTAGGCCCTAATCAGATCCATTGCTTTTGTTCCCAGGCATCTCTCCTCAGAGGCCTGGTTCCAATACCAGCATATGTGGGATTACTGAGGCACTCATAGAAAATCTCGTCTCCACATAGGAAATGTACTCTTTGGAGCTCTATAAAAAAACCTCTGTTTAGGAGAATCTTTCAGGGCCCCGGATCAAGCGCCCCATTCCAAGGTCTCGATGGACTTAAACCCACATTATGATCTATCCTCGGTAGAGTCCATGTCAACTCATCCCCCTTGGTTTCTCCCCCAGGGCCTGCAGATCAAACCTGTCTTGTTGCTAGGAGACAACTAGAATGGGAGTCGGGCTGCCCAGGCATCCATCCTTAGAATCCTACTCTGGAGTCGTTCCATATGGGACATCCTAGAGCCATCCAACAGGTCTCAAGTGTCCCACAGAAGGAATCTTTGCAGTCTGGTGCATCTCACAACTCCCATTGTGGGAAAATCTTCATGGCCTCTTCAGACACTCCACTTTATAAAGGGGCCATCATGGACAGAAACTCCAACCTGAGCAAACGTCTGATATTCGCCCTGGCTTCAGGTGCATGAGATCTTGATTCAGCTCTGCAGAGTGTGCCTTCTGTGCCCTCACCCCAAAAAAAACTAAGCCTAGCTTGTGTTCTCAGACTACCGTCCTCACACCCCTGGCCCAAAAGCCCTACAATTTGGCAATACTGGGGCCACAATGCAGCACTCTGCCTGCCCTCCAGAAGAAAAAAAACGTTGCCTTATGGAGCTACCTAGAAACCCGAATGAGGATCAACTGAACGCCACTCGACTGCACCCCAAATATACAGTCTACCCTGTCTAATGCCCTGTCTGATACAGCATGAGCCCACACCTCCAGACCTATGCTCAACAGCTAGCCACACACTGAGCTCATTGTACCCATCAGGTCCTTAGGTCTTCATCTCTTCCCAACCTCGGTTTTTGGGTTTCAGAACCTAGACCTAAACTCCAATCACTGTCCAGGGGTGAACGTGATGCAGAAATCACAACTCTTCCTTCGCCATGGCCGGAAACCTTGTGGTTGGCATATTCTCCAACGTTCAGTGTAGGAGAATCCAGCGTGGCCCTTGAGGCCCTTCGATGCTTGAGGGCCTTGTTGGGCACAAATAGGCATTGTGACCCCCAGCATGAGCCCTGTCCTCAAGGAAGACTTCTCAGTGTCTGATTCAAGTGCCCACATATTGGACTTGCCATGCCCCTAGGCACCCAAACTTAAACAGAGGTGGGGTTATCCAGTTGTCCCTACCAAGTACTCTGCTCTGGAATCCCTCTTTTATTGGCACACATGAAGTACATAAAATAAAATAAAAAACAGAAAGGACACCTCCCATCCCACAGAATTTACCCAAACTCTTGGGATTGGCTCAAATCCTCAGAGAAGGAAAGCCATCCACAACCCATGAGGCCACGCCAGCATTCGACCCACATTTTTGACACAAATCCAGAGACAAAACCTGAGCAAGCACCTCAAACTCACCCCCTTTTTCATATCCCGAAGTGTTATCACGGTCTGTAGATTGGGCATGCCATACCTATGTCCCCAATCCTAAGCGGAATTTGTGTTTTCAGACTTCTGTCCCCACAGGCCTGGCTCACACACCCTCAAGGCTGGGCCCCTAGAGCCAAACTCAGAACTGTGCCTGCCCTCTCCAGGGGATTTCTGCCCATTCCATTGGCCACAACCCTATAGATTAGGAGAAACTCCAAAGTCCCGAGGCCATTCCCAATATTATAGGCTGCCCAGGACAAACAGGGGCGATCTGATACAAGCCGAGCAACTACCAACCCTCAGATCCATAGACACGTATCCCCAGGAAAGAGATTGAACCGGACAGGCACCTAGGCCCTAATCATATCCATTGCTTTTGTTTCCAGGCATCTCTCCTCAGAGGCCTGGTTTCCAATACCAGCATATGGGAGATTCCTTAGGCACTCATCAAAACAATTCTCTTCTCTACATAGGAAACGTACTCTTTAGAGCTCCATCAAAACCTCCGGTTATGAACATCCCTCAAGGCCCCGGATCAAGCACCCTATTCCAAGGTCTCCATGGACACAAATGCACATTATGACCCATCCTCAACTCACCCATTTCAACACACCCGCCTCGGTTACTCCCCTAGATCCAGCAGATCGAACTTGCCTTGGCGCTATGAGACACCTGGAATGGGAGGCAGGCTGCCCAGGCATCCATCCTTAGAACCCTGCTCTGGATAACTTCCTTATGGGATGTCCTGGAGCCATCCAGCAGGTCTCGACTGTCCCACGGAAGGAATCATTGCGGTTTGGAGCATCTCACAATTCCCATCGTGGGAAAACCTCCATGGCCTCGTGACACCCTCCCCTTCATGAAGGGGCCGTCATGGACAGAAACTCCAACCTGGGCCAACGTCTGATCCTAGCTCTGTCTTCAGGTACACGGGATCTCGAATCATCTCTGCAGAGGCTTCCTGCCGTCCCCTCACCCCGAAATCTAAGTCTGGCTTGTGTTCTCAGAATTTTTTCCTCACACTCCTGGCCCACAAGCCTTCCAGTTTGGGAATTCTGGAGCCACTATGTGGCACTGTGTCTTCCTTCCAGAAGAAAAACTTTGCCCTCTGGGGCTACCCAGTAACCACAAATGAGTACCAACCTGCACGAAACTCGACTGCACCCCAATGATACAGTCTAGCCTGGGCACTAATTCCCTGTGTGCCACAGCCTGAGCCTGCACCTCCCAACCCACACTCAACAGCTGGCCGAACACTGAGCACATCAGTCACACCATGGCCTTAGGTCTTCATCTCTTCCCAACCTCAGTTTTCAGGCTTCAGAACCTAGACCTTAAATCCAATCACAGTCCAGGAGTGAAAGTTTTGCGGAAATTAGAACTCCTTCTTCCCCATGGCCAGAAAACTTGTGGTTGCCATATTGTGCAACGTTCAGTGTAGGAGGAACCAGCATGGTACATTAGGCCACGCCCTGACTTGAGGGGCTCCTTGGGCACAAAAACACATTGTGAAACTCAATGTGAGCCCTATGCTCAAGGAAGGCCTCTCAGTGTCTGGACCACGAGCCCACATATGGGGCTTGCCATGTTCTTAGGTCCCAATGTTAACCAGAGTTCTGGTTGTCCAGTCGCCCCTCCCCAGGACTCTGCTGTGGAATCACTCTTTTGGTGGTCCACCTGAGGAAAAAAAAAAAAAAAAAAAAAAAAAAAAAAAAAAAAAAAAAAGAAAAACAGAAGGCCTCCTCCCTTCCCACAGAATGACCCCAAATTCTTGGGATTGGGTCAAATCCCCAGAAAGGGAGCCTCATCGATGGCCCATGAGGACACCCGGACATTCCATGGCAATCGGTGACACATATCCAGAAAAAAATAAGCATGAGCAAGCACCTCACTTTCGCCCTTTGTTCATATCCCGAAGAGTTCTCCTCACGGTCTATATATCGGGCCGGCCATTCCTACAGACCCAAACCTAAGTGGAGTTTGTGTTTTCCGACTTTTGTCCAAATAGCCCTGGACCACACACGCTCCACACTTGGGTCCCTGGAGCCACACCTCAGGACTGTGCTTCCCTTTCAAGAGAATTCTTCCCATTCCATTGGCCACAACCTTGCAAATTAGGAAAAACCTCCAAAGTTACCGAGGCCATCCCAATAGTGTAGGCCGCCCAGGACAAACAGGTGCGATCTCAAACCAGCTGAGCAACTGCCTCCACTCAGACAAAAGATGTCCCCAGAGAAGAATATTGAACCGGACAGGCCCCTCGGCCCTAATCAGATCCTTTGCTTTGCTTTCCAGGCATCTCTCCTCAGAGGCCTCATTTCCAATACCAGCAAATGCTGGTTTCCTGAGGCACCCATAAGAACAAATCTCGTCTCCCCATGGAAAACTTGCTCATTGGAGCTTTGTTATCACCTCTGGTTAGGAGAATCCTTCAGGGCCCTGGTGCCACTGCTCCATACCAAGGTCTCAATGGACTCAAACCAACATTAAGACCATCCTCAGGAAAGTCCATTTCAACTCATTTAAGACCATCCTCAGGAAAGTCCATTCTAACTCAGCCCCCACTGATGATACCCCAAGCCAGCAGATCAAACGTTTCTTGTTCCTAGGAGACAATTGGAATTGAGGCTGTCTGCCCAGGCATCCATACTTAGAACCCTGTTCTGGAAAAATACCTTAGGAAACGTCCTGGAGCCATCCAACAAATCTTAATTGTCCCACAGAAGGAATCCTTGCGGTTTGGAGCATTTCAAAACTCTAATAGTGGGAAAACCCCCATGGCCTCATAATGCCCCCCCCTTCATGAAGGGGCCAACATGGACAGAAACTCCAACCTGAGCCAAAGTCTGATCCTCGACCTGACTTCAGACTCATGAGATCTCAATTCAGCTCTGCAGAGTGTGCCTGTCATGTCCATTCCCCGAAACCTAAGCCTAGCTTGTGTTCTCAGACTTCTGTCCTCACTCTCCTGGCCCACAAGCCCTCCAGTTTGGGATTTGCGAAGCCACAATGCAGCAATCTGCCTGCCATCCAGAAGAAAAACTTTGCCCTATGCTGCTAATAAGAAACCCCAAATGATTATCTAATGCATGCCACTCGACTGTAAAGCAATTATACAGCCTACCCTGAATACGAATGCCCTGTCTGGCACAGCCTGAGACAAGACATCCCAAACGACACCTAGACAGCTGGCTCCAACCTGGACACAAGGGACCCGCTATGGCTGTAGTTCGTCATCTCTTCCCAACCTCGGTTTTCAGGCTTCAGAACCTAGACCTTATCTCCAATCACTGCCCAGGGGTGAACGTGATGCAGAAATTACAATTCCTCCTTCCCCATGGCCAGAAACCTTGTGGTTGGCATGTTGTCCAACGTTCAATGTGGGAAAACCTGCATTGTCGGAAAGGCCACGCCAGTGCTTGAGGGCCGCCTAGGGCACAGACATGCATTGTGACCTTAGCATGAGTCCCGTATTAAAGTAATGCCTCTCAGTTCCTGGACCAAGATCCTGCATATGGGGCTTGTCATATCCATAGGCCCCCAGGCTTAACCAGAGAGCGAGTATTCCAGTTGTCAGTACCCACTGCTATGCTCCAGAATCCCTCTACTGGGGGGACACATGAAGCAGAAAACAGGACTCTTCCCTTCCCACAGAATGACCCCAAACTCTTGGGGGCTGGACAAACTACCAGAGAGGGAGACTTCTACGACCCATGAGGCAACTCCTACATTAAACGGCCATTGTGGACAAAATATCCAGAGACAAAAGACTGAGCGACTGCCTCCCTCTCACCCTTCTTTCATATCCAGAGGAGCTCCCCTCACGGACTGTAGATCAGGCCTGCCATAACCTCGGCCCCAAATCTGAGCTGAGTTTGGGTTTTTGGATGTCTGTCTGCACAGCCGTGGCCCACACCGCCTCCAGGCTCGGGTCTCTGGAGCCACACCACAGAACTGTGCCTGCTCTCTCCTAAGAAACTGCCCGTTCCATTGGCCGCAACTCTATAAAATAGTAGAAACCTCAAGGTCCCCAAGGACATCCCACTACCGCAAGCCGCACTGGACAAACAGGGGCATTATGACACCAGCTGAGCAACTACTACCTCCATGCAGACACAAAGACTGATATCCGCAGAGACAGAAGATTGAACCAGACAGGCCCCTAGACCCTATTATGAACTCTTGCTTTGGTGTCCCGGTATCACTCCTCAGAGGCCTGGGTTCGAAGACCAGCATATGGGGCTATCCTGAGGCACCAGACAGAACACCTCTCATCTCCACATGGAAAGCTTCCTTGTTGGAGTTGTGTCAAACCCTTCGGGTTGGAGAATCCTGCAGAGTCCCTTAGCTACTGCCACATTCCAAGGTCTCCATGGCCACCAACCCACATTATGACTCATCCTCAGGAAAGTCCATTTAAACTCAGCCTTCTGGGTAGCTCACCCAAGAGCCCGCAGATTGAGCGTGCCATGTCTCGACCAGGCAATGGGAAGGTGAGTTGGCGTTTCTCGGCATCCATGCTTAGGCCCCTGCTCTCGAGTCTTTCTGTATGGGGCATCCTGGAACCATCCAATAGTACTCGACTGTCCTGAAGAAGGAAACTTTGAAGTTTGGAGCAGCTCACAACTCCCAGCGTAGGGAAACCTCCCTGGCCTCATGACGCCCCCACCCCCTTAAGGAAGGGGCCGTCATGGACACAAACTCCAGCTTGAGGCAACATCTGATACTCGCCCTGACCTCAGATGCAGGAGATCTCGATTCAGCCTCTGCACAGTGGGCCCAAACCTCGTGCTACCTTGTGTTTTAAGACTTCCTCCCTCACACTACTGGCAAACATGTCCTCAAGTCTTGGAATTCTGGAACCAAAATGCAGCCCTATGCTGGCCCTCCAGAAGAAAAACGTTGCTCTATGGGGATCTCCATAAACCCAAAATGAGGATCAACCTGCTCGGTTCTCGACCTCACCCCAATTGGATTGTTCGGGTTGTCCATTCATCCCTCCCCAGAGCTCTGCTTTGGAATCCCTTTTTGGTGGGACACCTGAGGTAACAAAACTAAAAGGACTCCTCCCATCCTTCAGATTGACCCCAAACAATTGGGATTGGACCAAATTCACAGAGAGGAAGTCTCGTCCATGGCCCATGAGGCCTCCCCGAGATTCCACAGCCATCGTTGACAACAAATCCAGAGACAAAAGTCTGAGCAAGCGCCTCACACTCGCTCTTTTGTCGTATCCCGAAGATTTCTCCTCACGGTTTGTGGATCGGGCCTGCCATACCTACTTCCCAAACCTCAGCCGAGTTTGTGTTTTCAGACTTCTGTCCCCACATTCCTTGCCCACAGACCCTTCAGGCTGGGGCCCCTGGAGCCACACATCATGACTATGCCTGTCCATTCCACGGGAATTCTCCCCATTCCATTGTCCACAATCGTACAAATTAGGAAAAACCTCCATAGTCCCCAAGGTCATCCCAATAATGTAGGCCGCCCAGGACAAACAAGGGTCATCTGAAACCAGCTGAGCATCTACCTCTACTCAGCGTAGATGGATGTCCCCAGAGAAAAAGATTGAATCAGACAGGCCCCTAGGCCTAAATCAGATTCATTGCTTTCGATTACAGGTATCTCTCCTCAGAGGCCTGGTTTCCAATAATAGCATATGGGGATTTCATGAGACAGTAATCAGAACAAATCTCTTCTCCACATGGGAAAATTATCCTTTGAAGATGTCTCAAAACCTCCAGTTAGGAGAATCCTTCAGGGCCTGTGTGCCACTGCCTCATTACAAGGTCTCCATAGTCACAAAAACACATTAGGACCCATCCACAGGAGAGTCCATTTCACCTGAGCGTATTCGGTTGCTCCGCGAGATCCACCAGATCTAACATGTCTTGTTCCTAGGAGACAAGTGGAATGTGAGGTGGCCTACCCCGCCATCCATCCATAAAACCCTGCTCAGAATCGTTGGCCTGGAGCCAACGAACAGGTCTCACTTGTCCTGCAGAAGAATCTTGCAGTTGGGAGCTTCTCAGAACTCCCATTGTGAGAGAACCCCCATGGCCACATGATCCCCCCCCCTTCATAAAGGGGCCATCAGGGACATAAGGTCCAACCTGAGCGATCGTCTGATCCTCACCCTGACTTCAGATGCACGAGATCTCGGTTCAGGTCTGTAGATTGTGCCTCCCATATCCTCACCCAGAAACCTAAGCCTTGCTTGTGTCCTCAGACTTCTGTCCACAGACTACAAGCTCACAAGCCCTCCAGTTTGGCAATCCAGAACTACAATGCAGCACTCTCCCTGCCATGCAGAAGAAATATATTGCCCTCTGGGGCTACCTAGAAACCCCAAATGAATATCAACCTGCACAACACTTGGCTATACCCAAAATATATAGGATGACCTGGGCAATAATGCCCTTTCTGACACAGCCTGAGCCTGGACCTCCTAGGCCCACCCAGACAGCTGGCTACAAACTGAGAATTTCAGACCCTCCATGACCTTAGGTCGTTATCCCTTCCCAGCCTCAGTTTTCAGGCTTCAGAACCTAGACCTTATCTCCAATCACTGCCCAGGTTTGAAAATGATGCAGAAATCAGAACTCCTTTCCGATGGCAGGAAAAGTTGTGGTTGGCTTGTTGTCCAACGTTCAGTGTAGTGGAAACCAGTGTGTCCCTTGAGGCACCACCATTGCTCGCGGTCCAGATAGGTAGCAAACACACATTGTGACCCTCAGCCTTAGCCCAGTCCTCAGGTAAGGCCTCTCAGTGGCTGGATGAAGAGACAGCATATTGGGCTTGCCATGCCCCTAGGCCCCAATTTTTAACCATAGTTCGAGTTGTCCCTTCACTCTTCCCCAGGGCTCTGCTTTGGAATTCCTCTTTTGGTGGGACACCTAATGTAACAACCCTGAAAGGAGTCCTCCATCCAACAGATTGACGTAAACCAATTGGGATCGGGCCAAATCCACAGAGAGCAACATTCGACCATGGCCCATGAGGCCTCCTCGACATTCCACGGCCATTGCTGATACAAAATCCAGAGACAAAAGCCCAAGCAAGCGCCTCAGACTCGCACTATCTTCATATCCTGAAGATGTCTTCTCATGGTTTGTAGATCGGGCCTGCCATACCTACGTCCCCAAACATAAGCTGAGTTTGTGTTTTCAGACTTCTGTCCTCAAAGTCCTGGGCCACATACCCTCCAGGCTGGGGACCCTGGAGCCACACATTAGGACTGTGCCTACCCAATCCATGGGAATTCTGCCCATTCCATTGCCAAAACCGTTCAAATTAGGAGAACCCTCCAAAGTCCCCGAGGCCATCCCAATAGTATAGGTCGCCCGGGACAAAAAAAGGGAAGTCTGACACCAGCTGAGCATCTAACTCCACTCATACCCTAGAAGGATGTCCCCAGAGAAGAAGATTGAACCAGACAGGACCCTAGGCCAAAATCGGATCCATTGCTTTGGTTTACAGGCATGTCTCCTCAAAAGCCTGGATTCCAATACCAGCATTGTGGTTTTCCTGAGGCACCCATCAGAACAAACCTCGTCTCCACAAGGAAACTTGTTCATGGGAGCTATGTCAAAAGCTGAGGAGAATACTTCAGGGTCCCGGTGCCACCGCCCCATTTCAAGGCCCTCATGGACACAAACACACATTAGACCCATCCTCAGGAAAGTCCATTTCAACTCAGCCACCCCGGTTGCTCCCGCAGAGCCATCAGATCTAAACTGTCTTGTCGATAGGAGACAATTGGAATGCGAGGCGGGCTTCCCAGGCATCCATCCTCGAATGTTGGTCTGGACTCATCCATATGGGATGTCCTGGAGCTGTCCAACAGGTTTCAATTGCCCCGCAGATGGAATCCTTGGAGGGGTCATCCCACCACTCCCAACGTGGGAAGACCTCCACGGCCTCGAGATTCGGCTCCCTTTATGAAGGGGCCGTCATGAACAGAAAATCCAAGCTGAGCCAACGTCTGATCCACGCTCTGACTTCAGAAGCATGAGATATTGCTACCGATCTTCAGGGGGTACATGCCGTGCCCTCGCCCTGAAATAAAAGTCTAGCTGTCCCTAGGACCCAATTTTAACCAGATTTCTGGTTGTCAAATCGCCCCTCCCCAGGGCTCTACTCTGGAATCCCTCATTTGGTGGACCCCTGAGTTTGAAAAACAAAACAAAACAAATCAACAACAATAAAAAACGGACATCTTCCGTCCCACAGAATGACCCCAAACTCTTTGGATTGGGCCAAACCCCCAGGGAGTAAGACTCGTCCATTTCCCATGAAGTCACCCGGAAATTTCATGACCATGAATGGCATGATATCCAGAGATAAATACTTGAGCAAGAGCCTCACACTCACCCTTTTTTCATATCTCGAAGAGTTCTCCTCATGGTCTGTAGATCAGTCCTGCCATACCTATGACCCAAAACATAAGCCGAGTTTCTGTTTTCAGACAACTATCCAAACAGCCCTGGCCTACACAGCCTACAGGCTTATGCCCCTGGAGCCAAGATGACGACTGTACTTGCCCTCTCTAAGGGAATTCTATGTACCCATTCCAATGGCCAAAATTATACTAATAGGATAAACCTCCAAAGTCCCTGAGGTTATCCCAATAGTGATGGCTTCCCAGGACAAACAGGAGCAATCTGAGCCCATCTGAGAACCTACCTGCACTCAGACCCGTAGACTGATGTCCCCAGAGGTAAAAAGGAACGAATAGGCCCCTAGGCACCTATCTGATCCATTGGTTTGGCACCCAGGCATCTCTCCTCAGGCCTGGATTTCAATAACAGCATATGGCTGTTTCTTGACTCACCCATCAGAAAAAATCTCATCTGCACATGGGAAACTTGCACGATGGAGCTGTGTGAAAGCCTCTCTTTAGGAGAACCCTTCAGGGCCCCAGTGCCACCGCGTCATTCCAAGGTCTCCATAGACACAAAATCATATTAGGACACATCCACGGAAGAGTCCATTTCAACTCAGCCTCCTCGGTTGCTCCCCCAGATCCAGCAGATCTAACCTGTCTTGTTGATTGGAGACAATTGGAATGGGAGGTGGGCTACCCAGCCATCCATCCTTAGACCCTGCTCGGAATCGTTGACCTGGAGCCAACCAACAGCTCTCAGTTGTCCTGCAGAAGAATCTTTGCAGTTGGGAGCTTCTCACACTTCCATCGTCGAAAAGCCCGATGGCCTCGTGATCCACCCCCCCCTTCAAGAAGGGGCCATCAGGGACAGAATTTCCAATCTGAGCGATAGTCTGATCCTCACCCTGACTTCAGATGCACGAGATCTCGATTCAGGTCTGTAGATTTTGCCGGCTATATCCTCACCCAGAAACCTAGGCCTAGCTTGGGTTCTCAGACTTCTGTCCTCAGACTACTGGCCCACAAGCCCTCCAGTTTGGCAATCCAGAACTACAATGCGGCAATCTGCCGGCCCTCCAGAAAAAAAACATTGTCTTCTGGGGCTACTCCGAAACCGCAAATGAGTATCAACCTGCACAGCCTTCGTCTGTACCCCAAATATATAGGATGACCTAGGCACTAAGGCCCTTTCTGACACAGCCTGAGCCTGGACGTCCTGGCCCCACCCAGAGAGCTGGCCGCACACTGAGCACATAGGACCCACCATGGCCTTAGGTCATCATCTCTTCTCAACCTCGGTTTTCAGGCTTCAGAACCTAGACCTTATCTCCAATCACTGCCCGGGTTTGAAAATGATGCAGAAATCAGAACACTCTCACTATGGCAAGAAACCTTGTGGTTGCCATGTTGTCCAAGGCTCAGTGTAGTTTAAACCAGTGTGGCTCATGAGGCCCCGCCCATGCTTGGGGGCCACATTGGTCACAAACACACATTGTGACCCTCAGCCTGAGCCCAGTCCTCAGGTAAGGCCTCTCAGTGGCTGGATGGAGAGACATCATATTGGGCTTGCCATGCCCCTCGGCCCCAATTTTTAACCATAGTTCGGGTTGTCCCTTGACTCTTCCCCAGGGCTCTGCTTTGGAATTCCTCTTTTGGTGGCACACCTGAGGTAACAAAACTGAAAGGAGTCCTCCCATCCCACAGATTGACGAAAAACAATTGGGATCGGGCCAAATCCACAGAGATTTGCTCAGTGTGCGACCAGCTATCTGGGTGGGGCCTGGAGGTCCAGGCTCAGGCTGTGTCAGAAAGGGCACTAGTGCCTAGGTCAGCCTATATATTTGGGGTACAGCCGAATGCCGTGCAGGTTGATCCTCATTTGGGGTTTCTGATTAGCCCCAGAGGGCATTGTTTTTCTTCTGGGGGGCAGGCAGAGTGCTGCATTGTAGTCTGGATTGCCAAACTGGAGGGCTTGTGGGCCAGTAGTCTGAGGACGGACGTATGAGAACCGAAGCTAGTCCTAGTTTCTGGGTGAGGATATGGCCGGCACAATCTACAGACCTGAATCTGAAGTCAGGGCGAGGATCAGACGATCGCTCAGGTTGGACATTCTGTCCCTAATGGCCCCTTCTAGAAGGGGGGGTGGATCACGAGGCCATGGGGGTTTTCCCACGATGGGAGTTGTGAGAAGCTCCCAACTGCAAATACTCTTCTGCAGGAAAATTGAGACCTGTTGGTTGGCTCCAGGACAACGATTCCGAGCAGGGTTCTAAGAATGGATGGCTGGGTAGCCCACCTCGCATTCCAATTTTCTCCAAGCAACAAGACAGGTTAGATCTGCTGGATCTGGGGGAGCAACCGAGGAGGCTGAGTTGAAATGGACTCTTCCGTGGATGTGTCCTAATATGATTTTGTGTCTATGGAGACCATGGAATGAAGCGGTGGCACTGGGGGCCTGAAGGGTTCTCCTAAAGAGAGGCTTTCACACATCTTTATCGTGCAAGTTTCCCATGTGTAGATGAGATTTGTTCTGACGGGTGAGTCAAGAAACAGCCATATGCTGTTATTGAAATCCAGGCCTCTGAGGAGAGATGCCTTAGAAACCAAAGCAATGGATCCGATAGGTGCCTAGGGTCCTGTTCGTACCTTTTTACCTCTGGAAACATCAGTCTACGGGTCTGAGAGCAGGTAGGTGCTCAGATGGGCCCAGACTGCCCCTGTTTGTCCTGGGAAGCCACAAATATTAGGATGGCCACAGGGACTTTGGAGCTCTATCCTCTTAGTAGGTTTGTGGCCATTGGAATGGGCACATACAATTCCCTTGGAGAGGGCAAGCACAGGCGTAAGGTTTGTTTCCAGGGGCCTGAGCCTGTAGGGTGTGTAGGCCAGGGCTGTTTGGACAGTTGTCTGAAAACACAAACTCGGCTTATTTTTCGGGTCATAGGTATGGCAGGACTGATCTACAGACCATTAGGAGAACACTTCGGGATATGAAAAAAGGGCGAGTGTGAGGCTCTTGCTCAAGTTCTTGTCTCTGGATATCGGGTCACGCATGGTCGTGAAATTTCCGGGTGACTTCATGGGAAATATACGAGTCTTACACTCTGGGGGTTTGGTCCCGTCCAAAGAGTTTGGGGTCATTCTGGGGATGGAAGAATTCCGTTATTCTGTTGTTGTTGATTTGTTTTGTTTGTTTTTCAACCAGAGCTGTACCACCAAATGAGGGATTCCAGAGTACAGCCCTGGGGAGTGGCGGCTGGACAACCAAAAATCTGGTTAAAAATTTGGCCCTAGGAACATGTCAAGCACATCATGACATCTAATGGTCCAGCCACTGAGAGGACTTACTAGAGGACAGGACTCACGCTGAAGGTCACAATGCGTGTTTATGCCCTCGTCACACTCAAGAATGGGCGGGGCCTCAGGGTGAATGCTGGTTTCTCCTACACAGAATGTTGGACAACATGCCAACCACAAGGTTTCTTGCCATGGGTAAGGAAGAGTTCTGATTACTGCATCACAATCAGCCCTGGGCAGTGATTGAAAATAAGGTCTAGGTTCTGAAGCCTGAAAACTGAGGAAGGGATGAGATGATGAACTAAAGTTATGGCGGGTCTGATGTGCTCAGTGTGCGGTCAGCTGTCTGGGTGTTGGTCACGAGGTCCGGGCTCAGGTTGTCAGACAGTCCATTAGTGCCCAGTTTAGACTATATATTTTGGGTGCATTCGAGTGCCTTGTAGGTTCTTATCTGAAGACCTCTTCAGGATATGAAGAATGAGCGAGTCTGAGGCGCGGGCTCAGGCTTTTGTCTCTGGATTTTGTATCAGAGATGGCCGTGGAATGTTGGGGAGGCCTTATGGGCCATGGACGAATCTTGCTCTCGGTGGATTTGGCCCAATCCCAATTGTTTTTCGTCAATCGGTGCGATGGGAGGACTCCTTTCAGGTTTGTTACCTCAGGTGTCCCACCAAAAGAGGAATTCCAAAGCAGAGCCCTGGGGAAGAGTCAAGGGACAACCCGAACTATGGTTAAAAATTGGGGCCTAGGGGCATGGCAAGCTCAATATGCTGTCTCTCCATCCAGCCACTGAGGGGCCTTACCGGAGGACTGGGCTCAGGCTGAGGGTCACAATGTGTGTTTGTGACCAATGTGGCCCCCAAGCATGGGCGGGGCCTCATGGGCCACACTGGTTTCAAATACACTGAACCTTGGACAAAATGCCAACCACAAGGTTCCTTGCCATAGAAAAAGAGTTCTGATTTCTGCATCATTTTCAAACACGGGCAGTGATTGGAGATAAGGTCTAGGTTCTGAAGCTTGAAAACCGAGGTTAAAAAGAGATGATGACCTAAGGCCATGGCGGGTCTGATGTGCTCAGTGTGGGCCAGCTGTCTGGGTGGGGCCTGGAGGTCTAGGCTCAGGCAGTGTCAGAAAGGGCATTACTGCCCAGGTCAGCCTATATATTTGGGGTACAGCCGAATGCCGTGCAGGTTTATCCTCATTTGGGGATTCTGCTTAGCACCAGAGGGCAATGTTTTTCCTCTTGAGGGCAGGCAGAGTGCTGCATTATAGTCTGGATTGCCAAACTGGAGGGCTTGTGGGCCAGTAGTCTGAGGACGGAAGTCTGAGAACCCAATCTAGGCCTAGTTTCTGGGTGAGGATATGGCAGGCGCAATCTACAGACCTGAATCTGAAGTCAGCGCGAGGATCAGATGGTCGCTCAGGTTGGACATTCTGTGCCTGAGGGCCCCTTCTAGAAGGGGGGGTGGATCACGAGGCCATGGGGTTTTTCCCACGATGGGAGTTGTGAGAAGCTCCCAACTGCAAAGAATCTTCTGCAGGACAATTGAGACCTGTTGGTTGGCTTCATTACAACGATTCCGATCAGGGTTCTAAGGATGGATGACTGGGTAGCCCACCTCGCATTCCAATTGTCTCCAAGCAACAAGACAGGTTAGATCTGCTGGATCTGGGGGAGCAACCGAGGAGGCTGAGTTGAAATCGACTTTCCCGTGGATGTGTCCTAATACGATTTTGTGTCTATGGAGACCTTGGAATTAAGTGGTGGCACTGGGGCCCTAAAGGGTTCTCCTAAAGAGAGGCTTTCACATAGATCCTTCATGCAAGTTTCCCATGTGTAGATGAGATTTGTTCTGATGGGTGAATCAAGAAACAGCCATATGCTGTTATTGAAATCCAGGCCTTTGAGGAGAGATGCCTGGAAACCAAAGCAATGGATTCCATAGGTGCCTACGGGCCTGTTCGTTCCTTTTTACATCTGTGCACATCAGTCTACGGGTCAGAGTGCCAGTAGGTGCTTAGATGGGCCCAGATTGCCCCTGTTTGTCCTGGGAAGCCACAAATATTGGGATGGCCTCAGGGACTTTGGAGGTTTATCCTCTTAGTAGGGTTGTGTCCATTGTAATGGGCACATACAATTCCCTTGGAGAGGGCAAGCACTGTCGTCAGGTTTTTGGCTCCAGGGGCCTGAGCCTGTAGGGTCTGTAGTCCAGGGCTGTTTGGACAGTTGTCTGAAAACACAAACTCGGCTTTTGTTTCAGGTCATAGGTATGGCAGGACTGATCTACCGACCATGGGTAGAACTCTTCGGGATATGAAAAAAGGGCGAGTGTAAGGCTCTTGCTGAAGTTTTTGTCTCTGGATATCGTGTCACTCATGGTCGTGAAATTTCCGGGTGACTTCCTGGAAAATGGACGAGTCTTACTCTCTGGGGGATTGGCCCGGTCCAAAGAGTTTGTGGTTATTCTGTGGATGGAAGAAATCCGTTGTTCTGTTGTTGTTGATTTGTTTTGTTTTGTTTTTCAACGTCAGGTGGCCCACCAAATGAGGGATTCGAGAGTAGAGCCTTGGGGAGGGGCTACTGGACAACCAGAAATCTGGTTTAAACTTGGGGCCTAGGGTCATGTCAAGCCCATTATGACATCTAATGGTCCAGTCACTGAGAGGACCTACTAGAGGACCGGACTCAGGCTGAGGGTCACATTGCATGTTTATGCCCTCGTCGCACTCAAGAATGGGCGGGGCCTCAGGCTGAATGCTGGTTTCTCTTACACTGAACGTTGGACAACATGCCACCCACAAGGTTTCTTACCATGGGTAAGGAAGAGTTCTGATTTCTGCATCACAGTCACCCCTGGGCAGTGATTGGAGATAAGTTCTAGGATCTGAAGCCTGAAACCTGAGGTAGTGAAGAGATGATGACCTAAGGCCTTGGCGTGTCTGATGTGTTCAGTGTGTGGTCAGCTGTCTGGGTGTTGGTCACGAGGTCCGGGCACAGGTTGTCAGACAGTGCATTAGTGCCCAGGTTACACTATCTATTTTGGGTGCATTCGAGTGCCGTGTAGGTTCTTATCTGAAGAACTCTTCAGGATATGAAGAATGAGCGAGTCTGAGGCACGTGCTCAGGCTTTTGTCTCTGGATTTTGTATCAGCGATGGCCGTGGAATGTTGGGGAAGCCTCATGGGCCATGGACGAATCTTGCTCTCTGTGGATTTGGCCCGATCCCAATTGTTTTTTGTCAATTTGTGGAATGGGAGGACTACTTTCAGGTTTGTTACCTCAGGTGTCCCAGCAAAAGAGGAATTCCAAAGCAGAGCCCTGGGGAAGAGTGAAGGGACAACCTGAACTATGGTTAAAAATTGGGGCATTCCAATTGTCTCCACGCAACAAGACAGGTTAGACCTCCGGAATCTGGGGGAGCAACCGAGGAGGCCGAGTTGCAATGGACTCTCCCGTGGATGTGTCCTAATATGGTTTTGTGTCTATGGAGACCTTGAAATGAAGCGGTGGAACTGGGGCCCTGAAGGGTTGTCCTAAAGAGTGGCTTTCACACGGCTACATCGTGCAAGTTTCCCATGTGTAGATGAGATTTGTTCTGATGGTTGAGTCAAGAAACAGCCATATGTTGTTAATGAAACCAAGGCCTCTGAGGAGAGATGCCTGGAAACCAAAGTAATGTATCCGATAGGTGCCTAGGGGCCTGTTCGTACCTTTTTACCTTTGGGGACATCAGTCTACGGGTCTGAGTGCCAATAGGTGCTCAGATGGGCCCAGATTGCACCTGTTTGTCCTAGGAAGCCACAAATATTGGGATGCCCTCAGGGACTTTGGAGTTTTATCCTATTAGTAGGGTTGTGGCCATTGGAATGGGCACACACA
Organism: Mustela putorius furo; assembly: GCF_011764305.1. Lineage (NCBI taxonomy): Eukaryota > Metazoa > Chordata > Mammalia > Carnivora > Mustelidae > Mustela > Mustela putorius. The sequence continues at coordinate 387,424 of NW_025422204.1, read as the reverse complement.
ATTCCCTTGGAGAGGGCAAGCACAGTCGTCAGGTTTGGCTCCAGGGACTTGAGCCTGTAGGGTGTGTAGGTCAGGGCTGTTTGGACAGTTGTCTGAAAACACAAACTCGGCTTATGTTTCGGGTCATAGGTATGGCCGGACTGATCTACAGACCAGGAGGAGAACTCTTGGGGAGATGAAAAAGGGTGAGTGTGAGGCTCTTACTCAAGTTTTTCTCACTGGATATCGTATCACTCATGGTCGTGAAATTTCCGGGTGACTTCATGGGAAATGGACGAGTCTTACTCTCTGGGGGTTTGGTCCCGTCCAAAGAGTTTGGGGTCATTTTGTGGGATCGAAGAAGTCCGTTGTTCTGTTGTTGTTGATTTGTTTTGTTTTGTTTTCAACCTCAGTTGTCCCACCACATGGGGGATTCCAGAGTAGATTACTAGGGAGGGACGACTGGACAACCAGAAATCTGGTTAAAATTTGGGGCCTAGGGACATGTCAAGCCCATTATGACATCTAATGGTCCAGCCACAGAGAGGACGTACTAGAGGACAGGACTCACGCTGATGGTCACAATACGTGTTTATGCCCTCGTCGCACTCAGGAATGGGCGGGGCCTCAGGGTGAATGCTGGTTTCTCCTACACTGAACGTTGGACAACATGGCAACCACAAGGTTTCTTGCCATGGGTAAGGAAGAGTTCTGATTTCTGCATCACAGTGACCCGTAGGCAGTGATTGGAGATAAGGTCTAGGTTCTGAAGCCTGAAAACTGAGGTAGGGAAGAGATGATGACCTATGGCCATGGCGGGTCTGATGTGCTCAGCGTGCGGTCAGCTGTCTGGGTGTTGGTCACGAGGTCCGGGCTCAGGTTGTCAGACAGTGCATTAGTGCCCAGGTTAGAGTATATATTTTGGGTGCATTCAAGTGCCGTGTCTGTTCTTATCGGAAGAACTCTTCAGGATTTGAAGAATGAGCGAGTCTGAGGCGCGTGCTCAGGCTTTTGTCTCTGGATTTTGTATCAGTAATGGCCGTGGAATGTTGGGGAGGCCTCACGGGCCACGGATGATTCTTGCTCTCTGTGGATTTGGCCCGATGCCAATTGTTTTTTTCGTCAATCTGTGGGATGGGAGGACTCCTTTCAGGTTTGTTACCTCAGGGGTCCCACCAAAAGAGGAATTCGAAAGCAGAGCCCTGGGGAAGAGTGAAGTGACAACCCAAAGTACGGTTAATAATTGGGGCCTAGGGGCATGGCAAGCCCAATATGCTGTCTCTCCATCCAGCCACTGAGAGGCCTTACCTGAGGACTGGGCTCAGGCTGAGGGTCTCAATGTGTGTTTGTGACCAATGTGGCCTGCAAGCATGGGCAGAGCCTCAAGGGCCACACTGGTTTCAACTACACTGAACCTTGGACAACATGCCATCCACAAGTTTGCTTGCCATGGGGAAAGAGTTCTGATGTCTGCATCATTTTCAAAACCGGGCCTTGATTGGAGATAAGGTCTAGGTTCTGAAGCCTGAAAACCGAGGTTGAGATGAGATGACGAACTAAGGCCATGACGGGTCCGATGTGCTCATTGTGCGGCCAGCTGTCTGGGTGGGGCCAGGAGGCCCAGCTCAGGCTGCGTCAGAAAGGGCATTCGTGCCCAGGTCAGCCTATATATTTGGGGTACAGCCGAATGGCGTGCCGTTTGATCCTAATTTGGGGTTTCTGGGTAGGCCCAGAGGGCAATGTTTTTCTTCTTGAGGTCAGGCAGAGTGCTGCATTGTAGTTCTGAATTGCCTAATTGGAGGTTTGTGGTTCCGTAGTCTGAGGACGGAAGTCTGAGAACCCAAGCTAGGCCTAGGTTTCTGGGTGAGGATATGGCAGGCACAATCTACAGTCCTGAATCTAGAGCTCGTGCATCAGAAGTCAGGGCGAGGATTAGATGATCGCTCAGGTTGGACATTCTGTCCCTGAGTAACCCTTCTTAAAGGGGGGGATCACGAGGCCATGGGATTTTTCCCACGATGGGAGTTGTGAGAAGCTCCCAACTGCAAAGATTCTTCTGCAACAATTGAGACCTGTTGGTTGGCTCCAGGACAACGATTCCAATCAGGGTTCTAAGGATGGATTGCTAGGTAGCCCACCTCGCATTCCAATTGTCTCCAAGCAACAAGACAGGTCAGATCTGCTGGATCTAGGGGAGCAACCGAGGAGGCTGAGTTGAAATGGACTCTCCCGTGGATGTGACCTAATATGATTTTGTGTCTATGGAGACCTTGGAATGACGCGGTGGCACTGGGGCCATGAATGGTTCTCCTAAAGAGAGGGTTTCACACAGGTCCATCGTGCAAGTTTCCCATGTGTAGCTGAGATTTGTTCTGATGGTGAGTCAAGAAACAGACATATGCTGTTATTGAAATCCAGGCCTCTGAGGAGAGATGGCTGGAAACCAAAGCAATGGATCTGATAGGTGCCTAGGGGCCTGTTCGTTCCTTATTACCTCTGGGGATATCAGTCTACGGGTCTGAGTGCAGGTAGGTGCTCAGATGGGCTCAGATAGCCCCTGTTTGTTCTGGGAAGCCACCACTATTGGGATGGCCTCAGGAATTTTGGAGGTTTATCCTCTTTGTAGGGTTGTGGCCATTGGAATGGGCACACACAATTCCCTTGGAGAGGCCAAGCACAGTCTTCAGGTTTGGCCTCAGGGGCCTGAGCCTGTAGGGTGTGTAGACCAGAGCTGTTGGGACAGTGTCTGAAAACACAAACTCGGCTTATGTTTCAGATCATAGGTATGGCAGGACTCATCTACAGACCATGAGGAGAACACTTTGGGATATGAAAAATGGGCGAGTGTGAGGCTCTTGCTAACGTTTTTGTCTCCAGATATTGTGTCACTCATGGTCGTGAAATTTCCGGGTGACTTCATGGGAAATGGACGAGTCTTACTCTCTGGGGGTTTGGCCCCGTCCAAGGAGTTTGGGGTCACTCTGTGGGATGGAAGAAGTCCGTTTTTTTTGTTGTTGTGATTTGTTTTGTTTTGTTTTTCAACCTCAGGTGTCCCACCAAATGAGGGATTCCAGAGTAGAGCCCTGGGGAGTTGTGACTGGACAACCAGAAATCTGGTTAAAAATTGGGGCCTAGGGACACGTCTAGCCCATTATGACATCTAATGGTCCAGCCACTGAGAGGATTTACCTGAGGTCAGGAATCACACTGAGGGTCACAATGCGTGTTTATGCCCTCGTCGCACTCAACAATGGCCTTTACCACAGGGTGAATGCTGGTTTTTCCTACACTGAACGTAGGACAACATGGCAACCACAAGGTTTCTTGCCTTGGGTAAGCAGGAGTTCTGATTTCAGCATCATAGTCACCCATGCGCAGTGATTGGAGATAAGGTCTAGGTTCTGAAGCCTGAAAACTGAGGTAGGGAAGAGATTATGACCTAACGCCATGGCGGGTCTGATGTGCTCAGTGTGCGGTCGGCTGTCTGGGTGTTGGTCACGAGGACTGGGCTCAGGTTGTCAGACAGTGCATTAGTGCCAAGATTAGACTATATATTTTGGGTACTTTCGAGTGCCGTGTAGGTTTATTCTCATTTAATGTGCCCGGGCAACTCATTAGGCAATATATTTTTTCTAAAGGGCAGGCAGAGTGCTGCAATAATGGTCCGGAATTGCCAAACTTGTAGCCTTCGGGGCCAGTAGTGTGAGGATGGAAGTCTGAGAACACAAGCTAGACTTGGGTTTCAGGGCGAGGGCACGGCATGTACCCCCTGAAGATCTGAAGCAATACCTCATGCTTCTGAAGTCAGAGCGGCGATCACATGTTGGCTCAGCTTGGATTTTCTGTTCATGACGGCCCCTTCATGAAGGGAGCGGATTCTCGAGAGCGTGGAGGTTTTTCCACGTTGGGAGTGGTGGGATGCCCCCTCCTAGGATTCCTTCTGTGGGAAAATTGAGAACTGTTGGACAGCTCCAGGACATCCCATATGGATGAGTCCAGACCAACGTTCGAGGATGGATGCCTGGGAAGCCCGCCTCGCATTGCAATTGACTCCTAGCGACAAGACAGTTTAGATCTGATGGCTCTGCGGGAGCAACCGGGGTGGCTGTGTTGAAATGGAATTTCCTGAGGATGGGTCTAATGTGTGTTTGTGTCCATGAGGGCCTTGGAATGGGGCGGTGGCACCGGGACCCTGAAGTATTCTCCTAAGCTTTTGACATAGCTCCCATGCACAAGTTTCCTTGTGGAGACGAGGTTTGTTCTTATGGGTGCCTCAGGAAAACCCCAATGCTGGTATTGGAATGCAGGGTTTTGAGGAGACATGCCTGTAAACCAAAGCAATGGATCCTATTTTGGCCTAGGGTCCTGTCTGGTACAATCTTCTTCTCTGGGGACATCCATCTAGGGTATGAGTGGAGGTAGATGCTCAGCTGGAGACAGACTGACCTTTTTTGTCCCGGGTGACCTATACTATTCGGATGGCCTCAGAGACTTTGGAGGGTTCTCCTAATTTGTACGATTTTGGACAATGGAATGGGCAGAATTCCCATGGATTGGGTAGGCAGAGTCCTAATGTGTGGCTCCAGGGTCCCCAGCCTGGAGGGTATGTGGCCCAGGACTTTGAGGACAGAAGTCTGAAAACACAAACTCAGCTTATGTTTGGGGACGTAGGTATGGCAGGCCCGATCTACAAACCATGAGAAGACATCTTCAGGATATGAAGAAAGTGCGAGTCAGAGGATCTTTCTCAGGCTTTTGTCTCTGGATTTTGTTTCAGCGATGGCCTTGGAATGTCGAGGAGGACTCATGGGCCATGGACGAATCTTGCTCTCTGTGGATTTGGCCCAATCCCAATTGTTTTTCGTCAATCTGTTGGATGGAGAACTCCTTTCAGGGTTGTTACCTCAGGTGTCCCACCAAAAGAGGAGTTCCAAAGCAAGCCCTGGGGAAGAGTGAAGGGACAACCCGAGTTATTGTTAAAAATTGGGGCCTAGGGGCATGGCAAGCCCAATATGCTGTCTCTTCATCCAGCCACTGAGAGGCCTTACCTGAGGACTGGGCTAAGGCTGAGGGTCACAATGTGTGTTTGCCACCTATGTGGCCCGTGAGCAATGGAGGGGCCTCATTGGACACACTGGTATCCACTACACTGAACATTAATACAACAAGCCTACCACAAGGTTTCTTGCCATCGGGAAAGAGTTCTGATTTCTGCATCATTTATCAAACATGGGCAGTGATTTGAGATAAGGTCTAGGTTCTAAATCATGAAAACCGTGGGTGGGAAGAGATAACGACCTAAGGCAATGGCTGGTCCGATGTGCTCAGTGAGCGGCCAGCTGTATGGGTTGGGCCATGTGGTCCAGGCTCAGCCTCTGTCAGAAAGGGCATTATTGCCCAGGTCAGCCTATATATTTTGGGTACAGCCAAGTGGCGTGCAGTTTGATCTTCATTTGGGGTTTCTGGGTAGCCCCAGAAGGCAATGTTTTTCTTCTGGAGGGCATGCAGCGTGCTGCATTGTAATTCTGGATTGCCAAACTGGAGGGCTTGTGGGCCATTATTCTGAGGATGGAAGTCTGAGGACCCAAGCTAGGCTTAGGTTTCTGGGTGAGGACATGGCAGGCACAATCTACGGATCTGAACCGAGATCTCGTGCATCTGAAGTCAGGGTGAGGATCAGACGATCACTCAGGTTGGACATTATGTCCCTGAGGGCCACTTCATGAAGGGGGTGGGGATCACGAGGCCAATGGTGTTTTCTCACGATGTGAGTTGTGAGAAGCTCCCAACTTCAAAGATTCTTCTGCAGGACAATTGAGACCTGTTGGTTGGCTCCAGGCTAATGATTCTGAGCAGGGTTCTAAGGATGGATGGCTGGGTAGCACACCTCGCGTTCCAATTGTCTCCTAGTAACAAGACAAGTTAGATGTGCTGGATCTCGCAGTGCAACCGAATACGCTGAGTTGAAATGGACTCTCCTGTGGATGGGTCCTAATGTGTTTTTGTGTCTATGGATACCTTGGAATGACGCGGTGGCACTGGGGCCATGAAGGGTTCTCCTAAACAGAGGCTTTGACATCACTCCCACGTGCAAGTTTCCCATGTGTAGATGAGATTTGTTCTGGTGTGTGAGTCAAGAAACAGCCATATGCTGGTACTGAAATCCAGGCCTCTGAGGAGAGATGCCTGGAAACCAAAGCAATGGATCCGATTAGGGCCTAGGGGCCTGTTCGTTCCTTTTTACCTCTGGGGATATCAGTCTACAAGTCTGAGTGCAGGTATGTTCTCAGATGGGCTCATATTGCTCCTGTTTGTCCTGGGAAGCCACCACTATTGGGATGACATCAGGGACTTTGGAGGTTAATCCTATTAGTAGCGTTGTGGCCATTGGAATGGGCACACAGAATTCCCTTGGAGAGGGCAAGTACAGTCCTCAGCTTGGCTCCAGGGGCCTAAGCCTGTAGGCTGTGTAGGCCAGGGCTGCTTGGACAGTTGTCTGAAAACACAAACTCGGCTTATGTTTCGGGTCATAGGTATGGCAGGACTGATCTACAGACCATGAGGAAAACTCTTCGGGATATGAAAAAAGGGCGAGTGTGAGACTCTTGCTCAAGTATTTATCTCTGGATATCATGCCATTCATGGTCATGAAAATTCCGGGTGACTTCATGGGAAATGGACGAGTCTTACTCCCTGGGGGTTTGGCCCAAACCAAAGAGTTTGGGGTCATTCTTTGGGACGGAAGAAGTCCGTTTTTTGTTGTTGTTGTTTTGTTTTGTTTTGTTTTTCAAACTCAGGGGACCCACCAATTGAGGGAATCCAGAGTAGAGCCCTGGGGAGGGGTGATTGGACAACCAGAAATCTGGTTAAAATTGGGTCCTAGGGACAGCTAGACTTGGGTTTCAGGGCGAGGGCACGGCATGTACCCTCTGAAGATCTGAAGCAATATCTCATGCATCTGAAGTCAGAGCGAGGATCAGACGTTGGCTCAGCTTGGATTTTCTGTTCATGACGGCCCCTTCATAAAGGGAGCCGAATCTCGAGGCCGTGGAGGTTTTCCCACTTTGGGAGTGTTGGGATGCCCCCTCCGAGGATTCCTTCTGCGGGGGAAATTGAAAACCTGTTGGACAGCTCCAGGACATCCCATATGGATGAGTCCAGACCAACGTTCGAGGATGGATGCCTGGGAAGCCCTCCTCGCATTCCAATTGTCTCCTAGCGACAAGACAGTTTAGATCTGATGGCTCTGCGGGAGCAACCGGGGTGGCTGAGTTGAAATGGACTTTCCTGAGGATGGGTCTAATGTGTGTTTGTGTCCATGAGGGCCTTGGAATGGGGCGGTGGCACCGGGACCCTGAAGTATTCTCCTCAGCTTTTGACATAGTTCCCATGCACAAGTTTCCTTGTGGAGACGAGGTTTGTTCTGATGGGTGCCTCAGGAAAACCCCAATGCAGGTATTGGAATCCAGGCTTTTGAGGAGACATGCCTGTAAACCAAAGCAATGGATCCGATTTTGGCCTAGGGTCCTGTCTGGTTCAATCTTCTTCTCTGGGGACATCCTTCTAGGGTATGAGTGGAGTTAGATGCTCAGCTGGTGTCAGACTGCCCTTTTTTGTCCCGGGCGACCTATACTATTAGGATGGCCTCTGGGATTTTGGAGCGTTCTCCTAATTTGTACGATTTTGGACAATGGAATGGGCAGAATTCCCATGGATTGGGTAGACACAGTCCTAATGTGTGGCTCCAGGGTCCCCAGCCTGGAGGGTATGTGGCCCAGGACTTTGAGGACAGAAGTCTGAAAACACAAACTCAGCTTATGTTTGGGGACGTAGGTATGGCAGGCCCGATCTACAAACCATGAGAAGACATCTTCAGGATATGAAGATAGTGCGATTCTGAGACGTTTGCTTAGGCTTTTGTCTCTGGACTTTGTATCAGCGATGGCCGAGGAATGTCGAGGAGGACTCTTGGGCCATGGACGAATCTTGCTCTCTGTGGATTTGGCCCAATCCCAATTGTTTTTCGTCAATTTGTTGGATGGAGGACTCGTTTTAGGGTTGTTACATCAGGTGTCCCACCAAAAGAGTAATTCCAACGCAGAGCCCTGGGGAAGAGTGAAGGGACAACACGAACTTTGGTTAAAAATTGGGGCCTAGGGGCATGGCAAGCCCAGTATGCTGTCTCTTCATCTAGCCACTGAGAGGCCATACCTGAGGACTGAGCTAAGGCTGACGGTCACAATGTGTGTTTGCTACCTATCTAGACCGCGAGCAATGGCGGGGCCTCAAGGGACACACTGGTTTCCACTACACTGAACGTTGGACAACAAGAAACCACAAGTTTTCCTGCCATCGGGAAGGAGTTCTGATTTCTGCATCATTTTCAAACCTGGGCAGTGATTGGAGATAAGGTCTAGGTTCTGAAGCCTGAAAACTGAGGCTGGGAAGGGATAACGACCTAAGGCCATGGCGGGTCTGAAGTTCTCAGTTTGTAGCCAGCTGTCTGGGTGGGGCCAGGAGGTCCAGGCTCAGGCTGTGTCAGAAAGGGCATTATTGGGGCTCCTGGGTGGCTCAGTGGGTTAAGCCGCTGCCTTCGGCTCAGGTCATGATCTCAGGGTCCTGGGATCGAGTCCCACATCGGGCTTTCTGCTCAGCAGGGAGCCTGCTTCCTCCTCTCTCTCTGCCTACTTGTGATCTCTCTCTGTCAAATAACGAAATAAAATCTTTAAAAATAAAAAAAAAAAAAAAAGGGCATTATTGCCCAGGTCATACTATATATTTTGGGTATAGCCAAGTGTCGTGCAGGTTGATCTTCATTTGGGGTTTCTAGGTAGCCCCAGAGGGCAATGTATTTCTTCTGCAGGGCAGGTTGATTGCAGCATTGTAGTTCTGGATTGCCAAACTGGAGGGCTTGTGAGCCAGTAGTCTGTGGACAGAAGTCTGAGGACACAAGAAAGGCTTAGGTTTCTGGGTGAGGACATGGCAGGCACAATCTACAGACCTGAACCGAGATCTCATGCATCTGAAGTCAGGGTGAGGATCAGACGATCGCTCAGGTTGGACCTTATGTCCCTGATGGCCCCTTTATGAAGGGGGGGATCATGTGGCCATGGGGGTTCTCTCATGATGGGAGTTCTGAGAAGCTCCCAACTTCAAAGATTCTTCTGCAGGACAATTGAGACCTGTTGGTTGGCTCCAGGCCAACGATTCCGAGCAGGGTTTTAAGGATGGATGGTGGGGTAGGCCACCTCACATTCCACTTGTCTCCTAGCAACAAGACAAGTTAGATCTGCTGGATCTCGCAGAGCAACTGAATACGCTCAGTTGAAATGGACTCCTCTGTAGATTGGTCCTAATGTGTTTTTGTGTTATGGAGACCTTGTAATGGGGCAGTGGCACACAGGCCCTGAAGGATTCTCCTAACTGGAGGTTTTGAGACATCTTCTAAGGATAATTTTCCCATGTGGAGAAGAGATTTGTTCTGATTGCTGCCTCATGAAATCCCCATATGCTAATATTGGAAACCAGGCCTCTGAGGAGTGATACCTGTAACTGAAACCAATGAATCTGATTCAGGCCTAGGGGCCTGTCTGTTTCAATCTTCTTCTCTGGGGACATCCATCTATGCTGAGTAGAGGTAGATGCTCAGCTGGTTTCAGATGACCCTTGTTTGTCCTGGGCGGCCTACATTATTGGGATGTCCTTGGGGACTCTGGAGGTTTTTCCTAATTTGTACGATTGTGGACAATGGATGGGCAGAATTCCCGTGGTATAGACAGGCACAGTCCTGATGTGTGGCTCCAGGGGCCCCAGCCTGAAGGGTCTGTGGGCCAGGAATGTGGGGACAGAAGTCTGAAAACACAAACTCGGCTGAGGTTTGGGAAGTAGGTATGGCAGGCCCGATCTACAGACCGTGAGGAGAACTCCTCGGGATACGACAAAAGAGCGAGTGTGAGGCGCTTGCTCAGACTTTTGTCTCTGGATTTGTTGTCAACGATGGCTGTGGAATCTCGGCGAGGCCTCATGGGCCATGGACGAGACTTCTTCTCTGTGAATTTGGTCCAATCCCAATTGTTTGGGGTCAATCTGAAGGATGGGAGGAGTCCTTTTAGTTTTGTTACCTCAGGTGTCTCACCAAAATAGGGATTCCAAAGAAGAGCTCTGGGGAGGGATGAATGGACAACCCGAACAATCCAATTGGGGTGAGGTTGAGAACCGAGCAGGTTGATCCTCATTTGGGGTTGATGGAGATCCCCATAGAGCAACGTTTTCCTTCTGGAGGGCCAGCATAGGGCTGCATTTTGGTTCCAGAATTCCAAGTCTTGAGGACATGTTTGCCAGGAGTGTGAGGGAGGAAGTCTGAAAACACAAGGTAGCACGAGGTATGGGCCCACTGTGCAGAGGCTGAATCGAGATCTCCTGCATCTGAGGTCAGGGCGAGTATCAGATGTTGCCTCAAGCTGGAGTTTGTGTCCATGACGGCCCCTTCCTGAAGGGGGTGTTGGTGTCATGAGGCCAGGGAGGTTTCCTTACGCTCGGAGTTGTGAGCTGCTCCAAACTTCAAAGTTTCTTTCTTCAGGACAGTCGAGTACTATTGGATGTTTCCAGGATGCCCCATACAGAAAGACTCGAGAGCAGGGGCCTAAGCATGGATGCCGAGAAACGCCAACTCACCTTCCCATTGCCTAGTCGAGTCAAGGCACACTCAATCTGCAGGCTCTTGGGTGAGCTACTCAGAAGGCTGAGTTTAAATGGACTTTCCTGAGGATGAGTCATAATGTGGGTTGGTGGCCATGGAGACCTTGGAATGTGGCAGTAGCTAAGGGACTCTGCAGGATTCTCCATCCCGAAGGGTTTGACACAACTCCAAGAAGGAAGCTTTCCATGTGGAGATGAGAGGTGTTCTGTCTGTTGCCTCAGGATAGCCCCATATGCTGGTCTTCGAACCCAGGCCTCTGAGGAGTGATACCTGGACACCAAAGCAAGAGTTCATAATAGGGCCTAGGGGCCTGTCTGGTTCAATCTTCTGTCTCTGCGGATATCAGTCTGTGTGTCTGCATGGAGGTAGTAGTTGCTCAGCTGGTGTCATAATGCCCCTGTTTGTCCAGTGCGGCTTGCGGTAGTGGGATATCCTTGGGGACCTTGAGGTTTCTACTATTTTATAGAGTTGCGGCCAATGATACGGGCAGTTTCTTAGGAGAGAGCAGGCACAGTTCTGTGGTGTGGCTCCAGAGACCACAGCCTGGAGGCGGTGTGGGCCACGGCTGTGCAGACAGACATCCAAAAACCCAAACTCAGCTCAGGTTTGGGGCCGAGGTTATGGCAGGCCTGATCTACAGTCCGTGAGGGGAGCTCCTCTGGATATGAAAGAAGGGTGAGAGGGAGGCAGTCGCTCAGTCTTTTTTCTCTGGATATTTTGTCCACAATAGCCGTTTAATGTAGGAGTTGCCTCATGGGTCGTAGAAATCTCCCTCTCTGGTAGTTTGTCCAGCCCCCAAGACTTTGGGGTCATTCTGTGGGAAAGGAAGAGTCCTGTTTTCTGCTTCATGTGTCCCCCCAGTAGAGGGATTCTGGAGCATAGCAGTGGGTACTGACAACTGGAATATTCGCTCTCTGGTTAAGCCTGGGGGCCTATGGATATGACAAGCCCCATATGCAGGATCTTGGTCCAGCCACTGAGAGGCGTTACTTTAATACGGGACTCACGCTACAGGTCACAATGCATGTCTGTGCCCTAGGCGGCCCTCAAGCCCTGGCGTGGCCTTTCCGACAATGCATGTTTTCACACATTGAACGTTGGACAACATGCCAACCACAAGGTTTCTGGCCATGGGGAAGGAGGAATTCTTATTTCTGCATCACGTTCACCCCTGGGCATTGATTGGAGATAAGGTCTAGGTTCTGAAGCCTGAAAACCGAGGTTGGGAAGAGATGACGAACTACAGCCACAGTGGGTCCCTTGTGTCCAGGTTGGAGCCAGCTGTCTAGGTGTCGTTTCGGATTTCTTGTCTCACGCTGTGCCAGACAGGGCATTCGTATTCAGGGTAGGCTGTATAATTGCTTTACAGTCGAGTGGCATGCATTCGATAATCATTTGGGGTTTCTTATTAGCACCATAGGGCAAAGTTTTCCTTCTGGAGGGCAGGCAGAGTGCTGCATTGTGGCTTCGGAATTCCCAAACTGGAGGGCTTGTGGGCCAGGAGAGTGAGGACAGAAGTCTGAGAGCACAAGCTAGGCTTAGGTTTCGGGGAATGGACATGGCAGGCACACTCTGCAGAGCTGAATTGAGATCTCATGAGTCTGAAGTCAGGTCGAGGATCAGACTTTGGCTCAGGTTGGAGTTTCTGTCCATGTTGGCCCCTTCATGAAGGTGGGGGGCATTATGAGGCCATGGGGGTTTTCCCACTATTAGAGTTGTGAGATGCTCCAAACTGCAAGGATTCCTTCTGTGGGACAATAAAGATTTGTTCGATGGCTCCAGGACGTCTCCTAAGGTATTTTTCCAGAACAGGGTTCTAAGTATGGATGCCTGGGCAGACAGCCTCAATTCCATTTATCTCCTAGCAACAAGAAACGTTTGATCTGCTGGCTTGGGGTAGCATCAGAGGGGGCTGAGTTGGAATGGACTTTCCTGAGAATGGTCTTAAATGAGTTGAAATGGACTTTCCTGAGGATGGTCTTAATGTTGGTTTGAGTCCATTGAGACCTTGGTATGGGGCAGTGGCACCAGGGCCCTGAAGGATTCTCCTAAACAGAGGTTATAACAAAGCTCCAATGAGCAAGTTTTCCATGGGGAGACGAGATTTGTTCTTATGGGTGCCTCAGGAAACCACCATTTGCTGGTATTGGAAATGAGGCCTCTGAGGAGAGATGCCTGGAAACCAAAGCAATGGATCTGATTAGGGCCTAGGGGCCTGTCCGGTTCAATATTCTTCTCTGGGGACATCTTTTGTCTGAGTGAGGTAGTTGCTCAGCTGGTTTGAGATCACACCTGTTTGTCCTGGGCGGCCTACACTATTGGGATGGCCTCGGTAACTTTGGAGGTTTTTCCTAATTTGCAAGGTTGTGGCCAATGGAATGGGAAGAATTCTCTTGAAAGGGAAGCACAGTCCTGAGGTGTGGCTCCAGGGACCCAAGTGTGGAGCGTGTGTGGTCCAGGGCTATTTGGACAAAAGTCTGAAAACACAAACTCCACTTAGGTTTGGGTCTGTAGGTATGGCCGGCCCGATATATAGACCGTGAGGAGAACTCTTCGGGATATGAACAAAGGGCGAAAGTGAGGTGCTTGCTCATGCTTATTTTTTTCTGGATATGTGTCACCGATTGCCATGGAATGTCCGAGTGTCCTCATGGGCCATCGATGAGGCTCCCTTTCTTAGTTTTGACCCAATCCCAAGAATTTGGGGTCATTCTGTGGAAGGGAGGAGGCCTTTCAGTTTTTTATTTTATTTATTTTTATTTATTTATTTATTTATTTATTTATTTATTTATTTTTTACCTCAGGTGGACCACCAAAAGAGAGGATTCCACAGCAGAGTCCTGGGGAGGGGCGACTGGACAACCAGAACTCTGGTTAACATTGGGACCTAAGAACATGGCAAGCCCCATATGTGGGCTCTTGGTCCAGACACTGAGAGGCCTTCCTTGAGCATAGGGCTCACATTGAGTTTCACAATGTGTTTTTGTGCCCAAGGAGCCCCTCAAGTCAGGGTGTGGCCTAATGTACCATGCTGGTTCCTCCTACACTGAACGTTGCACAATATGGCAACCACAAGTTTTCTGGCCATGGGGAAGAAGGAGTTCTAATTTCTGCAACACTTTCACTCCCGGACTGTGATTGGATTTAAGGTCTAGGTTCTGAAGCCTGAAAACTGAGGTTGGGAAGAGATGAAGACGAAGGCCATGGTGTGACTGATGTGCTCAGTGTTCGGCCAGCTGTTGAGTGTGGGTTGGGAGGTGCAGGCTCAGGCTGTGGCAGACAGGGAATTAGTGCCCAGGCTAGACTGTATCATTGGGGTGCAGTCGAGTTTCGTGCAGGTTGGTACTCATTTTTGGTTACTGGGTAGCCCCAGAAGGCAACGTTTTTCTTCTGGAAGGAAGACACAGTGCCACATAGTGGCTCCAGAATTCCCAAACTGGAAGGCTTGTGGGCCAGGAGTGTGAGGAAAAAATTCTGAGAACACAAGGCAGACTTAGATTTCGGGGTGAGGGGACGGCAGGAACCCTCTGCAGAGATGATTCGAGATCCCGTGTACCTGAAGACAGAGCTAGGATCAGACGTTGGCTCAGGTTGGAGTTTCTGTCCATGACGGCCCCTTCATGAAGGGGAGGGTGTCACGAGGCCATGGAGGTTTTCCCACGATGGGAATTGTGAGATGCTCCAAACCGCAATGATTCCTTCCGTGGGACAGTGGAGACCTGCTGGATGGCTCCAGGACATCCCATAAGGAAGTTATCCAGAGCAGGGTTCTAAGGATGGATGCCTGGGCAGCCTGCCTCCCATTCCAGGTGTCTCATAGCGCCAAGGCAAGTTCGATCTGCTGGATCTAGGGGAGTAACCGAGGCGGGTGTGTTGAAATGGGTGAGTTGAGGATGGGTCATAATGTGCATTTGTGTCCATGGAGACCTTGGAATGGGGTGCTTGATCCGGGGCCTTGAGGGATGTTCATAACCGGAGGTTTTGATGGAGCTCTAAAGAGTACGTTTCCTATGTAGAGAAGAGAATTGTTTTGATGAGTGCCTAAGGAATCTCCCATATGCTGGTATTGGAAACCAGGCCTCTGAGGAGAGATGCCTGGAAACAAAAGCAATGGATATGATTAGGGCCTAGGTGCCCATCCGGTTCAATCTCTTTCCTGGGGATACGTGTCTATGGATCTGAGGGGAGTTAGTTGCTCGGCTTGTGTCAGATCGCCCCTGTTTGTCCTGGGCAGCCTATAATATTGGGAATGGCCTCGGGATTTTGGAGTTTCTCCTAATCTATAGGGTTGTGGCCAATGGAATGGGCAGAAATCCCATGGAGAGGGCAGGCACAGTTCTGAGTTTGGCTCGAGGGGCCCAGCCTTGAGGGTGTGTGGGCCAGGCCTGTGGGGACAGAAGTCTGAAAACACAAATTCCGCTTAGGATTGGGAACATAGGTATGGCACGCCCAATCTACAGACCGTGATAACAATTCGGGATAAGAAAAAGGGTGAGTTTGAGGTGCTTGCTCAGGTTTTGTCTCTGGATTTGTGTCAACAATGTGGGTCGAATGCTGGCGTGGCCTCCTGGGTTGTGGACGGCTTTCCTTCTCTGAGGATTTGACCCAATCCCAAGAGTTTGGGTACATTCTGTGGGATGGGAGGTGTCCTTTCTGTTTTTTATTTTTATTTTATGTACCTCATGTGTGCCAATAAAAGAGGGATTCCAGAGCAGAGTCCTTGGTAGGGACAACTGGATAACCCCACCTCTGTTTAAGTTTGGGTGCCTAGGGGCATGGCAAGTCCAATATGTGGGCTCTTGATTCAGACACTGAGAGGTCTTCCTTGAGGACAGGGCTCATGCTGAGGGTCACAATGCCTATTTGTGCCCAAAAAGGCCCTCAAGCATGGGAAGGGCCTCATGGGCCACGCTGGATTCTACTACACTGAACGTTGGAGAATATGCCAACCACATGGTTTCCGGCCATGGCGAAGGAAGAGTTGTGATTTCTGCATCACGTTCACCCCCTGGACAGTGATTGGAGTTTAGGTCTAGGTTCTGAAACCCGAAAACCGAGGTTGGGAAGAGATGAAGACCTAAGGACCTGATGGGTGCAAAGAGCTCAGTGTGTGGCTAGCTGTTGAGCGTAGGTCTGGAGGTGTGGGCCCATGCTGTGTCAAACAGGGCATTAGACAGGGTAGACTGTATATTTGGGGTGCAGTCGAGTGGCGTTCAGTTGATCCTCATTCGGGTTTCTAGGTAGCTCCATAAGGCAACGTTTTTCTTCTGGAGGGCAGGCAGAGTGCTGCATTGTGGCCCCAGTATTGCCAAATTGTAGCGCTTTTGGGCCAGGGGTGTGAGGACGGTAGTCTGAGAACACAAGCTAGGCTTAGTTTTTGGGGTGAGGAACAGAAGGCACACTCTGCAGAGCTGTATCAAGATCTCATGCACCTGAAGCCAGGGCGAATATCAGACGTTTGCTCAGGTTGGAGTTTCTGTCCATGATGGCCCCTTTATAAAGTGGAGCGTCTGAAGAGGCCATGAAGATTTTCCCACAATGGGAGTTGTGAGATGCACCAGACTGCAAAGATTCCTTCTGTGGGACACTTGAGACCTGTTGGATGGCTCTAGGATGTTCCATATGGAACGACTCCATAGTAGGGTTCTAAGGATCGATGCCTGGTCAGCCCGCCACCCATTCTAGTTGTCTCCTAGCAACAAGGCAGGTTTGATCTGCAGGCCCTGGGGGAGAAACCAAGGGGGATGAGCTGACATGGACTCTACCGAGGATAGATCATAATGTGGGTTTAAGTCCATGGAGACCTTAGAATGGGGCGCTTGATCCGGGGCCCTGAAAGATTCTCCTAAACAGAAGTTTTTATAGAGCTCCAAAGAGTACATTTCCTATGTGGAGACGAGATTTTTCTATGAGTGCCTCAGTAATCCCCCATATGCTGGTCTTGGTAACCAGGCCTCTGAGGAGAGATGCCTGGGAACAAAAGCAATGGATCTGATTAGGGTCTAAGTGCCTGTCCAGTTCAATCTTATTCTATGGGGATATCTGTCTCTGGGTCTGAGTGGAGGTAGTTTCCTAACTTGTGAAAGATCATCCCTGTTTGTCCTGGGCAGCCAACACTATTGAGATGGCCTCGGGGAGATTGGAAGTTTCTCCTAATCTATAGGGTTGTGGCCAATGGAAATGGCAGAATTGCCCTGGAGAAGGAAGCCACAGTCCTCAGGTGTGGCTCCAGGGGCCCCAGCTTGGATGGTGTGTGGGCCAGGACTGTGGGGACAGAAGTCTGAAAACACAAACTCAGTTAGGTTTGGGGATTTATGTATGAAGGCTCGATCTACAGACCGTGAGAATTTTCCGGGCTATGAACAAAGGGCGAGTATGTGGCGTTTGCTAAGGCTTTTGTCTCTGGATTTTGTGCCTACGGTGGCCGTGGAATGTCGGGGTGTCCTCAAGGGCCATGGACAAGTCTTTCTCTGGTGATTTGGCCTGATCCCAAGTGGTTGGGATAATTCTGTGGATGGGAAGAGTCCTTTCTGTATTTTTTTTTTTTTTACCTCAGTTGTCCCACCAAAGAGGGATTCCAGAGCAGTGCCCTGACTAGGGGTGACTAGACATCCCTATCTCTGGTTGAGATTGGGGGACTAGGGGCTTGGCAAGCCCCATATGTGGGCTGTTGTTCCAGTCACTAAGAGGCTTTACATGAGGATAGGGCTCACGCTGAGGGTCACAATGTGTGTTTGTGCAAATTGTAGCCCTCAGGGATAGGTGGGGCCTCATAGTCCATGGTGCTTTCTCCTAAAATGAACGTTGGACAACATGCCAACCACAAGGTTTCTTGCCATGGCGAAGGAGAAGTTCTGATTCTTGTATCACGTTCACTCCTGAGCAGTGAGTGGAGATAAGGTCTAGGTTCTGAAGGTGAAAACTGAGGTTGGGTAGAGATAATGGCCGAAAGCCATTGTGGGTTTGATATGCTCAGTGTACGGCCAGCTGTCTGGGTGTTGGACTGGAGGTCTGCCTTCAGGCTGTGTCAGACAGGGCTTTAGTGCACAGGCTAGATTGTGTAATTGAGGTATGGTCGAGAGGCATGCAGGTTGTTACTCATTTGGCATTTCTGGTTAGCCCTATAGGGCAACATTTTTCTTCTGGAGGGCAGGCAGAGTGCTGCATTGTGTCTCCAGAATTGCCAAACTGGAGGGGTGTGGCCAGGATTGTGAAGACGGAAGTCTGAGAACACAAGTTAGGCTTCGGTTTCGGGGTGAGGGCACAGCAGGCACACTCTCAAGTGCTGAATCGAGATCTCGTGCTTCTAAATTCAGGGCGCAGATCAGACTTTGGCTTAGGATGGAGTTTCTGTCCATGATGGCCCATTTATGAAGGTGTGGGGCATCATGAGGAAATGGCGGTTTTCTCACAGTGGGATTGTGTGATGCTTCAAACCACAAGGATTCATTCTGCGAGACAGTCAAGACAGGTTGGTTGGATTCAAGACGTCCCATAAAGAAATTCTCCAGAGCAGGGTTCTAAGGATGGATGCCTGGGCAGCCCACCTCGCATTCCAACTGTCTCCTAGTGACAAGGCAGGTTTGATCTGCTGGCTCTGGGTGAGCAGCCGAGGGGGCTGATTTGAAATGGACTCTCCTGAGGATGGATCATAATGTAAGTTTGTGTCCTTGGAGACCTTGGAATTGGGCCATGGTGCCAGCGCCCTGAAGGAACCTCCTAACCTGAGGTATTGACACAGCTCCAAAGAGCAAGTTTCTCATGTGGAGATGAGATCTGTTCTGATTGTTTCCTTAGGAAACCCCCATATTCTGATATTGGAAACCAGGCCTCTGAGGAGAGATACCTAGAAACCAAAGCAATGGATCAGAAGTTGGCTCAGGTTGGAGTTTCTGTCCATGTTGGCCCCTTCATGAAGGTGGGGGGCATTATGAGGCCATGGGGGTTTTCCCCACTATTAGAGTTGTGAGATGCTCCAAACTGCAAGGATTCCTTCTGTGGGACAATTAAGATTTGTTGGATGGCTCCAGGACGTCTCCTAAGGTATTTTTCCAGAACAGGGTTCTAAGTATGGATGCCTGGGCAGACAGCCTCAATTCCAATGGTCTCCTAGCAACAAGAAACGTTTGATCTGCTGGCTTGGGGTAGCATCAGAGGGGGCTGAGTTGGAATGGACTTTCCTGAGGATGGTCTTAAATGAGTTGAAATGGACTTTCCTGAGGATGGTCTTAATGTTGGTTTGAGTCCATTGAGACCTTGGTATGGGGCAGTGGCACCAGGGCCCTGAAGGATTCTCCTAACCACAGGTTATAACAAAGCTCCAATGAGCAAGTTTTCCATGGGGAGACGAGATTTGTTCTTATGGGTGCCTCAGGAAACCACCATTTGCTGGTATTGGAAATGAGGCCTCTGAGGAGAGATGCCTGGAAACCAAAGCAATGGATCTGATTAGGGCCTAGGGGCCTGTCCGGTTCAATATTCTTCTCTGGGGACATCTTTTGTCTGAGTGAGGTAGTTGCTCAGCTGGTTTGAGATCACACCTGTTTGTCCTGGGCGGCCTACACTATTGGGATGGCCTCGGTAACTTTGGAGGTTTTTCCTAATTTGCAAGGTTGTGGCCAATGGAATGGGAAGAATTCTCTTGAAAGGGAAGCACAGTCCTGAGGTGTGGCTCCAGGGACCCAAGTGTGGAGCGTGTGTGGTCCAGGGCTATTTGGACAAAAGTCTGAAAACACAAACTCCACTTAGGTTTGGGTCTGTAGGTATGGCCGGCCCGATATATAGACCGTGAGGAGAACTCTTCGGGATATGAACAAAGGGCGAAAGTGAGGTGCTTGCTCATGCTTATTTTTTTCTGGATATGTGTCACCGATTGCCATGGAATGTCCGAGTGTCCTCATGGGCCATCGATGAGGCTCCCTTTCTTAGTTTTGACCCAATCCCAAGAATTTGGGGTCATTCTGTGGAAGGGAGGAGGCCTTTCAGTTTTATTTTATTTATTTATTTATTTATTTATTTATTTATTTATTTTTTACCTCAGGTGGACCACCAAAAGAGGGATTCCACAGCAGAGTCCTGGGGAGGGGCGACTGGACAACCAGAACTCTGGTTAACATTGGGACCTAAGAACATGGCAAGCCCCATATGTGGGCTCTTGGTCCAGACACTGAGAGGCCTTCCTTGAGCATAGGGCTCACATTGAGTTTCACAATGTGTTTTTGTGCCCAAGGAGCCCCTCAAGTCAGGGCGTGGCCTAATGTACCATGCTGGTTCCTCCTACACTGAACGTTGCACAATATGGCAACCACAAGTTTTCTGGCCATGGGGAAGAAGGAGTTCTAATTTCTGCAACACTTTCACTCCCGGACTGTGATTGGATTTAAGGTCTAGGTTCTGAAGCCTGAAAACTGAGGTTGGGAAGAGATGAAGACGAAGGCCATGGTGTGACTGATGTGCTCAGTGTTCGGCCAGCTGTTGAGTGTGGGTTGGGAGGTGCAGGCTCAGGCTGTGGCAGACAGGGAATTAGTGCCCAGGCTAGACTGTATCATTGGGGTGCAGTCGAGTTTCGTGCAGGTTGGTACTCATTTTTGGTTACTGGGTAGCCCCAGAAGGCAACGTTTTTTCTTCTGGAAGGAAGACACAGTGCCACATAGTGGCTCCAGAATTCCCAAACTGGAAGGCTTGTGGGCCAGGAGTGTGAGGAAAAAATTCTGAGAACACAAGGCAGACTTAGATTTCGGGGTGAGGGGACGGCAGGAACCCTCTGCAGAGATGATTCGAGATCCCGTGTACCTGAAGACAGAGCTAGGATCAGACGTTGGCTCAGGTTGGAGTTTCTGTCCATGACGGCCCCTTCATGAAGGGGAGGGTGTCACGAGGCCATGGAGGTTTTCCCACGATGGGAATTGTGAGATGCTCCAAACCGCAATGATTCCTTCCGTGGGACAGTGGAGACCTGCTGGATGGCTCCAGGACATCCCATAAGGAAGTTATCCAGAGCAGGGTTCTAAGGATGGATGCCTGGGCAGCCTGCCTCCCATTCCAGGTGTCTCATAGCGCCAAGGCAAGTTCGATCTGCTGGATCTAGGGGAGTAACCGAGGCGGGTGTGTTGAAATGGGTGAGTTGAGGATGGGTCATAATGTGCATTTGTGTCCATGGAGACCTTGGAATGGGGTGCTTGATCCGGGGCCTTGAGGGATGTTCATAACCGGAGGTTTTGATGGAGCTCTAAAGAGTACGTTTCCTATGTAGAGAAGAGAATTGTTTTGATGAGTGCCTAAGGAATCTCCCATATGCTGGTATTGGAAACCAGGCCTCTGAGGAGAGATGCCTGGAAACAAAAGCAATGGATATGATTAGGGCCTAGGTGCCCATCCGGTTCAATCTCTTTCCTGGGGATACGTGTCTATGGATCTGAGGGGAGTTAGTTGCTCGGCTTGTGTCAGATCGCCCCTGTTTTTGTCCTGGGCAGCCTATAATATTGGGAATGGCCTCGGGATTTTGGAGTTTCTCCTAATCTATAGGGTTGTGGCCAATGGAATGGGCAGAAATCCCATGGAGAGGGCAGGCACAGTTCTGAGTTTGGCTCGAGGGGCCCAGCCTTGAGGGTGTGTGGGCCAGGCCTGTGGGGACAGAAGTCTGAAAACACAAAATCCGCTTAGGATTGGGAACATAGGTATGGCACGCCCAATCTACAGACCGTGATAACAATTCGGGATAAGAAAAAGGGTGAGTTTGAGGTGCTTGCTCAGGTTTTGTCTCTGGATTTGTGTCAACAATGTGGGTCGAATGCTGGCGTGGCCTCCTGGGTTGTGGACGGCTTTCCTTCTCTGAGGATTTGACCCAATCCCAAGAGTTTGGGTACATTCTGTGGGATGGGAGGTGTCCTTTCTGTTTTTTATTTTATTTTATGTACCTCATGTGTGCCAATAAAAGAGGGATTCCAGAGCAGAGTCCTTGGTAGGGACAACTGGATAACCCCACCTCTGTTTAAGTTTGGGTGCCTAGGGGCATGGCAAGTCCAATATGTGGGCTCTTGATTCAGACACTGAGAGGTCTTCCTTGAGGACAGGGGCTCATGCTGAGGGTCACAATGCCTATTTGTGCCCAAAAAGGCCCTCAAGCATGGGAAGGGCCTCATGGGCCACGCTGGATTCTACTACACTGAACGTTGGAGAATATGCCAACCACATGGTTTCCGGCCATGGCGAAGGAAGAGTTGTGATTTTCTGCATCACGTTCACCCCTGGACAGTGATTGGAGTTTAGGTCTAGGTTCTGAAACCCGAAAACCGAGGTTGGGAAGAGATGAAGACCTAAGGACCTGATGGGTGCAAAGAGCTCAGTGTGTGGCTAGCTGTTGAGCGTAGGTCTGGAGGTGTGGGCCCATGCTGTGTCAAACAGGGCATTAGACAGGGTAGACTGTATATTTGGGGTGCAGTCGAGTGGCGTTCAGTTGATCCTCATTCGGGTTTCTAGGTAGCTCCATAAGGCAACGTTTTTCTTCTGGAGGGCAGGCAGAGTGCTGCATTGTGGCCCCAGTATTGCCAAATTGTAGCGCTTTTGGGCCAGGGGTGTGAGGACGGTAGTCTGAGAACACAAGCTAGGCTTAGCTTAGTTTTTGGGGTGAGGAACAGAAGGCACACTCTGCAGAGCTGTATCAAGATCTCATGCACCTGAAGCCAGGGCGAATATCAGACGTTTGCTCAGGTTGGAGTTTCTGTCCATGATGGCCCCTTTATAAAGTGGAGCGTCTGAAGAGGCCATGAAGATTTTCCCACAATGGGAGTTGTGAGATGCACCAGACTGCAAAGATTCCTTCTGTGGGACACTTGAGACCTGTTGGATGGCTCTAGGATGTTCCATATGGAACGACTCCATAGTAGGGTTCTAAGGATCGATGCCTGGTCAGCCCGCCACCCATTCTAGTTGTCTCCTAGCAACAAGGCAGGTTTGATCTGCAGGCCCTGGGGGAGAAACCAAGGGGGATGAGCTGACATGGACTCTACCGAGGATAGATCATAATGTGGGTTTAAGTCCATGGAGACCTTAGAATGGGGCGCTTGATCCGGGGCCCTGAAAGATTCTCCTAAACAGAAGTTTTTATAGAGCTCCAAAGAGTACATTTCCTATGTGGAGACGAGATTTTTCTATGAGTGCCTCAGTAATCCCCCATATGCTGGTCTTGGTAACCAGGCCTCTGAGGAGAGATGCCTGGGAACAAAAGCAATGGATCTGATTAGGGTCTAAGTGCCTGTCCAGTTCAATCTTATTCTATGGGGATATCTGTCTCTGGGTCTGAGTGGAGGTAGTTTCCTAACTTGTGAAAGATCATCCCTGTTTGTCCTGGGCAGCCAACACTATTGAGATGGCCTCGGGGAGATTGGAAGTTTCTCCTAATCTATAGGGTTGTGGCCAATGGAAATGGCAGAATTGCCCTGGAGAAGGAAGCCACAGTCCTCAGGTGTGGCTCCAGGGGCCCCAGCTTGGATGGTGTGTGGGCCAGGACTGTGGGGACAGAAGTCTGAAAACACAAACTCAGTTAGGTTTGGGGATTTATGTATGAAGGCTCGATCTACAGACCGTGAGAATTTTCCGGGCTATGAACAAAGGGCGAGTATGTGGCGTTTGCTAAGGCTTTTGTCTCTGGATTTTGTGCCTACGGTGGCCGTGGAATGTCGGGGTGTCCTCAAGGGCCATGGACAAGTCTTTCTCTGGTGATTTGGCCTGATCCCAAGTGGTTGGGATAATTCTGTGGATGGGAAGAGTCCTTTCTGTATTTTTTTTTTTTTTACCTCAGTTGTCCCACCAAAGAGGGATTCCAGAGCAGTGCCCTGACTAGGGGTGACTAGACATCCCTATCTCTGGTTGAGATTGGGGGACTAGGGGCTTGGCAAGCCCCATATGTGGGCTGTTGTTCCAGTCACTAAGAGGCTTTACATGAGGATAGGGCTCACGCTGAGGGTCACAATGTGTGTTTGTGCAAATTGTAGCCCTCAGGGATAGGTGGGGCCTCATAGTCCATGGTGCTTTCTCCTAAAATGAACGTTGGACAACATGCCAACCACAAGGTTTCTTGCCATGGCGAAGGAGAAGTTCTGATTCTTGTATCACGTTCACTCCTGAGCAGTGAGTGGAGATAAGGTCTAGGTTCTGAAGGTGAAAACTGAGGTTGGGTAGAGATAATGGCCGAAAGCCATTGTGGGTTTGATATGCTCAGTGTACGGCCAGCTGTCTGGGTGTTGGACTGGAGGTCTGCCTTCAGGCTGTGTCAGACAGGGCTTTAGTGCACAGGCTAGATTGTGTAATTGAGGTATGGTCGAGAGGCATGCAGGTTGTTACTCATTTGGCATTTCTGGTTAGCCCTATAGGGCAACATTTTTCTTCTGGAGGGCAGGCAGAGTGCTGCATTGTGTCTCCAGAATTGCCAAACTGGAGGGGTGTGGCCAGGATTGTGAAGACGGAAGTCTGAGAACACAAGTTAGGCTTCGGTTTCGGGGTGAGGGCACAGCAGGCACACTCTCAAGTGCTGAATCGAGATCTCGTGCTTCTAAATTCAGGGCGCAGATCAGACTTTGGCTTAGGATGGAGTTTCTGTCCATGATGGCCCATTTATGAAGGTGTGGGGCATCATGAGGAAATGGCGGTTTTCTCACAGTGGGATTGTGTGATGCTTCAAACCACAAGGATTCATTCTGCGAGACAGTCAAGACAGGTTGGTTGGATTCAAGACGTCCCATAAAGAAATTCTCCAGAGCAGGGTTCTAAGGATGGATGCCTGGGCAGCCCACCTCGCATTCCAACTGTCTCCTAGTGACAAGGCAGGTTTGATCTGCTGGCTCTGGGTGAGCAGCCGAGGGGGCTGATTTGAAATGGACTCTCCTGAGGATGGATCATAATGTAAGTTTGTGTCCTTGGAGACCTTGGAATTGGGCCATGGTGCCAGCGCCCTGAAGGAACCTCCTAACCTGAGGTATTGACACAGCTCCAAAGAGCAAGTTTCTCATGTGGAGATGAGATCTGTTCTGATTGTTTCCTTAGGAAACCCCCATATTCTGATATTGGAAACCAGGCCTCTGAGGAGAGATACCTAGAAACCAAAGCAATGGATCAGAAGTTGGCTCAGGTTGGAGTTTCTGTCCATGTTGGCCCCTTCATGAAGGTGGGGGGCATTATGAGGCCATGGGGGTTTTCCCACTATTAGAGTTGTGAGATGCTCCAAACTGCAAGGATTCCTTCTGTGGGACAATTAAGATTTGTTGGATGGCTCCAGGACGTCTCCTAAGGTATTTTTCCAGAACAGGGTTCTAAGTATGGATGCCTGGGCAGACAGCCTCAATTCCAATGGTCTCCTAGCAACAAGAAACGTTTGATCTGCTGGCTTGGGGTAGCATCAGAGGGGGCTGAGTTGGAATGGACTTTCCTGAGGATGGTCTTAAATGAGTTGAAATGGACTTTCCTGAGGATGGTCTTAATGTTGGTTTGAGTCCATTGAGACCTTGGTATGGGGCAGTGGCACCAGGGCCCTGAAGGATTCTCCTAACCACAGGTTATAACAAAGCTCCAATGAGCAAGTTTTCCATGGGGAGACGAGATTTGTTCTTATGGGTGCCTCAGGAAACCACCATTTGCTGGTATTGGAAATGAGGCCTCTGAGGAGAGATGCCTGGAAACCAAAGCAATGGATCTGATTAGGGCCTAGGGGCCTGTCCGGTTCAATATTCTTCTCTGGGGACATCTTTTGTCTGAGTGAGGTAGTTGCTCAGCTGGTTTGAGATCACACCTGTTTGTCCTGGGCGGCCTACACTATTGGGATGGCCTCGGTAACTTTGGAGGTTTTTCCTAATTTGCAAGGTTGTGGCCAATGGAATGGGAAGAATTCTCTTGAAAGGGAAGCACAGTCCTGAGGTGTGGCTCCAGGGACCCAAGTGTGGAGCGTGTGTGGTCCAGGGCTATTTGGACAAAAGTCTGAAAACACAAACTCCACTTAGGTTTGGGTCTGTAGGTATGGCCGGCCCGATATATAGACCGTGAGGAGAACTCTTCGGGATATGAACAAAGGGCGAAAGTGAGGTGCTTGCTCATGCTTATTTTTTTCTGGATATGTGTCACCGATTGCCATGGAATGTCCGAGTGTCCTCATGGGCCATCGATGAGGCTCCCTTTCTTAGTTTTGACCCAATCCCAAGAATTTGGGGTCATTCTGTGGAAGGGAGGAGGCCTTTCAGTTTTATTTTATTTATTTATTTATTTATTTATTTATTTATTTATTTATTTATTTATTTATTTATTTTTTACCTCAGGTGGACCACCAAAAGAGGGATTCCACAGAAGAGTCCTGGGGAGGGGCGACTGGACAACCAGAACTCTGGTTAACATTGGGACCTAAGAACATGGCAAGCCCCATATGTGGGCTCTTGGTCCAGACACTGAGAGGCCTTCCTTGAGCATAGGGCTCACATTGAGTTTCACAATGTGTTTTTGTGCCCAAGGAGCCCCTCAAGTCAGGGCGTGGCCTAATGTACCATGCTGGTTCCTCCTACACTGAACGTTGCACAATATGGCAACCACAAGTTTTCTGGCCATGGGGAAGAAGGAGTTCTAATTTCTGCAACACTTTCACTCCCGGACTGTGATTGGATTTAAGGTCTAGGTTCTGAAGCCTGAAAACTGAGGTTGGGAAGAGATGAAGACGAAGGCCATGGTGTGACTGATGTGCTCAGTGTTCGGCCAGCTGTTGAGTGTGGGTTGGGAGGTGCAGGCTCAGGCTGTGGCAGACAGGGAATTAGTGCCCAGGCTAGACTGTATCATTGGGGTGCAGTCGAGTTTCGTGCAGGTTGGTACTCATTTTTGGTTACTGGGTAGCCCCAGAAGGCAACGTTTTTCTTCTGGAAGGAAGACACAGTGCCACATAGTGGCTCCAGAATTCCCAAACTGGAAGGCTTGTGGGCCAGGAGTGTGAGGAAAAAATTCTGAGAACACAAGGCAGACTTAGATTTCGGGGTGAGGGGACGGCAGGAACCCTCTGCAGAGATGATTCGAGATCCCGTGTACCTGAAGACAGAGCTAGGATCAGACGTTGGCTCAGGTTGGAGTTTCTGTCCATGACGGCCCCTTCATGAAGGGGAGGGTGTCACGAGGCCATGGAGGTTTTCCCACGATGGGAATTGTGAGATGCTCCAAACCGCAATGATTCCTTCCGTGGGACAGTGGAGACCTGCTGGATGGCTCCAGGACATCCCATAAGGAAGTTATCCAGAGCAGGGTTCTAAGGATGGATGCCTGGGCAGCCTGCCTCCCATTCCAGGTGTCTCATAGCGCCAAGGCAAGTTCGATCTGCTGGATCTAGGGGAGTAACCGAGGCGGGTGTGTGTGTTGAAATGGGTGAGTTGAGGATGGGTCATAATGTGCATTTGTGTCCATGGAGACCTTGGAATGGGGTGCTTGATCCGGGGCCTTGAGGGATGTTCATAACCGGAGGTTTTGATGGAGCTCTAAAGAGTACGTTTCCTATGTAGAGAAGAGAATTGTTTTGATGAGTGCCTAAGGAATCTCCCATATGCTGGTATTGGAAACCAGGCCTCTGAGGAGAGATGCCTGGAAACAAAAGCAATGGATATGATTAGGGCCTAGGTGCCCATCCGGTTCAATCTCTTTCCTGGGGATACGTGTC
Source organism: Mustela putorius furo (assembly GCF_011764305.1). NCBI lineage: Eukaryota > Metazoa > Chordata > Mammalia > Carnivora > Mustelidae > Mustela > Mustela putorius. The sequence continues at coordinate 360,074 of NW_025422204.1, read as the reverse complement.
TATGGATCTGAGGGGAGTTAGTTGCTCGGCTTGTGTCAGATCGCCCCTGTTTGTCCTGGGCAGCCTATAATATTGGGAATGGCCTCGGGATTTTGGAGTTTCTCCTAATCTATAGGGTTGTGGCCAATGGAATGGGCAGAAATCCCATGGAGAGGGCAGGCACAGTTCTGAGTTTGGCTCGAGGGGCCCAGCCTTGAGGGTGTGTGGGCCAGGCCTGTGGGGACAGAAGTCTGAAAACACAAATTCCGCTTAGGATTGGGAACATAGGTATGGCACGCCCAATCTACAGACCGTGATAACAATTCGGGATAAGAAAAAGGGTGAGTTTGAGGTGCTTGCTCAGGTTTTGTCTCTCTGGATTTGTGTCAACAATGTGGGTCGAATGCTGGCGTGGCCTCCTGGGTTGTGGACGGCTTTCCTTCTCTGAGGATTTGACCCAATCCCAAGAGTTTGGGTACATTCTGTGGGATGGGAGGTGTCCTTTCTGTTTTTTATTTTATTTTATGTACCTCATGTGTGCCAATAAAAGAGGGATTCCAGAGCAGAGTCCTTGGTAGGGACAACTGGATAACCCCACCTCTGTTTAAGTTTGGGTGCCTAGGGGCATGGCAAGTCCAATATGTGGGCTCTTGATTCAGACACTGAGAGGTCTTCCTTGAGGACAGGGCTCATGCTGAGGGTCACAATGCCTATTTGTGCCCAAAAAGGCCCTCAAGCATGGGAAGGGCCTCATGGGCCACGCTGGATTCTACTACACTGAACGTTGGAGAAAATATGCCAACCACATGGTTTCCGGCCATGGCGAAGGAAGAGTTGTGATTTCTGCATCACGTTCACCCCTGGACAGTGATTGGAGTTTAGGTCTAGGTTCTGAAACCCGAAAACCGAGGTTGGGAAGAGATGAAGACCTAAGGACCTGATGGGTGCAAAGAGCTCAGTGTGTGGCTAGCTGTTGAGCGTAGGTCTGGAGGTGTGGGCCCATGCTGTGTCAAACAGGGCATTAGACAGGGTAGACTGTATATTTGGGGTGCAGTCGAGTGGCGTTCAGTTGATCCTCATTCGGGTTTCTAGGTAGCTCCATAAGGCAACGTTTTTCTTCTGGAGGGCAGGCAGAGTGCTGCATTGTGGCCCCAGTATTGCCAAATTGTAGCGCTTTTGGGCCAGGGGTGTGAGGACGGTAGTCTGAGAACACAAGCTAGGCTTAGTTTTTGGGGTGAGGAACAGAAGGCACACTCTGCAGAGCTGTATCAAGATCTCATGCACCTGAAGCCAGGGCGAATATCAGACGTTTGCTCAGGTTGGAGTTTCTGTCCATGATGGCCCCTTTATAAAGTGGAGCGTCTGAAGAGGCCATGAAGATTTTCCCACAATGGGAGTTGTGAGATGCACCAGACTGCAAAGATTCCTTCTGTGGGACACTTGAGACCTGTTGGATGGCTCTAGGATGTTCCATATGGAACGACTCCATAGTAGGGTTCTAAGGATCGATGCCTGGTCAGCCCGCCACCCATTCTAGTTGTCTCCTAGCAACAAGGCAGGTTTGATCTGCAGGCCCTGGGGGAGAAACCAAGGGGGATGAGTTGACATGGACTCTACCGAGGATAGATCATAATGTGGGTTTAAGTCCATGGAGACCTTAGAATGGGGCGCTTGATCCGGGGCCCTGAAAGATTCTCCTAAACAGAAGTTTTTATAGAGCTCCAAAGAGTACATTTCCTATGTGGAGACGAGATTTTTCTATGAGTGCCTCAGTAATCCCCCATATGCTGGTCTTGGTAACCAGGCCTCTGAGGAGAGATGCCTGGGAACAAAAGCAATGGATCTGATTAGGGTCTAAGTGCCTGTCCAGTTCAATCTTATTCTATGGGGATATCTGTCTCTGGGTCTGAGTGGAGGTAGTTTCCTAACTTGTGAAAGATCATCCCTGTTTGTCCTGGGCAGCCAACACTATTGGGATGGCCTCGGGGAGTTTGGAGGTTTCTCCTAATCTATAGGGTTGTGGCCAATGGAAATGGCAGAATTCCCCTGGAGAAGGAAGCCACAGTCCTCAGGTGTGGCTCCAGGGGCCCCAGCTTGGATGGTGTGTGGGCCAGGACTGTGGGGACAGAAGTCTGAAAACACAAACTCAGTTAGGTTTGGGGATTTATGTATGAAGGCTCGATCTACAGACCGTGAGAATTTTCCGGGCTATGAACAAAGGGCGAGAGTATGTGGCGTTTGCTCAGGCTTTTGTCTCTGGATTTTGTGCCTACGGTGGCCGTGGAATGTCGGGGTGTCCTCAAGGGCCATGGACAAGTCTTTCTCTGGTGATTTGGCCTGATCCCAAGTGGTTGGGATCATTCTGTGGATGGGAAGAGTCCTTTCTGTATTTTTTTTTTTTACCTCAGTTGTCCCACCAAAGAGGGATTCCAGAGCAGTGCCCTGAGTAGGGGTGACTAGACATCCCTAACTCTGGTTGAGATTGGGGGACTAGGGGCTTGGCAAGCCCCATATGTGGGCTGTTGTTCCAGTCACTAAGAGGCTTTACATGAGGATAGGGCTCACGCTGAGGGTCACAATGTGTGTTTGTGCAAATTGTAGCCCTCAGGGATAGGTGGGGCCTCATAGTCCATGGTGCTTTCTCCTAAAATGAACGTTGGACAACATGCCAACCACAAGGTTTCTTGCCATGGCGAAGGAGAAGTTCTGATTCTTGTATCACGTTCACTCCTGAGCAGTGAGTGGAGATAAGGTCTAGGTTCTGAAGGTGAAAACTGAGGTTGGGTAGAGATGATGGCCGAAAGCCATTGTGGGTTTGATATGCTCAGTGTACGGCCAGCTGTCTGGGTGTTGGACTGGAGGTCTGCCTTCAGGCTGTGTCAGACAGGGCTTTAGTTCACAGGCTAGATTGTGTAATTGAGGTATGGTCGAGAGGCATGCAGGTTGTTACTCATTTGGCATTTCTGGGTTAGCCCTATAGGGCAACATTTTTCTTCTGGAGGGCAGGCAGAGTGCTGCATTGTGTCTCCAGAATTGCCAAACTGGAGGGGTGTGGCCAGGATTGTGAAGACGGAAGTCTGAGAACACAAGTTAGGCTTCGGTTTCGGGGTGAGGGCACAGCAGGCACACTCTCAAGTGCTGAATCGAGATCTCGTGCTTCTAAATTCAGGGCGCAGATCAGACTTTGGCTTAGGATGGAGTTTCTGTCCATGATGGCCCATTTATGAAGGTGTGGGGCATCATGAGGAAATGGCGGTTTTCTCACAGTGGGATTGTGTGATGCTTCAAACCACAAGGATTCATTCTGCGAGACAGTCAAGACAGGTTGGTTGGATTCAAGACGTCCCATAAAGAAATTCTCCAGAGCAGGGTTCTAAGGATGGATGCCTGGGCAGCCCACCTCGCATTCCAACTGTCTCCTAGTGACAAGGCAGGTTTGATCTGCTGGCTCTGGGTGAGCAGCCGAGGGGCTGATTTGAAATGGACTCTCCTGAGGATGGATCATAATGTAAGTTTGTGTCCTTGGAGACCTTGGAATTGGGCCATGGTGCCAGCGCCCTGAAGGAACCTCCTAACCTGAGGTATTGACACAGCTCCAAAGAGCAAGTTTCTCATGTGGAGATGAGATCTGTTCTGATTGTTTCCTTAGGAAACCCCCATATTCTGATATTGGAAACCAGGCCTCTGAGGAGAGATACCTAGAAACCAAAGCAATGGATCAGAAGTTGGCTCAGGTTGGAGTTTCTGTCCATGTTGGCCCCTTCATGAAGGTGGGGGGCATTATGAGGCCATGGGGGTTTTCCCACTATTAGAGTTGTGAGATGCTCCAAACTGCAAGGATTCCTTCTGTGGGACAATTAAGATTTGTTGGATGGCTCCAGGACGTCTCCTAAGGTATTTTTCCAGAACAGGGTTCTAAGTATGGATGCCTGGGCAGACAGCCTCAATTCCAATGGTCTCCTAGCACAAGAAACGTTTGATCTGCTGGCTTGGGGTAGCATCAGAGGGGGCTGAGTTGGAATGGACTTTCCTGAGGATGGTCTTAAATGAGTTGAAATGGACTTTCCTGAGGATGGTCTTAATGTTGGTTTGAGTCCATTGAGACCTTGGTATGGGGCAGTGGCACCAGGGCCCTGAAGGATTCTCCTAACCACAGGTTATAACAAAGCTCCAATGAGCAAGTTTTCCATGGGGAGACGAGATTTGTTCTTATGGGTGCCTCAGGAAACCACCATTTGCTGGTATTGGAAATGAGGCCTCTGAGGAGAGATGCCTGGAAACCAAAGCAATGGATCTGATTAGGGCCTAGGGGCCTGTCCGGTTCAATATTCTTCTCTGGGGACATCTTTTGTCTGAGTGAGGTAGTTGCTCAGCTGGTTTGAGATCACACCTGTTTGTCCTGGGCGGCCTACACTATTGGGATGGCCTCGGTAACTTTGGAGGTTTTTCCTAATTTGCAAGGTTGTGGCCAATGGAATGGGAAGAATTCTCTTGAAAGGGAAGCACAGTCCTGAGGTGTGGCTCCAGGGACCCAAGTGTGGAGCGTGTGTGGTCCAGGGCTATTTGGACAAAAGTCTGAAAACACAAACTCCACTTAGGTTTGGGTCTGTAGGTATGGCCGGCCCGATATATAGACCGTGAGGAGAACTCTTCGGGATATGAACAAAGGGCGAAAGTGAGGTGCTTGCTCATGCTTATTTTTTTCTGGATATGTGTCACCGATTGCCATGGAATGTCCGAGTGTCCTCATGGGCCATCGATGAGGCTCCCTTTCTTAGTTTTGACCCAATCCCAAGAATTTGGGGTCATTCTGTGGAAGGGAGGAGGCCTTTCAGTTTTATTTTATTTATTTATTTATTTATTTATTTATTTATTTATTTATTTATTTATTTTTTACCTCAGGTGGACCACCAAAAGAGGGATTCCACAGCAGAGTCCTGGGGAGGGGCGACTGGACAACCAGAACTCTGGTTAACATTGGGACCTAAGAACATGGCAAGCCCCATATGTGGGCTCTTGGTCCAGACACTGAGAGGCCTTCCTTGAGCATAGGGCTCACATTGAGTTTCACAATGTGTTTTTGTGCCCAAGGAGCCCCTCAAGTCAGGGCGTGGCCTAATGTACCATGCTGGTTCCTCCTACACTGAACGTTGCACAATATGGCAACCACAAGTTTTCTGGCCATGGGGAAGAAGGAGTTCTAATTTCTGCAACACTTTCACTCCCGGACTGTGATTGGATTTAAGGTCTAGGTTCTGAAGCCTGAAAACTGAGGTTGGGAAGAGATGAAGACGAAGGCCATGGTGTGACTGATGTGCTCAGTGTTCGGCCAGCTGTTGAGTGTGGGTTGGGAGGTGCAGGCTCAGGCTGTGGCAGACAGGGAATTAGTGCCCAGGCTAGACTGTATCATTGGGGTGCAGTCGAGTTTCGTGCAGGTTGGTACTCATTTTTGGTTACTGGGTAGCCCCAGAAGGCAACGTTTTTCTTCTGGAAGGAAGACACAGTGCCACATAGTGGCTCCAGAATTCCCAAACTGGAAGGCTTGTGGGCCAGGAGTGTGAGGAAAAAATTCTGAGAACACAAGGCAGACTTAGATTTCGGGGTGAGGGGACGGCAGGAACCCTCTGCAGAGATGATTCGAGATCCCGTGTACCTGAAGACAGAGCTAGGATCAGACGTTGGCTCAGGTTGGAGTTTCTGTCCATGACGGCCCCTTCATGAAGGGGAGGGTGTCACGAGGCCATGGAGGTTTTCCCACGATGGGAATTGTGAGATGCTCCAAACCGCAATGATTCCTTCCGTGGGACAGTGGAGACCTGCTGGATGGCTCCAGGACATCCCATAAGGAAGTTATCCAGAGCAGGGTTCTAAGGATGGATGCCTGGGCAGCCTGCCTCCCATTCCAGGTGTCTCATAGCGCCAAGGCAAGTTCGATCTGCTGGATCTAGGGGAGTAACCGAGGCGGGTGTGTTGAAATGGGTGAGTTGAGGATGGGTCATAATGTGCATTTGTGTCCATGGAGACCTTGGAATGGGGTGCTTGATCCGGGGCCTTGAGGGATGTTCATAACCGGAGGTTTTGATGGAGCTCTAAAGAGTACGTTTCCTATGTAGAGAAGAGAATTGTTTTGATGAGTGCCTAAGGAATCTCCCATATGCTGGTATTGGAAACCAGGCCTCTGAGGAGAGATGCCTGGAAACAAAAGCAATGGATATGATTAGGGCCTAGGTGCCCATCCGGTTCAAATCTCTTTCCTGGGGATACGTGTCTATGGATCTGAGGGGAGTTAGTTGCTCGGCTTGTGTCAGATCGCCCCTGTTTGTCCTGGGCAGCCTATAATATTGGGAATGGCCTCGGGATTTTGGAGTTTCTCCTAATCTATAGGGTTGTGGCCAATGGAATGGGCAGAAATCCCATGGAGAGGGCAGGCACAGTTCTGAGTTTGGCTCGAGGGGCCCAGCCTTGAGGGTGTGTGGGCCAGGCCTGTGGGGACAGAAGTCTGAAAACACAAATTCCGCTTAGGATTGGGAACATAGGTATGGCACGCCCAATCTACAGACCGTGATAACAATTCGGGATAAGAAAAAGGGTGAGTTTGAGGTGCTTGCTCAGGTTTTGTCTCTGGATTTGTGTCAACAATGTGGGTCGAATGCTGGCGTGGCCTCCTGGGTTGTGGACGGCTTTCCTTCTCTGAGGATTTGACCCAATCCCAAGAGTTTGGGTACATTCTGTGGGATGGGAGGTGTCCTTTCTGTTTTTTATTTTATTTTATGTACCTCATGTGTGCCAATAAAAGAGGGATTCCAGAGCAGAGTCCTTGGTAGGGACAACTGGATAACCCCACCTCTGTTTAAGTTTGGGTGCCTAGGGGCATGGCAAGTCCAATATGTGGGCTCTTGATTCAGACACTGAGAGGTCTTCCTTGAGGACAGGGCTCATGCTGAGGGTCACAATGCCTATTTGTGCCCAAAAAGGCCCTCAAGCATGGGAAGGGCCTCATGGGCCACGCTGGATTCTACTACACTGAACGTTGGAAAATATGCCAACCACATGGTTTCCGGCCATGGCGAAGGAAGAGTTGTGATTTCTGCATCACGTTCACCCCTGGACAGTGATTGGAGTTTAGGTCTAGGTTCTGAAACCCGAAAACCGAGGTTGGGAAGAGATGAAGACCTAAGGACCTGATGGGTGCAAAGAGCTCAGTGTGTGGCTAGCTGTTGAGCGTAGGTCTGGAGGTGTGGGCCCATGCTGTGTCAAACAGGGCATTAGACAGGGTAGACTGTATATTTGGGGTGCAGTCGAGTGGCGTTCAGTTGATCCTCATTCGGGTTTCTAGGTAGCTCCATAAGGCAACGTTTTTCTTCTGGAGGGCAGGCAGAGTGCTGCATTGTGGCCCCAGTATTGCCAAATTGTAGCGCTTTTGGGCCAGGGGTGTGAGGACGGTAGTCTGAGAACACAAGCTAGGCTTAGTTTTTGGGGTGAGGAACAGAAGGCACACTCTGCAGAGCTGTATCAAGATCTCATGCACCTGAAGCCAGGGCGAATATCAGACGTTTGCTCAGGTTGGAGTTTCTGTCCATGATGGCCCCTTTATAAAGTGGAGCGTCTGAAGAGGCCATGAAGATTTTCCCACAATGGGAGTTGTGAGATGCACCAGACTGCAAAGATTCCTTCTGTGGGACACTTGAGACCTGTTGGATGGCTCTAGGATGTTCCATATGGAACGACTCCATAGTAGGGTTCTAAGGATCGATGCCTGGTCAGCCCGCCACCCATTCTAGTTGTCTCCTAGCAACAAGGCAGGTTTGATCTGCAGGCCCTGGGGGAGAAACCAAGGGGGATGAGTTGACATGGACTCTACCGAGGATAGATCATAATGTGGGTTTAAGTCCATGGAGACCTTAGAATGGGGCGCTTGATCCGGGGCCCTGAAAGATTCTCCTAAACAGAAGTTTTTATAGAGCTCCAAAGAGTACATTTCCTATGTGGAGACGAGATTTTTCTATGAGTGCCTCAGTAATCCCCCATATGCTGGTCTTGGTAACCAGGCCTCTGAGGAGAGATGCCTGGGAACAAAAGCAATGGATCTGATTAGGGTCTAAGTGCCTGTCCAGTTCAATCTTATTCTATGGGGATATCTGTCTCTGGGTCTGAGTGGAGGTAGTTTCCTAACTTGTGAAAGATCATCCCTGTTTGTCCTGGGCAGCCAACACTATTGGGATGGCCTCGGGGAGTTTGGAGGTTTCTCCTAATCTATAGGGTTGTGGCCAATGGAAATGGCAGAATTCCCCTGGAGAAGGAAGCCACAGTCCTCAGGTGTGGCTCCAGGGGCCCCAGCTTGGATGGTGTGTGGGCCAGGACTGTGGGGACAGAAGTCTGAAAACACAAACTCAGTTAGGTTTGGGGATTTATGTATGAAGGCTCGATCTACAGACCGTGAGAATTTTTCCGGGCTATGAACAAAGGGCGAGTATGTGGCGTTTGCTCAGGCTTTTGTCTCTGGATTTTGTGCCTACGGTGGCCGTGGAATGTCGGGGTGTCCTCAAGGGCCATGGACAAGTCTTTCTCTGGTGATTTGGCCTGATCCCAAGTGGTTGGGATCATTCTGTGGATGGGAAGAGTCCTTTCTGTATTTTTTTTTTTTTTTTTACCTCAGTTGTCCCACCAAAGAGGGATTCCAGAGCAGTGCCCTGAGTAGGGGTGACTAGACATCCCTAACTCTGGTTGAGATTGGGGGACTAGGGGCTTGGCAAGCCCCATATGTGGGCTGTTGTTCCAGTCACTAAGAGGCTTTACATGAGGATAGGGCTCACGCTGAGGGTCACAATGTGTGTTTGTGCAAATTGTAGCCCTCAGGGATAGGTGGGGCCTCATAGTCCATGGTGCTTTCTCCTAAAATGAACGTTGGACAACATGCCAACCACAAGGTTTCTTGCCATGGCGAAGGAGAAGTTCTGATTCTTGTATCACGTTCACTCCTGAGCAGTGAGTGGAGATAAGGTCTAGGTTCTGAAGGTGAAAACTGAGGTTGGGTAGAGATGATGGCCGAAAGCCATTGTGGGTTTGATATGCTCAGTGTACGGCCAGCTGTCTGGGTGTTGGACTGGATGTCTGCCTTCAGGCTGTGTCAGACAGGGCTTTAGTTCACAGGCTAGATTGTGTAATTGAGGTATGGTCGAGAGGCATGCAGGTTGTTACTCATTTGGCATTTCTGGTTAGCCCTATAGGGCAACATTTTTCTTCTGGAGGGCAGGCAGAGTGCTGCATTGTGTCTCCAGAATTGCCAAACTGGAGGGGTGTGGCCAGGATTGTGAAGACGGAAGTCTGAGAACACAAGTTAGGCTTCGGTTTCGGGGTGAGGGCACAGCAGGCACACTCTCAAGTGCTGAATCGAGATCTCGTGCTTCTAAATTCAGGGCGCAGATCAGACTTTGGCTTAGGATGGAGTTTCTGTCCATGATGGCCCATTTATGAAGGTGTGGGGGGCATCATGAGGAAATGGCGGTTTTTTCTCACAGTGGGATTGTGTGATGCTTCAAACCACAAGGATTCATTCTGCGAGACAGTCAAGACAGGTTGGTTGGATTCAAGACGTCCCATAAAGAAATTCTCCAGAGCAGGGTTCTAAGGATGGATGCCTGGGCAGCCCACCTCGCATTCCAACTGTCTCCTAGTGACAAGGCAGGTTTGATCTGCTGGCTCTGGGTGAGCAGCCGAGGGGGCTGATTTGAAATGGACTCTCCTGAGGATGGATCATAATGTAAGTTTGTGTCCTTGGAGACCTTGGAATTGGGCCATGGTGCCAGCGCCCTGAAGGAACCTCCTAACCTGAGGTATTGACACAGCTCCAAAGAGCAAGTTTCTCATGTGGAGATGAGATCTGTTCTGATTGTTTCCTTAGGAAACCCCCATATTCTGATATTGGAAACCAGGCCTCTGAGGAGAGATACCTAGAAACCAAAGCAATGGATCAGAAGTTGGCTCAGGTTGGAGTTTCTGTCCATGTTGGCCCCTTCATGAAGGTGGGGGGCATTATGAGGCCATGGGGGTTTTCCCACTATTAGAGTTGTGAGATGCTCCAAACTGCAAGGATTCCTTCTGTGGGACAATTAAGATTTGTTGGATGGCTCCAGGACGTCTCCTAAGGTATTTTTCCAGAACAGGGTTCTAAGTATGGATGCCTGGGCAGACAGCCTCAATTCCAATGGTCTCCTAGCAACAAGAAACGTTTGATCTGCTGGCTTGGGGTAGCATCAGAGGGGGCTGAGTTGGAATGGACTTTCCTGAGGATGGTCTTAAATGAGTTGAAATGGACTTTCCTGAGGATGGTCTTAATGTTGGTTTGAGTCCATTGAGACCTTGGTATGGGGCAGTGGCACCAGGGCCCTGAAGGATTCTCCTAACCACAGGTTATAACAAAGCTCCAATGAGCAAGTTTTCCATGGGGAGACGAGATTTTGTTCTTATGGGTGCCTCAGGAAACCACCATTTGCTGGTATTGGAAATGAGGCCTCTGAGGAGAGATGCCTGGAAACCAAAGCAATGGATCTGATTAGGGCCTAGGGGCCTGTCCGGTTCAATATTCTTCTCTGGGGACATCTTTTGTCTGAGTGAGGTAGTTGCTCAGCTGGTTTGAGATCACACCTGTTTGTCCTGGGCGGCCTACACTATTGGGATGGCCTCGGTAACTTTGGAGGTTTTTCCTAATTTGCAAGGTTGTGGCCAATGGAATGGGAAGAATTCTCTTGAAAGGGAAGCACAGTCCTGAGGTGTGGCTCCAGGGACCCAAGTGTGGAGCGTGTGTGGTCCAGGGCTATTTGGACAAAAGTCTGAAAACACAAACTCCACTTAGGTTTGGGTCTGTAGGTATGGCCGGCCCGATATATAGACCGTGAGGAGAACTCTTCGGGATATGAACAAAGGGCGAAAGTGAGGTGCTTGCTCATGCTTATTTTTTTTCTGGATATGTGTCACCGATTGCCATGGAATGTCCGAGTGTCCTCATGGGCCATCGATGAGGCTCCCTTTCTTAGTTTTGACCCAATCCCAAGAATTTGGGGTCATTCTGTGGAAGGGAGGAGGCCTTTCAGTTTTATTTTATTTATTTATTTATTTATTTATTTATTTATTTATTTATTTATTTATTTTTTTTACCTCAGGTGGACCACCAAAAGAGGGATTCCACAGCAGAGTCCTGGGGAGGGGCGACTGGACAACCAGAACTCTGGTTAACATTGGGACCTAAGAACATGGCAAGCCCCATATGTGGGCTCTTGGTCCAGACACTGAGAGGCCTTCCTTGAGCATAGGGCTCACATTGAGTTTCACAATGTGTTTTTGTGCCCAAGGAGCCCCTCAAGTCAGGGCGTGGCCTAATGTACCATGCTGGTTCCTCCTACACTGAACGTTGCACAATATGGCAACCACAAGTTTTCTGGCCATGGGGAAGAAGGAGTTCTAATTTCTGCAACACTTTCACTCCCGGACTGTGATTGGATTTAAGGTCTAGGTTCTGAAGCCTGAAAACTGAGGTTGGGAAGAGATGAAGACGAAGGCCATGGTGTGACTGATGTGCTCAGTGTTCGGCCAGCTGTTGAGTGTGGGTTGGGAGGTGCAGGCTCAGGCTGTGGCAGACAGGGAATTAGTGCCCAGGCTAGACTGTATCATTGGGGTGCAGTCGAGTTTCGTGCAGGTTGGTACTCATTTTTGGTTACTGGGTAGCCCCAGAAGGCAACGTTTTTCTTCTGGAAGGAAGACACAGTGCCACATAGTGGCTCCAGAATTCCCAAACTGGAAGGCTTGTGGGCCAGGAGTGTGAGGAAAAAATTCTGAGAACACAAGGCAGACTTAGATTTCGGGGTGAGGGGACGGCAGGAACCCTCTGCAGAGATGATTCGAGATCCCGTGTACCTGAAGACAGAGCTAGGATCAGACGTTGGCTCAGGTTGGAGTTTCTGTCCATGACGGCCCCTTCATGAAGGGGAGGGTGTCACGAGGCCATGGAGGTTTTCCCACGATGGGAATTGTGAGATGCTCCAAACCGCAATGATTCCTTCCGTGGGACAGTGGAGACCTGCTGGATGGCTCCAGGACATCCCATAAGGAAGTTATCCAGAGCAGGGTTCTAAGGATGGATGCCTGGGCAGCCTGCCTCCCATTCCAGGTGTCTCATAGCGCCAAGGCAAGTTCGATCTGCTGGATCTAGGGGAGTAACCGAGGCGGGTGTGTTGAAATGGGTGAGTTGAGGATGGGTCATAATGTGCATTTGTGTCCATGGAGACCTTGGAATGGGGTGCTTGATCCGGGGCCTTGAGGGATGTTCATAACCGGAGGTTTTGATGGAGCTCTAAAGAGTACGTTTCCTATGTAGAGAAGAGAATTGTTTTTGATGAGTGCCTAAGGAATCTCCCATATGCTGGTATTGGAAACCAGGCCTCTGAGGAGAGATGCCTGGAAACAAAAGCAATGGATATGATTAGGGCCTAGGTGCCCATCCGGTTCAATCTCTTTCCTGGGGATACGTGTCTATGGATCTGAGGGGAGTTAGTTGCTCGGCTTGTGTCAGATCGCCCCTGTTTGTCCTGGGCAGCCTATAATATTGGGAATGGCCTCGGGATTTTGGAGTTTCTCCTAATCTATAGGGTTGTGGCCAATGGAATGGGCAGAAATCCCATGGAGAGGGCAGGCACAGTTCTGAGTTTGGCTCGAGGGGCCCAGCCTTGAGGGTGTGTGGGCCAGGCCTGTGGGGACAGAAGTCTGAAAACACAAATTCCGCTTAGGATTGGGAACATAGGTATGGCACGCCCAATCTACAGACCGTGATAACAATTCGGGATAAGAAAAAGGGTGAGTTTGAGGTGCTTGCTCAGGTTTTGTCTCTGGATTTGTGTCAACAATGTGGGTCGAATGCTGGCGTGGCCTCCTGGGTTGTGGACGGCTTTCCTTCTCTGAGGATTTGACCCAATCCCAAGAGTTTGGGTACATTCTGTGGGATGGGAGGTGTCCTTTCTGTTTTTTTATTTTATTTTATGTACCTCATGTGTGCCAATAAAAGAGGGATTCCAGAGCAGAGTCCTTGGTAGGGACAACTGGATAACCCCACCTCTGTTTAAGTTTGGGTGCCTAGGGGCATGGCAAGTCCAATATGTGGGCTCTTGATTCAGACACTGAGAGGTCTTCCTTGAGGACAGGGCTCATGCTGAGGGTCACAATGCCTATTTGTGCCCAAAAAGGCCCTCAAGCATGGGAAGGGCCTCATGGGCCACGCTGGATTCTACTACACTGAACGTTGGAGAATATGCCAACCACATGGTTTCCGGCCATGGCGAAGGAAGAGTTGTGATTTCTGCATCACGTTCACCCCTGGACAGTGATTGGAGTTTAGGTCTAGGTTCTGAAACCCGAAAACCGAGGTTGGGAAGAGATGAAGACCTAAGGACCTGATGGGTGCAAAGAGCTCAGTGTGTGGCTAGCTGTTGAGCGTAGGTCTGGAGGTGTGGGCCCATGCTGTGTCAAACAGGGCATTAGACAGGGTAGACTGTATATTTGGGGTGCAGTCGAGTGGCGTTCAGTTGATCCTCATTCGGGTTTCTAGGTAGCTCCATAAGGCAACGTTTTTCTTCTGGAGGGCAGGCAGAGTGCTGCATTGTGGCCCCAGTATTGCCAAATTGTAGCGCTTTTGGGCCAGGGGTGTGAGGACGGTAGTCTGAGAACACAAGCTAGGCTTAGTTTTTGGGGTGAGGAACAGAAGGCACACTCTGCAGAGCTGTATCAAGATCTCATGCACCTGAAGCCAGGGCGAATATCAGACGTTTGCTCAGGTTGGAGTTTCTGTCCATGATGGCCCCTTTATAAAGTGGAGCGTCTGAAGAGGCCATGAAGATTTTCCCACAATGGGAGTTGTGAGATGCACCAGACTGCAAAGATTCCTTCTGTGGGACACTTGAGACCTGTTGGATGGCTCTAGGATGTTCCATATGGAACGACTCCATAGTAGGGTTCTAAGGATCGATGCCTGGTCAGCCCGCCACCCATTCTAGTTGTCTCCTAGCAACAAGGCAGGTTTGATCTGCAGGCCCTGGGGGAGAAACCAAGGGGGATGAGCTGACATGGACTCTACCGAGGATAGATCATAATGTGGGTTTACGTCCATGGAGACCTTAGAATGGGGCGCTTGATCCGGGGCCCTGAAAGATTCTCCTAAACAGAAGTTTTTATAGAGCTCCAAAGAGTACATTTCCTATGTGGAGACGAGATTTTTCTATGAGTGCCTCAGTAATCCCCCATATGCTGGTCTTGGTAACCAGGCCTCTGAGGAGAGATGCCTGGGAACAAAAGCAATGGATCTGATTAGGGTCTAAGTGCCTGTCCAGTTCAATCTTATTCTATGGGGATATCTGTCTCTGGGTCTGAGTGGAGGTAGTTTCCTAACTTGTGAAAGATCATCCCTGTTTGTCCTGGGCAGCCCAACACTATTGAGATGGCCTCGGGGAGATTGGAAGTTTCTCCTAATCTATAGGGTTGTGGCCAATGGAAATGGCAGAATTGCCCTGGAGAAGGAAGCCACAGTCCTCAGGTGTGGCTCCAGGGGCCCCAGCTTGGATGGTGTGTGGGCCAGGACTGTGGGGACAGAAGTCTGAAAACACAAACTCAGTTAGGTTTGGGGATTTATGTATGAAGGCTCGATCTACAGACCGTGAGAATTTTCTGGGCTATGAACAAAGGGCGAGTATGTGGCGTTTGCTAAGGCTTTTGTCTCTGGATTTTGTGCCTACGGTGGCCGTGGAATGTCGGGGTGTCCTCAAGGGCCATGGACAAGTCTTTCTCTGGTGATTTGGCCTGATCCCAAGTGGTTGGGATCATTCTGTGGATGGGAAGAGTCCTTTCTGTATTTTTTTTTTTTTTACCTCAGTTGTCCCACCAAAGAGGGATTCCAGAGCAGTGCCCTGACTAGGGGTGACTAGACATCCCTAACTCTGGTTGAGATTGGGGGACTAGGGGCTTGGCAAGCCCCATATGTGGGCTGTTGTTCCAGTCACTAAGAGGCTTTACATGAGGATAGGGCTCACGCTGAGGGTCACAATGTGTGTTTGTGCAAATTGTAGCCCTCAGGGATAGGTGGGGCCTCATAGTCCATGGTGCTTTCTCCTAAAATGAACGTTGGACAACATGCCAACCACAAGGTTTCTTGCCATGGCGAAGGAGAAGTTCTGATTCTTGTATCACGTTCACTCCTGAGCAGTGAGTGGAGATAAGGTCTAGGTTCTGAAGGTGAAAACTGAGGTTGGGTAGAGATAATGGCCGAAAGCCATTGTGGGTTTGATATGCTCAGTGTACGGCCAGCTGTCTGGGTGTTGGACTGGAGGTCTGCCTTCAGGCTGTGTCAGACAGGGCTTTAGTGCACAGGCTAGATTGTGTAATTGAGGTATGGTCGAGAGGCATGCAGGTTGTTACTCATTTGGCATTTCTGGTTAGCCCTATAGGGCAACATTTTTCTTCTGGAGGGCAGGCAGAGTGCTGCATTGTGTCTCCAGAATTGCCAAACTGGAGGGGTGTGGCCAGGATTGTGAAGACGGAAGTCTGAGAACACAAGTTAGGCTTCGGTTTCGGGGTGAGGGGCACAGCAGGCACACTCTCAAGTGCTGAATCGAGATCTCGTGCTTCTAAATTCAGGGCGCAGATCAGACTTTGGCTTAGGATGGAGTTTCTGTCCATGATGGCCCATTTATGAAGGTGTGGGGCATCATGAGGAAATGGCGGTTTTCTCACAGTGGGATTGTGTGATGCTTCAAACCACAAGGATTCATTCTGCGAGACAGTCAAGACAGGTTGGTTGGATTCAAGACGTCCCATAAAGAAATTCTCCAGAGCAGGGTTCTAAGGATGGATGCCTGGGCAGCCCACCTCGCATTCCAACTGTCTCCTAGTGACAAGGCAGGTTTGATCTGCTGGCTCTGGGTGAGCAGCCGAGGGGGCTGATTTGAAATGGACTCTCCTGAGGATGGATCATAATGTAAGTTTGTGTCCTTGGAGACCTTGGAGATGGGCCATGGTGCCAGCGCCCTGAAGGAACCTCCTAACCTGAGGTATTGACACAGCTCCAAAGAGCAAGTTTCTCATGTGGAGATGAGATCTGTTCTGATTGTTTCCTTAGGAAACCCCCATATTCTGATATTGGAAACCAGGCCTCTGAGGAGAGATACCTAGAAACCAAAGCAATGGATCAGAAGTTGGCTCAGGTTGGAGTTTCTGTCCATGATGGCCCCTTTATAAAGGGGAGCATCTCATGAGGCCATGTAGGTTTTCCCACGATAGGAGTTGTGAGATGCTCCAATCTGCAAGGATTCCTTCTGCAGGACAGTCAAGACCTGTTGGAAGGCTCCCAGGACATCCCATATGGAACGGCGCCAGAGCAGGATTCCAACGATGGATGCCTAGAGAGTCTGCTTTGCATTCCAGTTGTCTCCTTGTGACAAGGCAGGTTTGATATTCTGGCTCTGGGGGAGTAATCAACGGGGCTGAGTTGAAATGTACTCTCCTGCCGAATGGTCATAATGCGGGTTTGTGTCCATGGAGACCTTGGAATAGGGCGGTGGCTCCGGTTACCTGAAGGTTTCTCCTAACTGGAGGTTTTTACAGAGCTCCAAAGGATAAGTTTCCCATGTGGAGACAAGATTTGTTCTGATTGGTATCTCTGGAATCCCCCATATGCTGGTATTGGAAAACAGGCCTCTGAGGAGAGATGCTTAGAAACAAAAGCAATGGAACCAATTACGTTCTAGGGGCCTGTCCAGTTTAATACCTTTCTCTTGGGATATCTGTCTACGGGTGAGTTGAGGTCGTTGCTCAGCTTGTGACAGATCACCCCTCTTTGTACTGGGCGGCCTACACTATTGGAATGGCCTCTGGGACTTTGGAGGTTTCTCCTAATTTGTAGGGTTGTGGCCAATGGAATGGGAAGAATTTCCTTGGAGAGGGCAGGCACAGTCCTGAGGTGTGGCTCCAGGGGCCTCAGCCTGGAGGGTGTGTGGGACAGGGATGTCAGGATAGAAGTCTGAAAACACGGTCTGGGGACGTAGGTATCGCAGGCCCGATCTACAGAGTATGAGGAGAATTTTTTGGGCTATGATCTAAGGGTGAGGCTTATGTCTCTGGATTTTGTGTCAATAGTGGCCGTGGAATGTCGGGCTGGCCTCAGGGGCCATGGAGGAGTCTTTCTCTCTGGGGATGGCCTGATCCCAATGATTGGGGTCATTCTGTGGGTGGGAGGAATCCTTTCTGTGTTTACTTACCTCAAATCTCCCACCAATGAGGGATTCCAGAGCACAGCCCTGAGTAGGGGTGACTAGATGTCTCTACCTCTGGTTAAGATTGGGTGACTTGGGGCATGGCAAGCCCCATACGTGGGCTCATGGTCCAGCCACTGAGAGGCTTTACTTGAGGACAGGGTTCAAACTGAGGGTCCCAATGTGTGTTTGTGCCCACCGCAGCTCTTAAGCATGGGCAGGGCCTCAGGGACCCTACACTACCCTCAGGGGCCCTACTACTACTCCTGTAGGCCCTACAGGGTCCTACACTGAACTTTGGATAAGATGCCAACCACAAGATTCTGGCAAGAGGGAAGGAGGATTTATGATTTCTGCATCACGTTCAACCATGGGAAATGAGTAGAGATAAGGTCTAGGTTTCTGTCGCCTGAAAACCAGGTTGGAAAGAGATGGCAACCTAAGGCCATGGCGTTTCAGATGTTCTCAGTGTAGGGCAAGCTGTCTGGGTGTCGGTTGAGAATTCATGCCTCAGGTTGTGTCAGACAGGGCATTAGTGCACAGGCTAGACTATATAATTGGTGTACAGTTGAGTGGCATGCAGGTTTATCCTCATTTGAGGTTTCTGGGTAGACCCATAGGGCAACGTTTTTCTTCTAGAGGGCAGGCAGAGTGCAGCACTGTGTCATCGGAAATCCCAAAATGGAGGGCGTGTGGTCCAGGAGAGTGAGGACGGAAGTCTGAGAACGGTAGCTATGCTTAGGTTTTGGGGTGAGGGCACAGCAGGTGCACTCTGAAGAGCTAAATCAAGATCACGTGCATCTGAAGTCAAGGCGAAGATCAGCCGATGCCTCAGGTTGGAGTTTCTTTAAATGATCCGACTCCATGAAAATTGGGGACATCATGTGACCTTGGAAGCTTTCGATGATATGAGTTGTGAGGTGGTCCATGAACAAGGACTCCTGTGGGACAGTCGACATCTGTTGGATGGCTCCAGAATGTCCCATAAGGAAACACGCAAGAGCAGGGTTCTAAGGCTTCTATGGATCTCTAAGGAGAGATGCCTGGAAACCAAAGCAATAGATCCGATAGGAGCCTATGGGCCTGTTCGTTCCTTTTTACCTCTGGGGACATCAGCCTCTGGGACTGAGTGCCGGTAGGTGCTGAGATGGGCCCAGATTGCCCTTGTTTGTCCTGGGAAGCCACAAATATTCGGATGGCCTCAGGGACTTTGGAGATTTATCCTATTAGTAGGGTTGTGGTCATTGGAATGGGCACAAACAATTCCCTTGTAGAGGGCAAGCACAGTCGTCAGGTTTGGCTCCAGGCTCCTGAGCCTGTAGGATGTGTAGTCTAGGGCTGTTTGGACAGTTGTCTGAAGACACAAACTCGGCTTATGTTTCAGGTCATAGGTATGGCAGGACTGATCTCCAGACCTAGAGGACAACTCTTCGGTATATAAGAAAAGCGCAAGTGTGAGGCTCTTGCTCAAGTTTTTGTCTCTGGATATCGTGTCACTCATGGTCGTGAAATTTCCGGGTGACTTCATGGGAAATGGACGAGTCTTACTCTCTGGGGGTTTGGCCCCATCCAAAGAGTTTGGGGTCATTCTGTCGGATGGAAGAAGTCCGTTGTTCTCTTGTTGTTGATTTGTTTTTTTTGTTTTGTTTTGTTTTTCAACCTCAGGTGTCCCACCAAATGAGGGATTCCAGAGTAGAGCCCTAGAGGAGGGGCGACTGGACACCAGAAATCTGGATAAAAATTGGGGCATAGGCACATGGCAAGCCCAATATGCTGTCTCTCCATCCAGCCACTGTGAGGCCTTACCTGAGGACTGGGCTCAGGCTGAGGGTCACAATGTGTGTTTGTGACCAATGTGGCCCGCAAGCATGGGCGGGGCCTCGTGGGCCACACTGGTTCAAACGACACTGAACCTTAAACAACATGCCAAACACAAAGTTTCTTGCCATGGGAAAGAGTTCCGATTTCTGCATCATTTTCTAACCCGGGCCGTGATTGGAGATAAGGTCTAGGTACTGAAGCCTGAAAACCGAGGTTGAGAAGAGATGACGACCTAAGGCCATAGCGGGTCCCATGTGCTCAGTGTGCGGCCAGCTGTCTGGGTGGGGCCAGGAGGTCCAGGCTCAGGCTGTGTCAGAAAGGGCATTAGTGCCCAGGTCAGCCTATATATTTGGGGTACAGACGAATGGCGTGCAGGTTGATCCTCATTTGGGGTTTCTGGGTAGCCCCAGAGAGCAATATTTTTCTTCTGGAGAGCAGGAAGAGTGCTGCATTGTAGTTCTGGATTGCCAAACTAGAGGGCTTGTGGGCCAGTAGTCTGAGGACGGAAGTCTGAGAACCCAAGCTAGGCCTAGGTTACTGGTTGAGGATATGGCACGCACAATCTACAGACCTGAATTGACATCTCGTGCATCTGAAGTCAGGGCGAGGATCACACGATCGCTCAGGTTGGACATTCTGTCCCTGATGGCCCGTTCTTGAAGGGAGGGTGCATCACGAGGCCATGGGGGTTTTCCCACGATGGGAGTTGTGAGAGGCTCCCAACTGCAAAGATTCTTCTGCAGGACAATTGAGACCTGTTCATTGGCTCCAGGACAACGATTCGAACAGCATATTGGGCTTGCCATGACCCGAGGCCCCAATATTTAACCATAGTTCGGGTTGTCCCTTCACTCTTCCCCAGGGCTCTGCTTTGGAATTCCTCTTTTGTTGGGACACCTGAGGTAACAAACCTGAAAGGAATCCTCCGATCCCACAGATTGACAGAAAACAATTGGGATCGGGCCAAGTCTACAGAGAATAAGATTCGTCCATTTCCCATGAGGCCTCCCCAACATTCCACGGCCATCGCTGATACAAAATCTAGAGACAAAAGCCTGAGCACGAGCTTCAGTCTCGCTCATTCTTCATATCCTGAAGATTTCTTCAGATAAGAACCTAGACGGCACTCGAATGCACCCAAAATATATAGTCTAACCTGGGCACTAATGCACTTTCTGACAACCTAGCCCGGACCTCGTGTACAACACCCAGACAACTGACTGCACACTGAGCACATCAGACCCGCCATGGCCTTAGGTCATCATCTCTTCTCTGCCTCAGTTTTCAGGCTTCAGAACCTAGACCTTATCTCCAATCTCTGCCCAGGGGTGACTGTGATCCAGAAATCAGAACTCTTCCTTACCCATGGCAAGAAACCTTGTGGTTGGCATGTTGTCCAACGTTCAGTGTAGGAGAAACAAGCATTCACCCTGAGGCCCCGTCCATTCTTAAGTGCGACGAGGGCATAAACACGCATTGCGACCCTCAGCGTGAGTCCTGTCCTCTAGTACGTCCTCTCAGTGTCTGGACCATTAGATGTCATAAAGGGCTTGACATGTCGCTAGGCCCCAAATTTTAACTAGATTTCTGGTTGTCCAGTCACCCCTCCCCAGGGCTCTACTCTGGAATTCCTCATTGGTGGGCCACATGATGTTGAAAAAAAAAAAAAAAAAAAATCAACAACAACAACAGAAAAAGGGACTTCTTCCATCCCACTGAATGGCCCAAAACTCTTTGGACATGGCCAAACCCCCAGAGAGTAAGATCGGCCATTTCCCATGAAGTCACCCGGGAAATTTCACGACCATGAGTGACTCGATATCCAGAGACAAAAACTTGAACAATAGCCTCACACTCGCCCTTTTTTCATATCCCGAAGAGTTCTCCTCATGGTCTGTAGATCAGTCCTGCCATACCTATGACCGGAAAAATAAGCCGAGTTTGTGTATTCAGACAACTGTCCAAACAGCCCTGGCCTACACACCCTAAGGCTCAGGCCCCTGGAGCCAAACCTGACGACTGTGCTTGCCCTCTCCAAGGGAATTGTATGTGCCCATTCCAATGACCACAACCCTACTAATAGGATAATCCTCCAAAGTCCCTGAGGCCATCCCAATATTTGTGCTTCCCAGGACAAACTGGGGCAATCTGTGCCGATCTGAGCACCTACTGGCACTCAGACCCGAAGACTGATGTCCCCAGAGGTAAAATGGAACGATCAGGCCCGTAGGAACCTATCGGTTCCATTGCTTTGGTTTCCAGGAATCTCTCCTCAGAGACTTGGATTTCAATAACAGCATATGGCTGTTTCTTGACTCACCAATGAGAACAAATCTCATCTACACATGGGAAACTTGCACGATGGAGCTGTGTGAAAGCCTCTCTTTAGGAGAACAATTCAGAGCCCCTGTGCCACCGCTTCATTCCAAGGTCTCCATAGACACACAATCATATTAGGACACATCCACGGGAGAGTCCATCTCAACTCATCCTCCTCGGTTGCTCCCCCAGATCCAGCAGATCTAACTTATCTTGTTGCTTGGAGACAATTGGAATGCGAGGTGGGCTACCCAACCATCCATCCTTAGATTCCTGCTCGGAATCATTGTCCTGGAGCCAATCAACAGGTCTCAATTGTCCTGCAGAAGAATCTTTGCAGTTGGGAGCTTCTCACAACTCCCATCGTCGGAAAACCCCCAAGGCTTCCTGACCCACCCCACACTTCAAGAAGGGGCCATCAGGGACAGAATGTCCAACCTGAGCGATCGTCTGATCCTCGCGCTGACTTCAGATGCACGAGATCTCGATTCAGGTCTGTAGATTGTGCCTGCCATATCCTCAACCAGAAACCTAGGCCTAGTTTGGTTTCTCAGACTTCCATCCACAGACTACTGTCCCACAAGCCCTCTAGTTTGGCAATCCAGAACTAATAATGCAGCACTCTGCCTGCCCTCCAGAAGAAAAACGTTGCCCTCTGGGGCAAACAGTATCCCCAAATGTGGATCGACCTGCACGCCATTCGGCTGTACCCCAAATATATAGACTGACGTGGGCACTAATGCCCTTTCTGACACAGCCTAGGCCTGGACCTCCTGGCCCCACCCAGACACTGGCCGCACACTGAGCACATCGGACCCGTCATGGCCTTAGTTCGTCATCTCTTCTCATCCTCGGTTTTCAGGCTTCAGAACCTAGACCTTATCTCCAATCACTGCCCGGGTTTGAAAATGATGCAGAAATCAGAATTCTTTCCCATTGGCAAGAAAACTTGTGGATGCCATGTTGTCCTAGGTTCAGTGTTGTTGAAACCAGTGTGGCCCATGAGGCCCAGCCCATGCTTGCGGGCCACATTGGTCACAAACACACATTGTGACCCTCAGCCTGAGCCCAGTCCTCAGGTAAGGCCTCTCAGGGCTGGATGGAGAGACAGCATATTGGGCTTGCCATGCCCCTAGGGCCCAATTTTTAACCATAGTTCGGGTTGTCCCTTCACTCTTCCCCAGGGCTATGCTTTGGAATTCCTCTTTTGGTGTGACACCTGAGGTAACAAACCTGAAAGGAGACCTCCCATCCCACAGATTGACGAAAAACAACTGGGATCGGGCCAAATGCACAGAGAGCAAGATTCGTCCATGGCCCATGAGGCCTCCCCAACATTCCACGGCCATCGCTGATACTAAATCCAGAGACAAAAGACTGAGCACGTGCCTCAGACTCGCTCATTCTTCATATTGTGAAGGGTTCTTCAGATAAGAACATACACGGCACTCGAATAAACCCAAAATATATAGTCTAACCTGGGCACTAATGCACTGTCTGACAACCTGAGCCCGGACCTAGTGACCAACACCCAGACAGCAGACCGCACACTGAGCACATCAGACCCGCCATGGCCTTAGGATATCATCTCTTCCCTATCTCAGTTTTCAGGCTTCAGAACCTAGACCTTATCTCCAATCACGGCCCAGTGGTGACTGTGATGCAGAAATCAGAACTCTTCCTTATCCATGGCAAGAAACCTTCTGGTTGGCATGTTGTCCAACGTTCAGTGTAGGAGAAACCAGCATTCACCCTGAGGCCCCGCCCATTCTTGAGTGCGACGAGGGCATAAACACACATTGTGACCCTCAGCGTGAGTCCTGTCCTCTAGTACGTCCTCTCAGTGACTGGACTAGAAGATGTCATAATGGGCTTGACATGTCCCTAGACCCCAATTTTTAACCAGATCTCTGGTTGTCCAGTCGCACCTCCCCAGGGTTCTACTCTGGAATCCCTCATTGCTGGGACACATGAGGTTGAAAAACAAAACAAAGCAAATCAACAACAACAGAGCAACGGACTTCTTCCATCCCACAGAATGACCCCAAACTCTTTGGACGGGGCCAAACCCCCAGAGAGTAAGACTCGTCCATTTTCCATGAAGTCACCCTGGAAATTTCACGACCATGAGTGACACGATATCCAGAGACAAAAACTTGAGCAAGAGCCTCACACTCGCCCTTTTTTCATATCCCGAAGAGTTCTCCTCATGGTCTGTAGATCAGTACTGCCATCCTATGACCCGAAACATTAGCCGAGTTTATGTTTTCAGACAACTGCCCAAGCAGCCCTGGCCTACACACCCTACAGGCTCAGTCCCCTGGAGCCAAACCTGACGACAGTACTTGCCCTCTCCAAGGGAATTGTATGTGCCCATTCCAGTGGCCACAACCCTACTAATAGGATAAACCTCCAAAGTCCCTGAGGCCATCCCAATATTTGTGGCTTCCCAGGATAAACAGGGGCAATGTGGGCCGATCTGAGCACCTACTGGCACTAAGACCCGAAGACTGATGTGCCCAGAGGTAAAAAGGATCGAAGAGGCCCCTAGGCACCTATCGGATCCATTGCTTTGGTTTCCAGGCATCTCTCCTCAGAGGCCTGGATTTCAATAACAGCATATGGCTGTTTCTTGACTCACCCATCAGGACAAATCTCATCTACACATGGGAAACTTGCACGATGGAGCTCTGTGAAAGCCTCTCTTTAGGAGAACCCTTCAGGGCCCCAGGGCCACGGCTTCATTCCAAGGTCTCCATAGACACAAATTCATATAGGGACACATCCACGGGAGAGTCCATCTCAACTCATCCTCCTCGGTTGCTCACCCAGATCCAGCAGATCTAACCTGTCTTGTTGCTTGGAGACAATTGGAATGCGAGGTGGGCTACCCAGGCATCCATCCTTAGAACCCTGCTCGGAATTGTTGTCCTGGAGCCAACCAACAGGTCTCAATTGTCCTGCAGAAGAATCTTTGCGGTTGGGAGCTTCTCACAACTCCCATCGTCGGAAAACCCCCAAGGCCTCGTGACCCACCCCCCCTTCAAGTTGGGGCCATCAGGGACAGAATGTCCAACCTGAGCGATCGTCTGATCCTCGTCCTGACTTCAGATGCACGAGATCTCGATTCAGGTCTGTGGATTGTGACTGCCATATCATCACCCAGAAACCTAGGCTTAGCTTGGGTTCTCAGACTTCCATCCTCAGAGTACTGGCCCACAAGCGCTCCAGTTTGGCAATTCAGAACTAATAATGCAGCACTCTGCCTGCCCTCCAGAAGGAAAACATTGCCCTCTTGGGCACCCAGAAACCCCAAATGTGGATCGACCTGCACGCCATTCGGCTGTACCCCAAATATATAGGCTGACATGGGCACTAATGCACTTTCTGACACAGCCTGAGCCTGGAACTCCATGCCCCACCCAGACAGCTGGCCGCACACTGCGCACATCGGACCCGCCATGGCCTTAGGTCGTCATCTCTTCTCAACCTCGGTTTCCGGCTTCAGAACATAGACCTTATCTCCAATCACCGCCAGGGTTTGAATATGATGCAGGAATGAGAACTCTTTCCCCATGGCAAGAAACCTTGTGTTTGGCATGTTGTCCAAAGTTCAGTGTAGTTGAAACCAGTGCGGCCCATGAGGCCCCGCCCATGCTTGCGGGCCACATTGGTCACAAACACACATTGTGACCCTTAGCCTGAGCCCATTCCTCAGGTAAGGCCTCTCAGTGGCTGGATGGAGAAACAGCATATTGGGCTTGTCATGCCCCCAGGCCCCAATTTTTAACCATAGTTCGGGTTGTCCCTTCACTCTTCCCCAGGGCTCTGCTTTGGAATTCCTCTTTCGGTGGGACACCTGTGTTAACAAACCTGAAAGTAGTCCTCCCATCCCACAGATTGACGAAAAACAATTGGGATCGGGCCAAATCCACAGAGAGCAAGATTCGTCCATGGCCCATGAGGCCTCCCAAACATTCCACGGCCATCGCTGATACAAAATCCAGAGACAAAAGCCTGAGCACGCGTCTCAGTCTCGCTCATTCTTCATATCCTGAAGAGTTCTTCAGATAAGAACCTAGATGGCACTCGAATGCACCCAAAATATATAGTCTAACATGGGCACTAATGCACTTTCTGACAACCTGAGCCCGGACCTCGTGTACAACACCCAGACAGCTGACCGCACACTGAGCACATCAGACCCGCCATGGCATTAGGTCATCATCTCTTCCCTACCTCAGTTTTAAGGCTTCAGAACCTAGACCTTATCTCCAATCTCTGCCCAGGGGTGACTGTGATGCAGAACTCAGAACTCTTCCTTACCCATGGCAAGAAACCTTGTGGTTGGCATGTTGTCCAACGTTCAGTGTAGGAGAAACCAGCATTCACCCTGAGGCCCCGCCCATTCTTGAGTGCGACGAGGGCATAAACACGCATTGTGACCCTCAGCGTGAGTCCTGTCCTCTAGTACGTCATCTCAGTGGCTGGACCATTAGATGTCATAAAGGGCTTGACATGTCCCTAGGCTACAATTTTTAACCAGATTTCTGATTGTCCAGTCGCCCCTCCCCAGGGCTCTACTCTGGAATTCCTCATTGGTGGGACACATGAGGTTGAAAAAAAAAAAAAAAAAACAAAACAAATCAACAACAACAGAACAAGGGACTTCTTCCATCCCACTGAATGGCCCAAAACTCTTTGGACGGGTCCAAACCCCCAGAGAGTAAGAATCGGCCATTTCCCATGAAGTCACCGGGGAAATTTCACGACCATGAGTGACACGATATCCAGAGACCAAAACTTGAGCAATAGCCTCACACTCGCCCTTTTTTCATATCCCGAAGTGTTCTCCTCATGGTCTGTAGATCAGTCCTGCCATACCTATGACCGGAAACATAAGCCGAGTTTGTGTTTTCAGACAACTGTCCAAACAGGACTGGCCTACACACCCTACAGGCTCAGGCCCCTGGAGCCAAACCTGACGACTGTGCTTGCCCTCTCCAAGGGAATTGTATGTGCCCACACCAATGACCACAACCCTACTAATAGGATAATCCTCCAAAGTCCCTGAGGCCATCCCAATATTTGTGCTTCCCAGGACAAACTGGGGCAATCTGGGCCCATCTGGGCACCTACTGGCACTCAGTCCCATAGTCTGATGTCCCCAGAGTTCAAAAGGAACGAACAGGCCCCTTTGCACCTATCGGATCCATTGCTTTGGTTCCAGGCATTTCTCCTCATTGGCCTGGATTTCAATAACAGCATTTTGCTGTTTCTTGACTCACCCACCCATCAGAACAAATTTCATCTATAATGGGAAACGTGGACGATGGAGCTGTGTGAAAGCCTCTCTTTAGGAGAACCCTTCAGGGCCCCAGTGCCACCGCTTCATTCCAAGGTCTCCATAGACACAAAATCATATTCAGACACATCCACGGGAGAGTCCATTTCAACTCAGCCTCCTGGGTTGCTCCCCCAGATCCAGCAGATCTAACCTGTCTTGTTGCTGGGAGACAATTGGAATGCGAGGTGGGCTACCCAATCATCCATCCTTAGAACCCTGCTCGGAATCGTTGTCCTGGAGCCAACCAACAGGTCTCAATTGTCCTGCAGAAGAATATTTGCAGTTGGGAGCTTCTCACAACTCCCATCGTGGGAAATAACCCATGGTCTCGTGATCCACCCCCTCTTCAAGAAGGGGCCATCAGGGACAGAATGTCCAACCTGAGCGATTGTCTGATCCTCGCCCTGACTTCAGATGCACAAGATCTCGATTCAGGTCTGTAGATTGTGTCTGCCATATCCTCACCCACAAACCTAGGCCCAGCTTGGTTTCTCAGACTTCCGTCCTCAGAATACTGGCCCACAAGCCCTCCAGTTGACAATGCAGAACTACAATGCAGCACACTGCCTGCCCTCCAGAAGAAAAACATTGCCCTCTGGGCTAACCAGAAACCCCAAATGTGGATCAACCTCCACGCCATTCGGCTGTACCCCAAATATATAGGATGACCAGGGCACTAATGCCCTTTCTGACACAGCCTGAGCATAGACCTCCGGGCCCCATCCAGACAGCTGGCCACACACTGAACACATCGGACCTGCCATGGCCTTAGGTCGTCATCTCTTCTCAACCTCTGTTTTCAGGCTTCAGAACCTAGACCTTATCTCCAATCACGGCCCGGGTTTGAAAATGATGCAGAAATCAGAACTCTTTCCCCATGGCAAGAAACCTTGTGGTTGGCATGTTGTCCAAGGTTCAGTGTAGTTGAAATAGTGTGGCCCATGAGGCCCCGCCCATGCTTGCGGGCCACATTGGTCACAAACACATATTGTGACCCTCCGCCTGAGCCCAGTCCTCAGGTAAGGCCTCTCAGTGGCTGGATGGAGAGACAGCATATTGGGCTTGCCATGCCCCTAGGCCCCAATTTTTAACCACAGTTCGGGTTGTGCCTTTACTCTTCCCCAGGGCTCTGCTTTGGAATTCCTCTTTTGGTGGGACACCTGAGGTAACAAATTGAAAGGAGTCCTCCCAATCCACATATTGACGAAAAACAATTGGGATCGTGCCAAGACCACAGAGAGCAAGATTCGTCCATGGCCCATGAGGCCTAGCCAACTTTCCACGGCCATCGCTGATACAAAATCCAGAAACAAAATTCTGAGCACGCGCCTCAGACTCGCTCATTCTTCATATCCTGAAGTGTTCTTCAGATAAGAACCTACACGGCACTCGAATGCACCCAAAATATATAGTCTAACCTGGACACTAATGCACTGTCTGACAACCTGAGCCTGGACCTCGTGACCAACACCGAGACAGCTGACCGCACACTGAGCATATCAGTCACGCCATGGCCTTAGGTCATCATCTCTTCCCTACCTCAGTTTTCAGGCTTAAGAACCTAGACCTTATCTCCAATCACTGACCAGGGTTGACTATGATGCAGAAGTCAGAACTCTTCCTTACCCATGGCAAGAGTCCTTGTGGTTGGCATGTTGTCCAACGTTCAGTGTAGGAGAAACCAGCATTCACCCTGAGGCCCCGCCCATTCTTGACTGCGACGACGGCATAAACACGCATTGTGACCCTCAGCATGAGTCCTGTCCTCTACTACGTCCTCTCAGTGTCTAGACCATTAGATGTCATAATGAGCTTGACATGTACCTAAGCCCCAATTTTTAACCAGATTTCTGGTTGTCCAGTCTCCGTTCCCCAGGGCTCTACTCTGGAATCCCTCATTTGGTGGGACACCTGAGGTTGAAAAATAAAACAAAACACATCAACAACAACAGAACAACTGACTTCTTCCATCCCACAGAATGACCCCAAACTCTTTGGACGGGGCCATACCCCCAGAGAGTAAGACTCGTCCATTTCCCATGAAGTCACCCGGAAATTTCACGACCATGTGTGAAACGATATCCAGAGACAAAAACTTGAGCAAGAGCCTCACACTCGCCCTTTTTTCATATCCCGAAGAGTTCTCCTCATGGTCTGTAGATCAGTCATGCCATACCTATGACCCGAAACATAAGCCGAGTTTGTGTTTTCAGACAACTGTACAAACAGCCCTGGCCTACTCATCCTACAGGCTCAGGCTCCTGGAGCCAAACCTGAAGACTGTGCTTGCCCTTTCCAAGGGAATTGTATGTGCCAACACCAATGCGTATAACCCTACTAATAGGATAAACCTCCAAAGTTGCTGAGGCCATCCCAATATTTGTGGCTTCCCAGGACAAACAGGGGCAATCTGGGACCATCTGAGCACCTGCCAGCACTCAGACCCATTGACTGATATCACCAGAGGTAAAAAGGAACGAACAGGCCTCTAGGCACCGGTCGGATCCATTGCTTTGGTTTCCAGGCATCTCTCCTCAGAGGCCTGAATTTCAATAACAGCATATGGCTGTTTCTTGACTCACCCATCAGAACAAAACACATCTACACATGGGAAACTTGCATGATGGAGCTGTGTGAAAGCCTCTCTTTAGGAGAACCCTTCAGGGCCCCAGGGCCACCGCTTCATTCCAGGTCTCCATAGACACAAAATCATATTAGGACACATCCCCGGGAGAGTGCATTTCCATTCAGTCTCCTCGGTTGCTCCCCAGATCCAGCAGATCTAACCTGTCTTGTTGCTTGGAGAAAATTGGAATGCGAGGTCGTGTACACTGCCATCCATCCTTAGAACCCTGCTCGGAAACTTGTCCTGGAGCCACCCAACAAGTCTCAATTGTCCTGCAGAAGAATCTTTGCAGTTGGGAGCTTCTCACAACAACCATCGTGGGAAAACCCCTATGGCCTCATGAACCACCCCCCTTCAAGAAGATCCTCGCCCTGACTTCAGATGCACGAGAATTCGATTCAGGTCTGTAGATTGTGCCTGCCATATCCTCACCCAGAAACCAAGGCCTAGCTTGGGTTCTCAGACCTCCGTCCTCAGACAACTGGCCGACAAGGCCGCCAGTTTGGCAATCCAGAACTACATTGCAGCACTCTTCCTGCCCTTCAGAAGAAAAACATTGCCCCCTGGGGCTTCCCTGAAACCCTAAATGAGGATCAACCTGCACACCATTCGGCTGTACCCCAAATATATAGGCGACCTGGGCACTAATGCCCTTTCTGACACAGCCTGAACCTGGACCTCCTGGCCCCACCCAGACAGCAGGCCGCACACTGAGCACATCGGACCCGCCATGGCCTTAGGTCGTCATCTCTTCTCAATCTCGGTTTTCAGGATTCAGAAGCTAGACCCTATCTCTAAAAACGGCCCGGGTTTGAAAATGATGCAGAAATCAGAACTCTGGCAAGAAACCTTGTGGTTGGCATGTTGTCCAAGATTCAGTGTAGTTGAAACCAGTGTGGCCCGTTAGGCCCCGCCCATGCTTGCAGGCCACATTGGTCACAAACACACATTGTGACCCTCAGCCTGAGCCCAGACCTCAGGTAAGGCCTCTCAGTGGCTGAATGGAGAGACAGCATATTGGGCTTGCCATGCCCCCGGGACCGCAAGTTTTAAACATAGTTCAGGTTGTCCCTTCACTCTTCCCCAGGGCTCTGCTTTGGAATTCCTCTTTTGGTGGGACACCTGAGGTAACAAACCTGAAAGGAGTCCTCCCATCCCACAGATTGACGAAAAACAATTGGTATCGTGCCAAGTCCAAAGAGAGAAAGATTCGTCCATGGCCGATGAGGCCTCCCCAACATTCCACGGCCATCGCTGATACAAAATCCAGAGACAAACCTGAGCACGCGCCTCAGACTCGCTCATTCTTCATATCCTGAAGAGTTCTTCAGATAAGAACCTACACGGCACTCGAATGCACCCAAAATATATATAGTCTAAAATGGGCACTAATGCACTGTCTGACAACCTTAGCCTGGACCTCGTGAACAACAGGTCAGCTGACCGCACACTGAGCACAACAGAACCTCCATGGCCTTAGGTCATCATCTCTTCCCTCCTCAGTTTTCAGGCTTCAGAACCTAGACCTTATCTCCAATCACTGCCCAGGGGTGAATGTGATGCAGAAATCAGAACTCTTCCTTACCCATGGCAAGACACCTTGTGGTTCGCATGTTGTCCAACGTTCAGTGTAGGAGAAACCAATATTCACCCTGAGGCCCCGCCCATTCTTGAGTGCGACGAGGGCATAAACACGCATTGTGACCCTCAGCGTGAGTCCTGTCCTCTAGTACGTCCTCTCAGTGGCTGGAACATTAGATGTCATAATGGGCTTGACATGTCCCTAGGCCCCAATTTTTAACCAGATTTCTGGTTGTCCAGTAGCCCCTCCCCAGGGCTCTACTCTGGAATACCTCATTTGGTGGAACACCTGAGATTGAAAAACAAAACAAAACAAATCAACAACAACAGAACAACGCACTTCTTCCATCCCACAGAATGACCCCAAACTCTTTGGACGGGGCCAAACCCCCAGAGAGTATGGCTCGTCCATTTCCCATTAGGTCACCCGGAAATTTCACAACCATGAGTGACACGATATACAGAGACAAAAACTTGAGCAAGAGCCTCACACTCGCCCTTTTTTCATATCCCGAAGTGTTCCCCTCATGGTCTGTAGATCAGTCCTGCCATACCTATGACCCGAAACATAAGCCGAGTTTGTGTTTTCAGACAACTGTCCAAACAGCCCTAGCCTACACACCCTACAGGCTCAGGCCCCTGGAGCCAAACCTTATGACTGTGATTGCCCTCTCCAAGGGAATTGTATCTGCCCATTCCAATGGCCACAACACTACTAAGAATATAAACCTCCAAAGTCCCTGAGGCCATCCCTATATTTGTGGCTTCCCAGTTCAAACAGGGGCAATCTGGGCCCATCTGAGCACCTACCGGCACTCAGACCCGAAGACTGATGTCCCCAGAGGTAAAAAGGAACAAAAGGCCCCTAGGCACCTATCGGATCCATTGGTTTGGCTTCCAGGCATCTCTCCTCAGAGGCCTGGATTTCAATTACAGCATAAGGCTGTTTCTTTGACTCACCCATCAGAACAAATCTCATCTACACATGGGAAACTTGCACGATGGAGCTCTGTGAACGCACTCTTTAGGAGAACCCTTCAAGGCCCAGTGCCACCGCTTCATTCCAAGTTCTCCATAGACACAAAATCATATTAGAACACATCCACAGGAGAGTTCATTTCAAATCAGCTTCCTCGGTTGCTCCCCCAGATCCAGCAGATTTAACCTGTCTTGTTGCTTGGAGACAGTTGGAATGCGAGGTGGGCTACTCAGATATCCATCCTTAGAACCCTGCTCAGAATCCTCCTGGAGCCAATCAACAGGTCTCAATTGTCCTGCAGAAGAATCTTTGCAGTTCGGAGCTTCTCACAACTCCCATCGTGGGAAAACCCGCATGGCCTCGTGATCCACCTCCCCTTCAAGAAGGGGCCATCAGGGACAGAATGTCTAACCTGAGGGATCGTCTGATCCTTGCCCTGACTCTAGATGCACGAGATCTCGATTCAAGACTGTAGATTGTGCCTGCCATATCCTCACCCAGAAACCGAGGCCTAGCTTGGTTTCTCAGACTTCCGTCCTCAGACTACTGGCCCACAACGCCTCCAGTTTGGCAATCCAGAACTACATTGCAGCACTCTGCCTGCCCTCCAGAAGAAAAACATTGCCCTCTGGGCTACCCAGAAACCCCAAATGAGGATCAACCTGCACGCCATTCGGCTGTACCCCAAATATATAGGCTGACCTGGCACTAATGCCCTTTCTGACACAGACTGAGCCTGGACCTCCTGGCCCCACCCAGACAGCTGGCCGCACACTGAGCACATTGTACCCGCCATGGCCTTAGGTCGTCATCTCTTCTCAACCTCGGTTTTCAGGCTTCAGAACCTAGACCTTATCTCCAATCACGGCCCGGGTGTGACTGTGATGCAGAAATCAGAACTCTTCCTTACCCATGGCAAGAAACCTTGTGATTGGCATGTTGTCCAACGTTCAGTGTAGGAAAAACCAGCATTCACCCCATTCTTGAGTGCGACGAGGGCATAAACACGCATTGTGACCCTCAGCGTGAGTGCTGTCCTCTAGTACGTCCTCTCAATGGCTGGACCATTAGATGTCATAATGGGCTAGACATGTCCCTAGGCCCCAATTTTTTACCAGATTTCTGGTTGTCCAGTCGCCCCTCCCCAGGGCTATACTCTGGAATCCCCCATTTGTTGGGACACATGAGGTTGAAAAACAAAACAAAACAAATCAACAACAACAGAACAACGGACTTCTTCCATCCCACAGAATGACCACAAACTCTTTGGACGGGGCCAAAGCCCCAGAGAGTAAGACTCGTCCATTTCCCATGAAGTCATCTGGAAATTTCACGACCATGAGTGACACGATATCCAGAGACAAAAACTTGAGTATGAGCCTAACACTCGCCATTTTTTCATATCCCGAAGAGTTCGCCTCATGGTCTGTCGATCAGTCCTGCCATATCTGTGACCCGAAACATAGGCCGAGTTTGTATTTCAGACAACTGTCCAAACAGCCCTGGCCTACACACCCTACAGGCTCAGGCCCCTGGTGCCAAACCTGACGACTGTGCCTGCTCTCTACAAGGGAATTGTATGTGCCCATTCCAATGGCCACAACCATAGTAAGAGGATAAACCTCCAAAGTCCCAGAGGACATCCCAATATTTGTGCTTCCCAGGACAAAAAGGGGCAATCTGGGGCAATCTGAGCACCTACCTGCACTCAGACCCGTCGACTGATGTCCCCAGAGAAAAAAAGGGAAACGAACAGGCCCCTAGACACCTATCAGATCCATTGCTTTGGTTTCCATGCATCTCTCCTCAGAGGCCTGGATTTCAATAACAGCATATGGCTGTTTCTTGACTCACCCATCAGGACAAATCTCATCTACACATGGGAAACTTGCACGATGGAGCTGTGTGAAAGCCTCTCTTTATGAGAACCTTTCAGGGCCCCAGGCTTCATTCCAAGGTCTCCATAGACACAAAGTCATATTAGGACACATCCACGGGAGAGTCCATTTCAACTCAGCCTCCTCGGTTGCTCCCCCAGTTCCAGCAGATCTAACCTGTCTTGTTGCTGGGAGACAATTGGAATGCGAGGTGGGCTACCCAGCCTTCCGTCCTTAGAACCCTGCTCGGAATTGTTGTCCTGGAGCCAACCAACAGGTCTCAATTGTCCTGCAGAAGAATCTGTGCAGTTGGGAGCTTCTCACAACTCCGAAGGTGGGAAAATGCCCATGGCCCCGTGATCCACCCCCCCTTCAAGAAGGGGCCATCAGGGAAAGAATGTCCAAACTGAGTGCTCGTCTAATCCTCGTCCTAACTGCAGATGCACGAGATCTCGATTCAGGTCTGTAGATTGTGCCTGCCATATGCTCACCCAGAAACCTAGGCCTAGCTTGGCTTCTCAGACTTCCGTCCTCAGAATAATGGCCCACAAGACCTCCAGTTTGGCAACCCAGAACTACAATGCAGCACTCTGCCTGCCCTCCAGAAAAAAACATTGCCCTCTGGGGCTACACAGAAACCGCAAATGAGGATCAACATGCACGCCATTCGGCTCTACCCCATATATATAAGCTGATCTGGGCACTAATGCCCTTTCTGACACAGCCTGAGACTGGACCTCCTGGCCCCACCCAGACAGCTGGCCGCACACTGAGCACATCGGACCCGCCATTGCCTTAGGTCGTCATCTCTTCTCAACCTCGGTTTTCAGGCTTCAGAACGTAGACCTTATCTCAAATCACGGCTCGGGTATGAAAATGATGCAGAAATCAGAACTCTTTCCCCAGGGCAAGAAACCTTGTGGTTGGCATGTTGTCCAAGGTTCAGTGTCGTTGAAACCAGTGTGGCCCATGAGGCCCCGCCCATGCTTGCGGGCCACATTGGTCACAAACACACATTGTGACCCCTCAGCCTGAGCCCAGTCCTCAGGTAAGGCCTTTCAGTGGCTGGATTGAGAGACAGCATATTGGGCCTGCCATGCCCCTAGGCCCGAATTTTTAACCATAGTTCGGATTGTCCCTTCACTCTTCCCCAGGGCTCTGCTTTGAATTCCTCTTTTGGTGGGACACCTGAGGTAACAAACCTGAAAGGAGTCCTCCCATCCCACAGATTGACGAAAAACAATTGGGATCGGGCCAAGTCCACAGAGAGCAAGATTCGTCCATGGCCCATGAGGCTTCCCCAACATTCCACGGCCATCGCTGATACAAAATCCAGAGACAAAAGCCTGAGCACGTGCCTCAGCCTCGCTCATTCTTCATATTCTGAAGAGTTCTTCAGATAAGAACCACACGGTACTCAAATGCACCCAAAATGTATAGTCTACCCTGTCTAATGCCCTGGCTGACACAGCATGAGCCCACACCTCCAGACCTACGCTCAACAGCTAGCCACACACTGAGCTCATTGTACCCATCAGGTCCTTAGGTCTTCATCTCTTCCCAACCTCGGTTTTCGGGTTTCAGACCCTAGACCTAAACTCCATCACTGTCCAGGGGTGAACGTGATGCAGAAATCACAACTCTTCCTTCGCCATGGCCCGAAACCTTGTGGTTGGCATATTCTCCAACGTTCAGTGTAGGAGAATCCAGCGTGGCCCATGAGGCCCTTCCCATGCTTGAGGGCCTTGTTGGGCACAAATAGGCATTGTGACCCTCAGCATGAGCCCTGTCCTCAAGGAAGACCTCTCAGTGTCTGAATCAAGAGCACACATATTGGACTTGCCATGCCCCTAGGCCCCCAAACTTAAACAGAGGTGGGGTTATCCAGTTGTCCCTACCAAGGACTCTGCTCTGGAATCCCTCTTTTATTGGCACACATGAGGTACATAAAATAAAATAAAAAAACAGAAAGGACACCTCCCATCCCACAGAATGTACCCAAACTCTTGGGATTGGGTCAAATCCTCAGAGAAGGAAAGCCGTCCACACCCATGAGGCCACGCCATTATTCGACCCACATTGTTGACACAAATCCAGAGACAAAACCTGAGCAAGCACCTCAAACTCACCCTTTTTCATATCCCGAAGTGTTATCACGGTCTGTAGATTGGGCGTGCCATACCTATGTCCCCAATCCTAAGCGGAATTTGTGTTTTCAGACTTCTGTCCCCACAGGCCTGGCCCACACACCCCCTCAAGGCTGGGCCCCTAGAGCCAAACTCAGAACTGTGCCTGCCCTCTCCAGGGGATTTCTGCCCATTCCATTGGCCACAACCCTATAGATTAGGAGAAACTCCAAAATCCCGAGGCCATTCCCAATATTATAGGCTGCCCAGGACAAACAGGGGCGATCTGACACAAGCCGAGCAACTACCTCCCCTCAGATCCATAGACACGTATCCCCAGCAAAGAGATTGAACCGGACAGGCACCTAGGCCCTAATCATATCCATTGCTTTTGTTTCCAGGCATCTCTCCTCAGAGGCCTGGTGTCCAATACCAGCATATGGGAGATTCCTTAGGCACTCATCAAAACAATTCTCTTCTCTACATAGGAAACGTACTCTTTAGATCTCCATCAAAACCTCCGGTTATGAACATCCCTCAAGGCCCCGGATCAAGCACCCCATTCCAACGTCTCCATGGACACAAATGCACATTATGACCCATCCTCAACTCACCCATTTCAACACACCCGCCTTTGGTACTCCCCTAGATCCAGCAGATCGAACTTGCCTTGGCGCTATGAGACACCTGGAATGGGAGGCAGGCTGCCCAGGCATCCATCCTTAGAACCCTGCTCTGGATAACTTCCTTATGGGATGTCCTGGAGCCATCCAGCAGGTCTCGACTGTCCCACGGAAGGAATCATTGCGGTTTGGAGCATCTCACTATTCCCATCGTGGGAAAACCTCCATGGCCTCGTGACACCCTCCCCTTCATGAAGGGGCCGTCATGGACAGAAACTCCAACCTGAGCCAACGTCTGATCCTAGCTCTGTCTTCAGGTACACGGGATCTCGAATCATCTCTGCAGAGGGTTCCTGCCGTCCCCTCACCCCGAAATCTAAGTCTGGCTTGTGTTCTCAGAATTTTTTCCTCACACTCCTGGCCCACAAGCCTTCCAGTTTGGGAATTCAGGAGCCACTATGTGGCACTGTGTCTTCCTTCCAGAAGAAAAACGTTGCCCTCTGGGGCTACCCAGTAACCACAAATGAGTACCAACCTGCACGAAACTCGACTGAACCCCAATGATACAGTCTAGCCTGGGCACTAATTCCCTGTGTGCCACAGCCTGAGCCTGCACCTCCCAACCCACACTCAACAGCTGGCCGAACACTGAGCACATCAGTCACACCATGGCCTTAGGTCTTCATCTCTTCCCAACCTCAGTTTTCAGGCTTCAGAACCTAGACCTTAAATCCAATCACAGTCCAGGAGTGAAAGTGTTGCAGAAATTAGAACTCCTTCTTCCCCATGGCCAGAAAACTTGTGGTTGCCATATTGTGCAACGTTCAGTGTAGGAGAAACCAGCATGGTACATTAGGCCACGCCTTGACTTGAGGGGCTCCTTGGGCAAAAAAAAACACATTGTGAAACTCAATGTGAGCCCTATGCTCAAGGAAGGCTTCTCAGTGTCTGGACCAAGAGCCCACATATGGGGCTTGCCTTGTTCTTAGGTCCCAATGTTAACCAGAGTTCTGGTTGTCCAGTCGCCCCTCCCCTGCACTCTGCTGTGGAATCCCTCTTTTGGTGGTCCACCTGAGGTAAAAAAAAAAAAAACAGAAATGCCTCCTCCCTTCCCACAATGACCCCAAACTCTTGGGATTGGGTCAATTCCCCAGAAAGGGAGCCTCATCGATGGCCCATGAGGACACCCGGACATTCCATGGCAATCGGTGACACATATCCAGAAAAAAATAAGCATGAGCAAGCACCTCACTTTCGCCCTTTGTTCATATCCCGAAGAGTTCTCCTCACGGTCTATATATCGGGCCGGCCATACCTACAGACCCAAACCTAAGTGGAGTTTGTGTTTTCAGACTTTTGTCCAAATAGCCCTGGACCACACACGCTCCACACTTGGGTCCCTGGAGCCACACCTCAGGACTGTGCTTCCCTTTCACGAGAATTCTTCCCATTCCATTGGCCACAACCTTGCAAATTAGGAAAAACCTCCAAAGTTACCGAGGCCATCCCAATAGTGTAGGCCGCCCAGGACAAACAGGTGTGATCTCAAATCAGCTGAGCAACTACCTCCACTCAGACAAAAGATGTCCCCAGAGAAGAATATTGAACCGGACAGGCCCCTAGGCCCTAATCAGATCCATTGCTTTGGTTTCCAGGCATCTCTCCTCAGAGGCCTCATTTCCAATACCAGCAAATGGTGGTTTCTTGAGACACCAATAAGAACAAATCTCGTCTCCCCATGGAAAACTTGCTCATTGGAGCTTTGTTATAACCTCTGGTTAGGAGAATCCTTCAGGGCCCTCGTGCAACTGCCCCATACCAAGGTCTCAATGGACTCAAACCAACATTAAGACCATCCTCAGGAAAGTCCATTTCAACTCATTTAAGACCATCCTCAGGAAAGTCCATTCCAACTCAGCCCCCTCGGATGCTACCCCAAGCCAGCAGATCAAACGTTTCTTGTTGCTAGGAGACAATTGGAATTGAGGCTGTCTGCCCAGGCATCCATACTTAGAACCCTGTTCTGGAAAAATACCTTATGAGACGTCCTGGAGCCATCCAACAAATCTTAATTGTCCCACAGAAGTAAACCTTGCGGTTTGGAGCATCTCACAACTCTAATAGTGGGAAAACCCCCATGGCCTCATAATCCCCCCCCCTTCATGAAGGGGCAAACATGGACAGAAACTCCAACCTGAGCCAAAGTCTGATCCTCGACCTGACTTCAGACTCATGAGATCGCAATTCAGCTCTGCAGCTTGTGCCTGCCAAGTCCATTCCCCGAAACCTAAGCCTAGCTTGTGTTCTCAGACTTCCGTCCTCACTCTCCTGGCCCACAAGCCCTCCAGTTTGGGAATTCCGAAGCCACAATGCAGCACTCTGCCTGCCCTCCAGAAGAAAAACTTTGCCCTATGCTGCTAATAAGAAACCCCAAATGATTATCTAATGCATGCCACTCGACTCTAAAGCAATTATACAGCCTACCCTGAATACCAATGCCCTGTCTGGCACGGCCTGAGACAAGACATCCCAAACTACACCTAGACAGCTGGCTCCAACCTGGCCACAAGGGTCCCGCTATAGCTGTAGTTCGTCATCTATTCCCAACCTCGGTTTTCAGGCTTCAGAACCTAGACCTTATCTCCAATCACTGCCCAGGGGAGAACGTGATGCAGAAATTAGAATTCCTCCTTCCCCATGGCCAGAAACCTTGTGGTTGGCATGTTGTCCAACGTTCAATGTGGGAAAACCTGCATTGTCGGAAAGGCCACGCCAGTGCTTGAGGGCCGCCTAGGGCACAGACATGCATTGTGACCTGTAGCGTGAGTCCCGTATTAAAGTAACGCCTCTCAGTGGCTGGACCAAGATCCTGCATATGGGGCTTGTCATATCCATAGGCCCCCAGGCTTCACCAGAGAGCGAGTATTCCAGTTGTCAGTACCCACTGCTATGCTCCAGAATCCCTCTACTTGGGGGGACACATGAAGCAGAAAACAGGACTCTTCCCTTCCAACAGAATGACCCCAAACTCTTGGGGGCTGGACAAACTACCAGAGAGGGAGACTTCTACGACCCATGAGGCAACTCCTACATTAAACGGCCATTGTGGACAAAATATCCAGAGACAAAAGACTGAGCGACTGCCTCCCTCTCACCCTTCTTTCATATCCAGAGGGAAGCAGCTCCCCTCACGGACTGTAGATCAGGCCTGCCATAACCCACCTCGGCCCCCCTCACCTGAGCTGAGTTTGGGTTTTTGGATGTTTGGGTCTGCCTGCACAGCCGTGGCCCACACCGCCTCCAGGCTGGGGTCTCTGGAGCCACACCACAGAACTGTGCCTGAACTGTGCCTGCTCTCTCCTAAGAAACTGCCCGTTCCATTGGCCACAACTCTACAAAAGAGTAGAAATCTCAAGGTCCCCAAGGGCATCCCACTACCGCAAGCCGCACTGGACAAACAAACAGGGGCATTATGACACCAGCTGAGCAACTACTACCTCCATGCAGACGCACAGACTGATATCCGCAGAGACATCATTGTGTTTTCAGACTTCTGTCCTCAAAGTCTGGCAAAACAGGGGCATTATGACACCAGCTGAGCAACTACTACCTCCATGCAGACGCACAGACTGATATCCGCAGAGACATCATTGTGTTTTCAGACTTCTGTCCTCAAAGTCCTGGGCCACACACCATCCAGGCTGGCGACCCTGGAGCCACACATTAGGACTGTGCCTACCCAATCCATGGGAATTATGCCCATTCCATTGTACAAAATTGTACAAATTAGGAGAACCCTCCAAAGTCCCTGAGGCCATCCCAATAGTATAGGTCGCCCGGGAGAAAAAAAGGGCAGTCTGACACCAGCTGAGCATCTAACTCCACTCATACCCTAGAAGGATGACCCAGAGAAGAGGACTGAACCAGACAGGACCCTAGGCCAAAATCGGATCCATTGCTTTGGTTTACAGGCATGTCTCCTCAAAACCCTGGATTCCAATACAAGCATTGGGGTTTTCCTGAGGCACCCATCAGAACAAACCTCGTCTCCACAAGGAAACTTGTGCATGGGAGCTATGTCAAAAGCCTAGGAGAATACTTCAGGGTCCCGGTGCCACCGCCCCATTCCAAGGCCCTCATGGACACAAACACATATTAGATCCATCCTCCTCAGGAATGTCCATTTCAACTCAGCCACCCCGGTTACTCCCGCAGAGCCATCAGATCTAAACTGTCTTGTCGCTAGGAGACAATCGGAATGCGAGGCGGGCATCCGAGGCATCCATCCTCGAACGTTGGTCTGGACTCATCCATATGGGATGTCCTGGAGCTGTCCAACAGGTCTCCATTGTCCCGCAGAAGGAATCCTCGGAGGGGGCATCCCACCACTCCCAACGTGGGAAAACCTCCACGCTCTTGAGAATCCGCTCCCTTCATGAAGGGGCCGTCATGAACAGAAAATCCAAGCTGAGCCAACGTCTGATCCTTGCTCTGACTTCAGATGCATGAGATATTGCTTCAGATCTTCAGGGGGTACATGCCGTGCCCTCGCCCTGAAACCCAACTCTAGCTTGTGTTCTCAGACTTCCATCCTCACACTCCTGGTCCCGAAGCCCACAAATTTGGCAATTCCGGACCATCATTGCAGCATTATGCCTGCCCTCTAGAAAAAATATATTGCCTAATGAGCTGACCAGGCAGCTGAAATGAGAATAAACCTACAAGGCACTCGAAAGTACCCAAATTATAGAGTCTAACCTGGGCAGTAATGCACTGTCTGACACAACCTGAGCCGGGACCTCCTGATAAATACCCAGACAGCTGACCGCACACTGAGCACGTCAACCTGCCATGGCCTTAGGTCATCATCTCTTCCCGAACTCAGTTTTCAGACCTCAGAAACTAGACCTTATCTCAAATCACTGCCCAGGGGTGACTGTGATGCAGAAATCAGAACTCCTGCTTACCCATGGCAAGAAACCTTTTGGTTACCATGTTATCCTACGTTCAGTGTAGGAGAAACCAGCATTCACCCTGAGTCCCCGCCCATTCTTGAGTGCGAAGAGGGCATAAAAACGCATTGTGAACCTCAGCGTGATTCCTGTCCTCTAGTACGTCCTCTCAGTGGCTGGACCATTAGATGTCATAATGGGCTTGACATGTCCCTAGGCCCCAATTTTATCCATATTTCTGGTAGTCCAGTCGCCCCTCCCCAGGGCTCTACTCTGGAATCCCTCATTTGGTGGGGCACCTGAGGTTGAAAAACAAAGCAGAACAAATCAACAACAACAGAACAACAGACTTCTTTCATCCCACAGAATGACCCCAAACTCTTTGGACGGGGCCAAACCCCCAGGAGTAAGACTCGTCCATTTCCCATGAAGTCACCCGGAAATTTCACGACCATGAGTGACACGATATGCAGAGAGAAAAACTTGAGAAGAGCCTCACACTCGCCCTTTTTTCATATCCTGAAGAGTTCTCCTCATGGTCTGTAGATCAGTCCTGGCATACCTATTACCCGAAACATAAGCCGAGTTTGAGTTTTCAGACAACTGTCCAAACAGCCCTGGCCTACACACCCTACAGGCTCAGGCCCCTGGAGCCAAACATGAAGACTGGGCTTGCCCTCTCCAAGGGAATTGTATGTGCCCATTCCAATGGCCACAACCCTACTAATAGGATAAAACTCCAAAGTCCCTGAGGCGATCCCAATATTTGTGGCTTCCCAGGACAAACAGGGGCAATCTGGGCCCATCTGAGCACCTACCGGCACTCAGACTGGTAGACTGATGTCCCCAGAGGTAAAAAGGAATGAACAGGCCGTCCAGAAGAAAAACTTTGCCCTCTGGGGCTACCCAGAAACCACAAATGAGGATCAACCTGCATGCCATTTGGCTGTACCCCAAATATATAGGCTGACCTGGGCACTAGTGCCCTTTCTGACACAGCCTGAGCCAGGAACTCCAGGCCTGACCCAGACAGCTGGCCGCACACTGAGCACATAGGACCCGCCATGGCCTTAGGTCGTCATCTCTTCTCAACCTCGGTCTCAGGCTTTAGAACCTAGACCTTATCTCCAATCACCGCCCAGGTTTGAAAATGATGCAGGAATCAGAACTCTTTCCCCATGGCAAGAAACCTTGTGGTTGGCATGTTGTCCAAGGTTCAGTGTCGTTGAAACCAGTGTGGCCCATGAGGCCCCCGCCCATGCTTGCGGGCCACATTGGTCACAAACACACATGGAGCTGTGTGAAAGCGTCTCTTTAGGAAAACCCTTCAGAGCCCCAGTGCCCCGCTTCATTCATTCAAGGTCCCGTAGACACAAAATCATAGGAGGACACATGCACCGGAGAGTCCATTTCAACTCAGCATCCTCGGTTGCTCCCCCAGATCCAGCAGATCTGACCTGTCTTGTTGCTTGGAGACAATTGGAATGCGAGGTGGGCTACCCAGCCATCAATCCTTAGAACCCTGCTCGGAATCGTTGTCCTGGAGCCAACCATCAGGTCTCAATTGTCCTGCGAAGAATCTATGCAGTTGGGAGCTTCTCACAACTCCCATCGTGGGAAAATCCCCTTGGCCTCGCGATCCACCCCCTCCTTCAAGAAGGGGCCATCAGGGACAGAATGTCCAACCTGAGCGATCGTCTGATTCTCGCCCTGACTTCAGAAGCACGAGATCTTGATTCAGGTCTGTAGATTGTGCCTGCCATATCCTCACCCAGAAACCTAGGCCTAGCTTGGTTTCTCAGACTTCCATCCTCAGAGTACTGGCCCACAAGCCCTCCAGTTTGGCAATCCAGACCTACAATGCAGCACTATGCCTGCCCTCCAGAAGAAAAACATTGCCCTCCGGGGCTACCCAGAAACTCCAAATGAGGATCAACCTGCACGCCATTCGGCTGTACCCCAAATAAATAGGCTGACCTCGGCACTAATGCCCTTTCTGACACAGTCTGAACCTGGACCTCTTGGCCCCACCCAGACAGCTGGGCGCACACTGAGCATATCGGACCCGTCGTGGCCTTAGGTCGTCATCTCTTCTCAAC
Organism: Mustela putorius furo; assembly: GCF_011764305.1. Classification (NCBI taxonomy): domain Eukaryota; kingdom Metazoa; phylum Chordata; class Mammalia; order Carnivora; family Mustelidae; genus Mustela; species Mustela putorius. Next base: position 316,460 of record NW_025422204.1, on the reverse strand, counting down.
CTCGGTTTTCAGGCTTCAGAACCTAGACCTTATCTCCAATCACCCCCCCGGGTTTGAAAATGATGCAGGAATCAGAGCTCTTTCCCCATGGCAAGAAACCTTGTGGTTGGCATCTTGCCCAAGGTTCAGTGTAGTTGAAACCAGTGTGGCCCATGAGGCCCCGCCCATGCTTGCGGGCCACATTGGTCACAAACACACATTGTGACCCTCAGCCTGAGCCCAGTCCTCAGGTAAGGCCTCTCAGTGGCTGGATGGAGAGACAGCATATTGGGCTTGCCATGCCCCTAGGCCCCAATTTTTAACCATAGTTCGTGTTGTCCCTTCACTCATCCCCAGGGCTCTGCTTTGTAATTCCTCTTTTCGTGGGACACCTGAGGTAACAAACCTGAAAGGAGTCCTCCCATCCCACAGATTGACGAAAACAATTGGGATCGGGCCAAATCCACAGAGAGCAAGATTCATCCATGGCCCATGAGGCCTCCCCAACATTCCACCGTCATCCCTGATACACAATCCAGGGACAAAAGCCTGAGCATGCACCTCAGAATCGCTCATTCTTCATATCCTGAAGAGTTCTTCAGATAAGAACCGACACGGCACTCGAAGGCACCCAAAATGTATAGTCTAACCTGGGCACTAATGCACTGACAACCTGAGCCCGGACCTCGTGACCAACACCCGGACAGCTGACTGCACACTGAGCACATCAGACTCGCCATGGCCTTAGGTCATCATCTCTTCCCTACCTCAGTTTTCAGGCTTCAGAACCTAGTCCTTATCTCCAATCATGTCCAGGGTTGACTGTGATGCAGAATTCAGAACTCTTCCTTACCCATGGCAAGAAACCTTGTGGTTGGCATGTTGTCCAACGTTCAGTGTAGGAGAAACCTGCATTCACCCTGAGGCCACGCCCATTCTTGAGAGCTACGAGGGTATAAACACGCATTTCGACCCTCAGCGTGAGTCCTGTCCTTTAGTACGTCCTCTCATTGGCTCGACCATTAGATGTCATAATGGGCTTGACATGTCCCTAGGCCCAAATTTTTAACCAGATTTCTGGTTGTCTAGTCGCTCCTCCCCAGGGCTCTACTCTGGAATCCCTCATTTGGTAGGACACCTGAGGTTGAAAAACAGAACAGAACAATCCAACAACAACAGAACAACGGACTTCTTCCATCCCACAGAAAGACCCCAAACTCTTTGGACGGGGCCAAACTCCCAGATTAAGACTCGTCCATTTCCCATGAAGTCGCCCGGAAATTTCACGACCATGAGTGACACGGTATCAAGAGACAAAAACTTGAGCAAGAGCCTCACACTCGCCCTTTTTCATATCCTGAAGAGTTCTCCTCATGTTCTGTACGTCAGTCCTGCCATACCTATGACCCGAAACATAAGCCGAGTTTGTGTTTTCAGACAACTGTCCAAACAGCCCAGGCCTACACACCCTACAGGCTCAGGCCCGTGGACCCAAACCTGATACTGTGCTTTCCCCCCTCCAAGGGAATTGTATGTGCCCATTCCAATGGCCACAACCCTACTAAGAGGATAAACTTCCAAAATACCTGAAGCCATCCCAATAGTTGTGGCTTGCCAGGACAAACAGGGGCAAACTGAGCCCATCTGAGCACCTACCTGCACTCAGACCCATAGACTGATATCCCTAGAGGTAATAAGGAACGGACAGGCCCCTAGGTACCTATCGGATCCATTGCTTTGGTTTCGAGGCATCTCTCCTCAGAGGCCTGGATTTCAATAACAGCATATGGCTGTTTCTTGACTCACCATCAGAGCAAATCTCATCTACACATGGGAAACTTGCACGATGGATCTGTGTGAAAGCCTCTCTTTAGGAGAACCCTTCAGGGCCCCAATGCCACCGCTTCATTCCAAGGTCTCCATAGACACAAAATCATATTAGGACACATCCACGGGAGAGTCCATTTCAACTCAGCCTCCTCGGTTGCTCCCCTAGGTCCAGCAGATCTGACCTGTCTTGTTGGTTGGAGACAATTGGAACGCGAGGTGGGTTACTCAGACATCCATCCTTAGAACCCTGCTCGGAAACTTGTCCTGGAGAAAACCAACAGGTCTCAATTGTCCTGCAGAAGAATCTTTGCAGTTGGGAGCTTCTCATAACTCCCATCGTTGGAAAACCCACATGGACTCATGATCCACCGCCCCTTCAAGAAAGGGCCATCAGGCACAGAATGTCGAACCTGAGCGATCGTCTGATCCGCGCCCTGACATCAGATGCACGAGATCTCGATTCAGGTCTGTAGACTGTGCCTGCCATAATCTCACCCCCAGAAACCTAGGCCTAGCTTGGGATCTCAGACTTCCGTCCTCAGACTCCTGGCCCACAAGACCTCCACTTTGGCAATCCAGAACTACAATGCATCACTCTGCCTGCCCTCCAGAAGAAAAACATTGCCCTCTGCGGCTACCCAGAAACCCCCAATGAGGATCAACCTGCACGGCATTCAGCTGTACCCCAAATATATACGCTGACCTGGGCACTAATGCCCTTTCTGACACAGCCTGAGCCTGGAACTCCTGGCCCCACCCAGACAGCTGGCCGCACACTGAGCACATCGGACCCGCCATTGCCTTAGGTCGTCATCTCTTCTCAACCTCGGTTTTTAGGCTTCAGAACCTAGACCTTATCTCCAATCACTGCCCGGGTTTGAAAATGCTGCAGAAATCAGAACTCTTTCCCCATGGCAAGAAACTTTGTGGTTGGCATGTTGTCCAAGGTTCTGTGTAGTTGAAAGCAGTGTGGCCCATGAGGACCCGCCCATGATTGTGGGCCACATTGGTCACAAACACACATTGTGACCTTCAGCCTGAGCCAAGTCCTCAGGTAAGGCCACTCAGTGGATGTATCTAGAGACAGCATATTGTACTTGCCATGCCCCTAGGCCCCAATTCATAACCATAGTTCGGGTTTTCCCTTCACTCTTCCCCAGGGCTATGCTTTGGAATTCCTCTTTTGGTGGGACAACTGAGGTAACAAACCTGAAAGGAGTCCTCCCATCCCAGAGATTGAAGAAAAACAATTGGGATCGGGCCAAATCCACAGAGAGCAAGATTAGTCCATGGCCCATGAGGCCTCCCCAACATTCCAGGGTCTCGCTGATACAAAATCCAGAGACAAATTCCTGAGCACGCCCCTCAGACTCGCTCATTCTTCATATACTGAAGAGTTCTCAGATAGGAACCTACACGGCACTCGAATGCACCCAAAATATAGAGTCTAACATGGACACTAATGCACTGTCTGACAACCTGAGCCCGGACCTCGTAACCAACTCCCAGACAGCTGACCGCACACTGAGCTCATGAGACCCGACAAGGCCTTAGGTCATCATCTCTTCCCTACGTCAGATTCTGGCTTCAGAACCTAGACCTTATCTCCAATCACTGTCCAGGGGTGACTGTGAGGCAGAAATCAGAACTCTACCTTACGCATGGCAAGAAACCTTGTGGTTGGCATGTTGTCCAACGTTCAGTGTAGGAGAAACCAGCATTCACACTGAGGCCACGCCCATTCTTGAGTGCGAGGAGGGCATAAACACGCATTGTGACCCTCAGCGTGAGTCCTGTCCTCTAGTACGTCCTCTCAGTGGCTCGACCATTAGATGTCATAATGGGCTTGACATGTCCCTAGGCCCAATTTTTTAACCAGATTTCTGTTTATCAGGCGCCCCTCCCCAGGGCTCTACACTGGAATCCCTCATTTGGTGGGACACCTGAGGTTGAAAAACAAAACAAAACACATCAACAACAACAGAACAACGGACTTCTTCCATCCCACAGAATGACCCCAAACTCTTTGGACGGGGCCAAACCCCCAGAGAGTAAGACTCGTCCATTTCCCATGAAGTCACCCGGAAATTTCACGACCATGAGTGACACGATATCTAGAGAGAAAAACTTGAGCAAGAGCCTCACACTCGCCCTTTTTTCATATCCCGAAGAGTTCTCCTCATGGTCTGTAGATCAGTCCTGCCATACCTATGACCCGAAACATAAGCAGAGTTTGTGTTTTCAGACAACTGTCCAAATAGCCCTGGCCTACATACCCTACAGGCTCAGGCCCCTGGAGCCAAACCTGACGACTGTGCTTGCCCTCTCCAAGGGAATTGTATGTGCCCATTCCAATGGCCACAACCCTACTAATAGGATAAACCTCCAAAGTCCCTGAGGCCATCCCTATATTTGGGGCTTCCCAGGACAAACAGGGGCAATCTGGGCCCATCTGAGCACCTACCTGCACTCAGACCCGTAGACTGATGTCCCCAGAGGTAAAAAGGAACGAACAGGCCCATAGGCACCTATTGGATCCATTGCTTTGGTTTCCAGGCATCTCTCCTTAGAGATCCTTAGAACCCTTAGAATCCTGCTCTTGCGTCGTTCCTTATGGGACATCCTTGAGCCATCCAACAGGTCTCGACTGTCCCACAGGAATCCTTGAGCATGGACCACCTCACAACTCATATCATGGAAAGCTTCCTAGGTCACATGATGCCCTCATCTTCATGAAGGCGGATCATGGAAAGAAACTCCAACCTGACCCAACGGCTGATCTTCGCTTTGACTTCAGATGCACGAGATCTTGATTAAACTCTTCAGAGTGTACCTGCTGTGCCCTCACCCCAAAACCTAAGCATAGCTAGTGTTCTCAGACTTCCGTTCACTCTCCTGGACCACACGCCCTCCATTTTGGGATTTCCGATGACACAGTGATGCATCTGCCTGCCCTCTAGAAGAAAAACGTTGCCCTATGGGTCTACCCAGAAACCGCAAATGAGGATAAACCTGCATGCCACTCAACTGAACACCAATTATATAGTCTAGCCTGTGCACTAATGCCCTCTCTGACACAACCTGAGGCCTGAATTCCCAACCGACACCCAGAAAGCTTGCCATACACTGGGAACATCTGAACCGCCATGGCCTTAGGTTGCCATCTCTTTCCAACCTGGTTTTCAGGCTACAGAAACCTAGACCTTATCTCTACTCATTTCACATGGGTGAAGGTGATGCAGAAATCATAACTCCTCCTTCCCTCTCGCCAGAATCTTGTGGTTGGCATCTTATCCAAAGTTCAGTGTAGGATCCCTGTAGGGCCTACAGGTGTAGTAGGAGGGCCCCTGAGGGTAGTGTAGGGTCCCAGAGACCCTGCCCATGCTTAAGAGCTGCGGTGGGCACAAACACACATTGGGACCCTCAGTTTCAGCCCTGTCCTCAAGTAAAGCCTCTCAGTGGCTGGACCATGAGCCCGCATATGGGGCCTGGAATGCCCCATGTCACCCAATCTTAACCAGAGGTAGAGACATCTAGTCACCCCTACTCAGGGCTCTGCTCTGGAATCCCTCTTTGGTGGGACATTTGAGGTAAGTAAACACAGAAAGGATTCCTCCCACCCACAGAATGACCCCAATCACTTGGGATCAGGCCATCCCCAGAGAGAAAGACTCCTCCATGGCCCATGAGGCCAGCCCCAACATTCCACGGCCACTATTGACACAAAATCCAGAGACATAAGCCTCACCCTTAGGTCATAGCCCAAAAAATTCTCCTCATAGTCTGTAGATCGGGCCTGCCATACCTACGTCCCCAAACCGTGTTTTCAGACTTCTATCCTGTCATCCCAGTCCCACACACCCTCCAGGCTGAGCCACACCTCAGGACTGTGCCTGCCCTCTCCATGGAAATTCTTCCCATTCCATTGGCCACAACCCTACAGATTAGGAGAAACCTCCAAAGTACCAGAGGACATTCCAATAGTGTAGGCCGCCCAGTACAAAGAGGGGTGATCCTTCACAAGCTGAGCAACGACCTCAACTCACCCGTAGACAGATATCCCAAGAGAAAGGTATTAAACTGGACAGGCCCCTAGAACGTAATTGGCTCCATTGCTTTTGTTTCTAAGCATCTCTCCTCAGAGGCCTGTTTTCCAATACCAGCATATGGGGGATTCCAGAGATACCAATCAGAACAAATCTTGTCTCCACATGGGAAACTTATCCTTTGGAGCTCTGTAAAAACCTCCAGTTAGGACAAACCTTCAGGTAACCGGAGCCACCGCCCTATTCCAAGGTCTCCATGGACACAAACCCGCATTATGACCATTCGGCAGGAGAGTACATTTCAACTCAGCCCCGTTGATTACTCCCCCAGAGCCAGAATATCAAACCTGCCTTGTCGCTAGGAGACAACTGGAATGCAAAGCAGACTCTCTAGGCATCCATCGTTGGAATCCTGCTCTGGCGCCATTCCATATGGGATGTCCTGGGAGCCTTCCAACAGGTCTTGACTGTCCTGCAGAAGGAATCCTTGCAGATTGGAGCATCTCACAACTCCTATCGTGGGAAAACCTACATGGCCTCATGAGATGCTCCCCTTTATAAAGGGGCCATCATGGACAGAAACTCCAACCTGAGCCAACTTCTGATCCATTGCTTTGGCTTCTATGTATCTCTCCTCAGAGGCCTGGTTTCCAATATCAGAATATGGGGGTTTCCTAAGGAAACAATCAGAACAGATCTCATCTCCACATGAGAAACTTGCTCTTTGGAGCTGTGTCAATACCTCAGGTTAGGAGGATCCTTCAGGGCGCTGGCACCATGGCCCAATTCCAAGGTCTCCAAGGACACAAACTTACATTATGATCCATCCTCAGGAGAGTCCATTTCAAATCAGCCCCCTCGGCTGCTCACCCAGAGCCAGCAGATCAAACCTGCCTTGTCACTAGGAGACAGTTGGAATGCGAGGTGGGCTGCCCAGGCATCCATCCTTAGAACCCTGCTCTGGAGAATTTCTTTATGGGACGTCTTGAATCCAACCAACCTGTCTTGACTGTCTCGCAGAATGAATCCTTGTGGTTTGAAGCATCACACAATCCCACTGTGAGAAAACCTCCATTTCCTCATGATGCCCCACACCTTCATAAATGGGCCATCATGGACAGAAACTCCATCCTAAGCCAAAGTCTGATCCACGCCCTGAATTCAGAAGCACGAGATCTCGATTCAGCACTTGAGAGTGTGCCTGCTGTGCCCTCGCCCCGAAACCTAAGCCTATCTTGTGTTCTCAGACTTCGGTCTTCACAATCCTGGCCACACCCCTCCAGTTTGGCAATTCTGGAGACACAATGCAGCACTCTGCCTGCCCTCCAGAAGAAAAATGTTGCCCAATAGGGCTAACCAGAAACGCCAAATGAGTAACAACCTGCATCCCACTCGACCATACCCCAATTATACAATCTAACCTGTGCACTAAAGCCCTGTCTGACACAGCCTGAAGGCAGACCTCCAGTCCAACACCCAGACAGCTGGCCGTACACTGAGCACATCAAACCCACAATGGCTTTCGGCCATCATCTCTACCCAACCTCAGTTTTCACCTTCAGGACCTAGACCTTATCTCCACTCACTGCTCAGGAGTGAACGTGATACAAGAATCAGAACTTCTCCTTCGCCATGGCAAGAAACCTTGTGGTTGGCATGTGGTCCAACGTTCATTGTAGGAGAAAGCAGCATGGACTATGAGGCCCCACCTATCGCTGAGGGCTACAATTTGCACAAACACACATTGTGACCCTCAGCGTGAGCCCTATCCTCATGTAAAGCCTCTTAGTGACTGGAACAACAGCCCACATATGGGGCTTGCCAAGCCCCTATTCCCCCAATCTCAACCAGAGTTAGAGATGTCTAGTCACCCCTACTCAGGGCACTGCTCTGGAATCCCTCTTTGGTGGGACACCTGAGGTAAAAAAAAAAAAATACAGAAAGGACCCCTCCCATCCACAGAATGATCCCAACCACTTGGGATCAGGCCAAATCACCAGAGAAAGACTTGTCCATGGCCCTTGAGGACACCCCGACATTCCACGGCCACCGTAGGCACAAAATCCAGAGACAAAAGCCTGAGCAAACGCCACATACTCGCCCTTTGTTCATAGCCCGGAAAATTCTCACGGTCTGTAGATCGAGCCTTCATGCATACATCCCAAAACCTAAGCTGAGTTTGTGTTTTCAGACTTCTGTCCCCACAGTCCTGGCCCACACACCATCCAAGCTGGGGCCCCTGGAGCCACACCTGAGGACTGTGGCTTCCTTCTCCAGAGGAATTATGCCTTTTCCAATGGCCACAACCCTATAGATTAGGAAAAACCTCCAAACTCCCCGAAGCCATCCCAATAGTGTTGGCTGCCCAGGACAAACAGGGATGATCTTTCACAAGTTAGGAAACTACCTCCACTCAGACCCAGAGACAGATATCCCCATAGAATAAGATTGAACTGGACAGGCACTTAGGCCCTAATCAGATCCATTGCTTTTGTTTCCAGGCATCTCTCCTCAGAGGCCTGGTTACCAATACCAGCATATGGGGGATTACTGAGGCACTCATAGAAAAATCTCGTCTCCACATAGGAAATGTACTCTTTGGAGCTCTATAAAAACCTCTGTTTAGGAGAAACTTTCAGGGCCCCGAATCAAGCGCCCCATTCCAAGGTCTCCATGGACTTAAACCCACATTATGATCTATCCTCGGTAGAGTCCATGTCAACTCATCCCCCTTGGTTTCTCCCCCAGGGCCTGCAGATCAAACCTGCCTTGTTGCTAGGAGACAACTAGAATGGGAGGCGGGCTGCCCAGGCATCCATCCTTAGAACCCTACTCTGGAGTCGTTCCATATGGGACATCCTAGAGCCATCCAACAGGTCTCAAGGGTCCCACAGAAGGAATCTTTGCAGTCTGGTGCATCTCACAACTCCAATTGTGGGAAAATCTTCATGGCCTCTTGAGACGCTCCACTTTATAAAGGGGCCATCATGGACAGAAACTCCAACCTGAGCAAACGTCTGATATTCGCCCTGGCTTCAGGTGCATGAGATCTTGATTCAGGTCTGCAGAGTGTGCCTTCTGTGCCCTCACCTCAAAAAAACTAAGCCTGGCTTGTGTTCTCAGACTACCCTACTCACCCCCTTGGCCCAAAAGCCCTACAGTTTGGCAATACTGGGGCCACAATGCAGCACTCTGCCTGCCCTCCAGAAGAAAAAAAACGTTGCCTTATGGAGCTACCTAGAAACCTGAATGAGGATCAACTGAACGCCACTCGACTGCACCCCAAATATACAGTCTACCCTGTCTAATGCCCTGTCTGACACAGCATGAGCCCACACCTCCAGACCTACGCTCAACAGCTAGCCACACACTGAGCTCATTGTACCCATCAGGTCCTTAGGTCTTCATCTCTTCCCAACCTCGGTTTCGGGTTTCAGAACCTAGACCTAAACTCCAATCACTCTCCAGGGGTGAACATGATGCAGAAAAATCACAACTCTTCCTTCGCCATGGCCGGAAACCTTGTGGTTGGCATATTCTCCAACGTTCAGTGTAGGAGAATCCAGCGTGGCCCATGAGGCCCTTCCCATGCTTGAGGGCCTTGTTGGGCACAAATAGGCATTGTGACCCTCAGCATGAGCCCTGTCCTCAAGAAAGACCTCTCAGTGTCTGAATCAAGAGCCCACATATTGGACTTGCAATGCCCCTAGGCCCCCAAACATAAACAGAGTTGGGGTTATCCAGGTGTCCCTACCAAGGACTCTGCTCGGGAATTCCTCTTTTATTGGCACACATGAGGTACATAAAATAAAATAAAAAAAAAGAAAAGGACACCTCTCATCAAACAGAATGTACCCAAACTCTTGGGATTGGGTCAAATCCTTTGAGAAGGAAAGCCGTCCACAACCCATGAGGCCATGCCAGCATTCGACCCACATTGTTGACACAAATCCAGAGACAAAACCTGAGCAAGCCCCTCAAACTCACCCTTTTTCATATCCCGAAGTGTTATCACGGTCTGTAGATTGGGCGTGCCATACCTATGTCCCCAAACCTAAGCGGAGTTTGTGTTTTCAGACTTCTGTCTCCACAGGCCTGGCCCACACACCCTCAAGGCTGGGCCCCTAGAGCCAAACTCAGAACTGTGCCTGACCTCTCCAGGGGATTTCTGCCCATTCCATTGGCCACAACCCTATAGATTAGGAGAAACTCCAAAATCCCGAGGCCATTCCCAATATTATAGACTGCCCAGGATAAACAGGGGCGATCTGACACAAGCCGAGCAACTACCTACCCTCAGATCCATAGACACGTATCCCCAGGAAAGAGATTGAACCGGACAGGCACCTAGGCCCTAATCATATCCATTGCTTTTGTTTCCAGGCATCTCTCCTCAGAGGCCTGGTTTCCAATACCAGCATATGGGAGATTCCTTAGGCACTCATCAAAACAATTCTCTTCTCTACATAGGAAACGTACTCTTTAGAGCTCCATCAAAACCTCCGGTTATGAACATGCCTCAAGGCCCCGGATCAAGCACCCCATTCCAAGGTCTCCATGGACACAAATGCACATTATGACCCATCCTCAACTCACCCATTTCAACACACCCGCCTCGGTTACTCCCCTAGATCCAGCAGATCGAACTTGCCTTGGCGCTATGAGACACCTGGAATGGGAGGCAGGCTGTCCAGGCATCCATCCTTAGAACCCTGCTCTGGATAACTTCCTTATGGGATGTCCTAGAGCCATCCAGCAGGTCTCGACTGTCCCACGGAAGGAATCATTGCGGTTTGGAGCATCTCACAATTCCCATCGTGGGAAAACCTCCATGGCCTCGTGACACCCTCCCCTTCATGAAGGGGCTGTCATGGACAGAAACTCCATCCTGAGCCAACGTCTGATCCTAGCTCTGTCTTCAGGTACACGGGATCTCGAATCATCTCTGCAGAGGGTTCCTGCCGTCCACTCACCCCGAAATCTAAGTCTGGCTTGTGTTCTCAGAATTTTTTCCTCACACTCCTGGCCCACAAGCCTTCCAGTTTGGGAATTCTGGAGCCACTATGTGGCACTGTGTCTTCCTTCCAGAAGAAAAACGTTGCCCTCTGGGGCTACCCAGTAACCACAAATGAGTACCAACCTGCACGAAACTCGACTGCACCCCAATGATACAGTCTAGCCTGGGCACTAATTCCCTGTGTGCCACAGCCTGAGCCGGCACCTCCCAACCCACACTCAACAGCTGGCCGAACACTGAGCACATCAGTCACACCATGGCCTTAGGTCGTCATCTCTTCCCAACCTCAGTTTTCAGGCTTCAGAACCTAGACCTTAAATCCAATCACAGTCCAGGAGTGAAAGTGTTGCAGAAATAAGAACTCCTTCTTCCCCATGGCCAGAAAACTTGGTGTTGCTATATTGTGCAACGTTCAGTGTAGGAGAAACCAGCATGGTACATTAGGCCACGCCCTGACTTGAGGGGCTCCTTGGGCACAAAAACACATTGTGAAACTCAATGTGAGCCCTATGATCAAGGAAGGCCTCTCAGTGTCTGGACCACGAGCCCACATATGGGGCTTGCCATGTTCTTAGGTCCCAATGTTAACCAGATTTTTGGTTGTCCAGTCGCCCCTCCCCAGGTCTCTGCTGTGGAATCCCTCTTTTGGTGGTCCACCTGAGGTAAAAAAAAAAAAAAAAAAAAAAAAAAAAAAAAGGCCTCCTCCCTTCCCACAGAATGACCCCAAACTCTTGGGAGTGGGTCAATTCCCCAGAAAGGGAGCCTCATCGATGGCCCATAAGGACACCTGGACATTCCATGGCAATCGGTGTCACATATCCAGAAAAAAATAAGCATGAGCAAGTACCTCACTTTCGCCCTTTGTTCATATCCCGAAGAGTTCTCCTCACGGTCTATATATCGGGCCGGCCATACCTACAGACCAAACCTAAGTGGAGTTTGTGTTTTCAGACTTTTGCCCAAATAGCCCTGGACCACACACGATCCACATTTGGGTCCCTGGAGCCACACATCAGGACTGTGCTTCCCTTTCAAGAGAATTCTTCCCACTCCATTGGCCACAACCTTGCAAATTAGGAAAAGCCTCCAACGTTACCGAGGCCTTCCCAATAGTGTAGGCCGCCCAGGACAAAAACAAGTGTGATCTCAAACCAGCTGAGCAACTACCTCCACTTAGACAAAAGATGTCCCCAGAGAAGAATATTGAACCGGACAGGCCCCTAGGCCCTAATCAGATCCATTGCTTTGGTTTCCAGGCATCTCTCCTCAGAGACCTCATTTCCAGTACCAGCAAATGGTGGTTTTTCTGAGGCACCAATAAGAACAAATCTCGTCTCCCCATGGAAAACTTGCTCATTGGAGCTTTGTTATAACCTCTGGTTAGGAGAATCCTTCAGGGCCCTGGTGCCACTGCCCCATACCAAGGTCTCAATGGACTCAAACCAACATTAAGACCATCCTCAGGAAAGTCCATTTCAACTCATTTAAGACCATCCTCAGGAAAGTCCATTCCAACTCAGCCCCCTCTGATGCTACCCCAAGCCAGCAGATCAAACGTTTCTTGTTGCTCGGAGACAATTGGAATTGAGGCTGTCTGCCCAGGCATCCATACTTAGAACCCTGTTCTGGAAAAATACCTTAGGAGACGTCCTGGAGCCATCGAACAAATCTTTATTGTCCCACAGAAGGAATCCTTGCGGTTTGGAGCATCTCACAACTCTAATAGTGGGAAAACCCCCATCACCTCATAATGCCCCCCCCCCTTCATGAAGGGGCCAACATGGACAGAAACTCCAACCTGAGCCAAAGTCTGATCCTCGACCTGACTTCAGACTCATGAGATCGCAATTCAGCTCTGCAGAGTGTGCCTGCCATGTCCATTCCCCGAAACCTAAGCCTAGCTTGTGTTCTCAGACTTCCGTCCTCACTCTCCTGGCCCACAAGCCTTCCAGTTTGGGAATTCCGAAGCCACAATGCAGCACTCTGCCTGCCCTCCAGAAGAAAAACTTTGCCCTATGCTGCTAATAAGAAACCCCAAATGATTATCTAATGCATGCCACTCGACTGTAAAGCAATTATACAGCCTACCCTGAATACGAATGCCCTGTCTGGCACAGCCTGAGACAAGACATCCCAAACGACACCTAGACAGCTGGCTCTAACCAGGACACAAGGGACCCGCTATGGCTGTAGTTCGTCATCTCTTCCCAACCTCGGTTTTCAGGCTTCAGAACCTAGACTTTATCTCCAATCACTGCCCAGGGCTGAACGTGATGCAGAAATTAGAATTCCTCCTTCCCCATGGCCAGAAACCTTGTGGTTGGCATGTTGTCCAACGTTCAATGTGGGAAAACCTGCATTGTCGGAAAGGTGGGCCAGTGCTTGAGGGCCGCCTAGGGCACAGACATGCATTGTGACCTGTAGCGTGAGTCCCGTATTAAAGTAACGCCTCTCAGTGGCTGGACCAAGATCCTGCGTATGGGGCTTGTCATATCCATAGGCCCCCAGGCTTCACCAGAGAGCGAGTATTCCAGTTGTCAGTACCCACTGCTATGCTCCAGAATCCCTCTACTGGGGGGACACATGAAGCAGAAAACAGGACTCTTCCCTTCCAACAGAATGACCCCAACCTCTTGGGGGCTGGACAAACTACCAGAGAGGGAGACTTCTACGACCCATGAGGCAACTCCTACATTACACGGCCATTGTGGACAAAATATCCAGAGACAAAAGACTGAGCGACTGCCTCCCTCTCACCCTTCTTTCATATCCAGAGGAGCTCCCCTCACGGACTGTAGATCAGGCCTGCCATAACCTCGGCCACAAACCTGAGCTGAGTTTGGGTTTTTGGATGTCTGTCTGCAAAGCCGTGACACACACCGCCTTAGGCTGGGGTCTCTGGAGCCACACCACAGAACTGTGCCTGCTCTCTCCTAAGAAACTGCCCATTCCATTGGCCACAACTCTACAAAATAGTAGAAACCTCAAGGTCCCCAAGGACATCCCACTACCGCAAGCCGCACTGGACAAACAGGGGCATTATGACACCAGCTGAGCAACTACTACCTCCATGCAGACACACAGACTGATATCCGCAGAGACAGAAGATTGAACCAGACAGGCCCCTAGGCCCTATTATGAACTCTTGTTTTGGTGTCCAGGTATCACTCCTCAGAGGCCTGGGTTCGAAGACCAGCATATGGGGCTATCCTGAGGCACCAGACAGAACACCTCTCATCTCCACATGGAAAGCTTCCTTGTTGGAGTTGTGTCAAACCCTTCGGGTTAGAGAATCCTGCAGAGTCCCTTAGCTACTGCCACATTCCAAGGTCTCCATGGCCACCAACCCACATTAGACTCATCCTCAGGAAAGTCCATTTAAACTCAGCCTTCTGGGTAGCTCACCCAAGAGCCCGCAGATTGAGCGTGCCTTGTCTCGACGAGGCAATGGGAAGGTGAGTTGGCGTTTCTCGGCATCAATGCTTAGGCCCCTGCTCCCGAGTCTTTCTGTATGGGGCATCCTGGAACCATCCAATAGTACTCGACTGTCCTGAAGAAGGAAACTTTGAAGTTTGGAGCAGCTCACAACTCCCAGCGTTGGGAAACCTCCCTGGCCTCATGACGCCCCCACGCCCTTCAGGAAGGGGCCGTCATGGACACAAACTCCAACTTGAGGCAACATCTGATACTCGCCCTGACCTCAGATGCAGGAGATCTCGATTTAGCCTCTGCACAGTGGGCCCAAACCTCGTGCTACCTTGTGTTTTCAGACTTCCTTCCTCACACTCCTGGCAAACATGTCCTGAAGACTTGGAATCTGGAACCAAAATTCAGCCCTATGCTGGCCCTCCAGAAGGAAAACGTTGCTCTATGGGGATCTCCATAAACCCCAAATGAGGATCAACCTGCTCGGTTCTCGACCTCACCCCAATTGGATTGTTCGGGTTGTCCATTCACGCCTCCCCAGAGCTCTGCTTTGGAATCCCTCTTTTGGTGGGACACCTGAGGTAACATATCTAAAAGGACACATCCCATCCATCAGATTGACCCGAAACAATTGGGATTGGACCAAATTCACAGAGAGGAAGTCTCGTCCATGGCCCATGAGGCCTCCCCGAGATTCCACAGCCATCGTTGACAACAAATCCAGAGACAAACGTCTGAGCAAGCGCCTCACACTCGCTCTTTTGTCGTATCCCGAAGAGTTCTGCTCACGGTCTGTGGATCGGGCCTGCCATACCTACTTCCCAAACCTAAGCCGAGTTTGTGTTTTCAGACTTCTGTCCCCACATTCCTGGCCCACAGACCCTTCAGGCTGGGGCCCCTGGAGCCACACATCAGGACTGTGCCTGTCCATACCACGGGTATTCTGCCCATTCCATTGTCCACAATCGTACAAATTAGGACAAACCTCCAGAGTCCCCAAGGACATCCCAATAATGTAGGCTGCCCAGGACAAACAAGGGTCATCTGAAACCAGCTGAGCATCTACCTCTACTCAGCGTAGATGGATGTCCCCAGAGAAGAAGATTGAATCAGACAGGCCCCTAGGCGTGAATCAGATTCATTGCTTTCGGTTACAGGTATCTCTCCTCAGAGGCCTGGTTTCCAATATTAGCATATGGGGATATCATGAGGCAGCAATCAGAACAAATCTCTTCTCCACATGGGAAAATTATCCTTTGAAGATGTCTCAAAACCTCCAGTTAGGAGAATCCTTCAGGGCCTGTGTGCCACTGCCCCATTACAAGGCCTCCATAGACACAAAATCATATTAGGACACATGCACGGAAGAGTCCAATTCAACTCAGCATATTCGGTTGCTCCGCGAGATCCAGCAAATCTATGTTGTCTTGTTGCCAGGAGACAATTGGAATGCGAGGTGGGCTACCCCGCCATCCATCCTTAGAACCCTGCTCAGAATCATTGGCCTGGAGCCAACCAACAGGTGTCAATTTTCCTGCAGAAGAATCTTTGCAGTTGGGAATTGCTCACAACTCCCATCGTGAGAAACCCCCATGGCCTCGTGATACCCCCCCCTTCATGAAGTGGCCATCAGGGACATAAGGTCCAACCTGAGAAATAGACTGATCCTCACCCTGACTACAGATGCACGAGATCTCGATTCAGGTCTGTAGATTGTGCCTGCCATGTCCTCACCCAGAAACCTAAGCCTAGCTTGTGTCCTCAGACTTCCGTCCTCAGACTAATGGCCCACAAGCACTCCAGTTTGGCAATCCAGAATTACAATGCAAAACTCTGCTTGCCCTCCAGAAGAAAAACATTGCCATCTGCGGCTACCTAGAAACCCCAAATGAAGATCAACCTGCATGCCACTTGGCTGTACCCAAAATATATAGGGTGACCTGGGCAATAATGCCCTTTCTGACACAGCCTGAGCCTGGACACCCTGGCCCCACCCAGACAGCTTGCCGCTCACTGAGCACATAGGACCAGCCATTGCCTTCGGTCGTTTTCTCTTCCCAACCTCGGTTTTCAGGATTCAGATCCTAGACCTTATCTCCAATCACTGCCCAGGTTTGAATATAATGCAGAAATCAGAACTCCTTCCCAATGGCAAGAACCTTGTGGTTGGCTTGTTGTCCAACATTCAGTGTAGTGGAAACCTGTTTGTCCGATGAAGCCCCCGCCATTGCTCGTGGGCCACATAGGTGGCAAACTCACATTGTGACCCACAGACTTAGCCCAGTCCTCAGGTAAGACCTCTCAGTGTCTGGATGAAGAGACAGCATATTGGGCTTGCCATGACCATACGCCCCCATTTTTTAACCATAGTTCGGGTTGTTCCTTCATTCTTCCCCAGGGCTCTGTTTTGGAATTCCTCTTTTGGTGGGACACCTGATGTAACAACCCTGAAAGGAGTCCTCCATCCAACAGATTGACGAAAAACAATTGGGATCGGGCCAAATCCACAGAAAGCAAGATTCGTCCATGGCCCATGAGGCCTCCTCGACATTCCACGGCCATCGCTGAAACAAAATCCAGAGACAAAAGTCTGAGCAAGCGCCTCAGACTCGCACTTTCTTCATATCCTGAAGATGTCTTCTCATGGTTTGTAGATCAGGCCTGCCATACCTACGACCCCCAATCATAAGCTGAGTTTGTGTTTTCAGACTTCTGTCCTCAAAGTCCTGGGCCACACACCATCCAGGCTGGGGACCCTGGAGCCACACATTAGGACTGTGCCTACCCAATCCATGGGAATTCTGCCCATTCCATTGTCCAAAATCGTACAAATTAGGAGAACCCTCCAAAGTCCCTGAGGCCATCCCAATAGTATAGGTCGCCAGGGACAAAAAAGGTCAGTCTGACACCAGCTGAGCATCTACCTCCACTCATACCCTAGATGGATGTCCCCAGAGAAGAAGATTGAACCAGACAGGACCCTAGGCCAAAATCGGATCCATTGCTTTGGTTTACAGGCATGTCTCCTCAAAACCCTGGTTTCCAATACCAGCATTGGGGTTTTCCTGAGGCACCCATCAGAACCAAACACGTCTCCACAAGGAAACTTGTGCATGGGAGCTATGTCAAAAGCTGAGGAGAATACTTCAGGGTCCCGGTGCCACCGCCCCATTTAAAGGCCCTCATGGAAACAAACACACATTAGACCCATCCTCAGGAAAGTCCATTTCAACTCAGCCACCCCGTTTGTTCCCACAGAGCCATCAGATCTAAACTGTCTTGTCGCTAGGAGACAATTGGAATGCGAGGCGGGCTTCCCAGGCATCCATCCTCGAACGTTGGTCTGGACTCATCCATATGGGATGTCCTGGAGCTGTCCAACAGGTCTCAATTGTCCCGCAGAAGGAATCCTAGGAGGGGGCATACCACCACCCCAAACGTGGGAAAACCTCCACGGCTTCGAGAATCCGCTCCCTTCATGAAGGGGCCGTCATGAACAGAAAATCCAAGCTGAGTCAACGTCTGATCCTCGCTCTGACTTCA
This sequence comes from Mustela putorius furo, assembly GCF_011764305.1. NCBI lineage: Eukaryota > Metazoa > Chordata > Mammalia > Carnivora > Mustelidae > Mustela > Mustela putorius. The sequence goes on along the minus strand of NW_025422204.1, from coordinate 298,619 downwards.
GATGCATGAGATATTGCCTCAAATCTTCAGGCGGTACATGCCGTGCCCTCGCCCTGAAACCCAAGTCTAGCTTGTGTTCTCAGACTTCCATCCTCACACTCCTGGCCCCGAAGCCCACAAGTTTGGCAATTCCTGACCATCATTGCAGCACTCTGCCTGCCCTTGAGTAACAAAATATTGCCCAATATACTGCCCGGGCACATTAAATGGAATAAACCTACACGGCACCCGAATGTACCCAAATTATATAGTTTAACCTGGGCAGTAATGCACTGTCTGACACAACCAGAGCCGGGACCTCCTGAGCAACACCCAGACAGCTGACCGAACACTGAGCACATCAGACCCGCCATGGCCTTAAGTCATCATCTCTGCCCTACCTCAGATTTCAGGCTTCAGAACCTGGAACTTATCTCCAAACACTGCCCAGGGTGACTGTGATGCAGAAATCGAAACTCCTGCTTACCCAAGGCAAGAAACCTTGTGCTTGCCATGTTGTCCTACGTTCAGTGTAGGGGAAACCAGCATTCAGCCTGAGGCCCCGCCCATTCTTGAGTGCGACGAGGGCATAAACACGCATTGTGACCCTCAGCGTGAGTCCTGACCTCTAGTAAATCCTCTCAGTGGCTGGACCATTAGATGACATAATGGGCTTGACATGTCCCTAGGTCCCAATTTTTAACCAGATTTCTAGTTGTCCAGTCACAACTCCCCAGGGCTCTACTCTGGAATCCCTCATTTGGTGGGACCCCTGAGGTAGAAAAACAAAACAAAAGAAATCAACAACAACAAAAAAAAAAACGGACTTCTTCCATCCCACAGAGTGACCCCAAACTCCTTGGACGGGGCCAAACCCACAGAGAGTAAGACTCGTCCATTTCCCATGAAGTCACCCGGAAATTTCACGACCATGAGTGACACAATATCTAGAGACAAAAACGTGAGCAAGACCCTCACACTCGCCCATTTTTCATATCCCAAAGTGTTCTCCTCATGGTCTGTAGATCAGTCCTGCCATACCTATGACCCGAAACATAAGCCGAGTTTGTGTTTTCAGACAACTGTCCAAACAGCCCTGGCCTACTCACCCTACAGGCTCAGGCCCCTGAGGCCACACCTGAAGACTGTGCTTGCCCTCTCCAAGGGAATTGTATGTGCCCATTCCAATGGCCACAACCCTACTAAGAGGATAAACCTCCAAAACTCCTGAGGCCATCCCAATAGTTGTGGCTTCCCAGGACAAACAGGGGCAATCTGAGCCCATCTGAGCACCTACCTGCACTCAGACCCGAAGACTGATATTCCCAGAGTTAATAAGGAAAGAACAGGCCCCTAGGAACCTATCGATCCATTGCTTTGGGTTCGAGGCATCTCTCCTCAGAGGCCTGGATTTCAATAATAGCTTATGGCAGTTTCTTGACTCACCATCATCAGAACAAATCTCATCTACACATGTGAAACTTGCACGATGGAGCTGTGTGAAAGCCTCTCTTTAGGAGAACCCTTCAGGGCCCCAGTGCCACCGCTTCATTCCAAGGTCTCCATAGACACAAAATCATATTAGGTCACATCCACGGGAGAGTCCATTTCAACTCAGCCTCCTCGGTTGCTCCCCCAGATCCAGCAGATCTGACCTGTCTTGTTGCTTGGAGACAAGTGGAATGCGAGGTGGGCTACCCAGCCATCTATCCTTAGAACCCTGCTCAGAATCATTGTCCTGGAGCCAAACAACAGGTCTCAATTGTATTGCAGAAGAATCTTTGCAACTGGGACCTTCTCACAACTCCCATCGTCGGAAAAAAACCCCCATGGCCTCACGATCCAACCCCCTTCAAGAAGGGGCCATCAGGGACAGAATGTCCAACCTGAGCGATCGTCTGATTCTCGCCCTGACTTTAGAAGCACGAGATCTCGATTCAGATCTGTAGACTGTGCCTGCCATATCCTCACCCAGAAACCTAGGCCTAGCTTGGGTTCTCAGACTTCCGTCCTCAGACTACTGAACCACAAACCCTCCAGTTTGGCAATCCAGAAGTACAATGCAGCACTCTGCCTCCCCTCAAGAATAAATCATTACCCTCTGGGGCTACCCAGAAACCCCAAAAGAGGATCAACCTGCACGCCATTCGGCTGTACCCCAAATATATAGGCTGACCTGGGCACTAATGCCCTTTCTCACACAGCCTGAGCCTTGAAGTCCTGGCCTCACCCAGACAGCTGGGCGCACACTGAGCACATCGGACCCGCCATGGCCTTAGTTCCTCATCTCTTCTCAACCTCGTTTTTCAGGCTTCAGAACCTAGACCTTATCTCTAATCACGGCCCGGGTTTGAAAATGATGCAGAAATCAGAACTCTTTACCCATGGCAAGAAATCTTTTGGTTGGCATGTACTCCAAGGTTCAGTGTACTTGAAACCAGAGTGGCCCATGAGGCCCGCCCATGCTTGCGGGCCACATTGGTCACAAACACACATTGTGACCCTGAGCCTGAGCCCAGTCCTCAGGTAAGGCCTCTCAGTGGCTGGATGGAGAGACAGCATATTGGGCTTGCCATTACCCTAGGCCCCAATTTTTTACCATAGTTCGGGTTCTCCCTTCACTCTTCCCCAGTGTTCTGCTTTGGAATTCCTCTTTTGGTGGGACACCTGAGGTAGCAAACCTGAAAGGAGTCCGCCCATCCTACAGATTGACGAAATACAATTGGGATCGGGCCAAATCCACAGAGAGCAAGATTCGACCATGGCCCATGAGGCCTCCCTAACATTCCAGGGCCATCGCTGATACAAAATCTAGAGACAAAGCCTGAGCACGTGCCTCAGACTCGCTCTTTCTTCATATCCTAGAGAGTTCTTCAGATAAAAAACCGACACGGCACTCGAATGCACCCAAAATATATAGTCTAACCTGGGCACTAATGCACTGTCTGACAACCTGTGCTCGGACCTCTTGACCAACACCCAGACAGCTGACCGCACACTGAGCACATCAGACCCGCCATGGCCTTAGGTCATCATCTCTTCCCTACCTCAGTTCTCAGGCTTAGGAACCTAGACCTTATTTCCAATTACTGCCCACGGGTCCCTGTGATGCAGAAATCAGAACTCTTCCTTACCCATGGAAAGAAACCTTGTGGTTGGCATGTTGTCCAACGTTCAGTGTAGGAGAAACCAGCATTCACCCTGAAGCCCCGCACATTCTTGAGTGCGACGAGGGCATAAACACGCATTGTGACCCTCAGCGTGAGTCCTGTCCTCTACTACGTCCTTTCAGTGGCTGGACCATTACATGTCATAATGGGCTTAACATGTCCCTAGGCCCCAACTTTTAACCAGATTTCTGGTTGTCCAGTCGCCACTCCCCAGGGCTCTACTCTGGAATCCCTCATTTGGTGGGTCCCCTGAGGTAGAAAAACAAAACAAAACAAATCAATAACAACAGAAAAACGGACCTCTTCCATCGCACAGAATGACCCCAAACTCTTTGGACAGGGCCAATCCCCCAGAGAGTAAGACTCGTCCATTTCCCATGAAGTCACCCGGAAATTTCATGACCATGAGTGACACGATATCCAGAGACAAAAACTTGAGCAAGAGCCTCACACCCGCCCTTTTTTCATATCCCGAAGAGTTCGCCTCATGGTCTCTAGATCAGTCCTGCCAAACTTATGACTCGAAAAATAAGCCGAGTTTGTGTTTTCAGACAACTGTCCAAACAGCCCTGGCCTACACACCCTACAGGCTAAGGTCCCTGGAGCCAAACCTGACGACTGTGTTGCCCTCTCCAAGGGAATTGTGTGTGACCATTCCAATGGCCACAACCCTACAAAGAGGATGAACCTCCAAAGTCCCTGAGGCCATCCCAAATTTGTGGCTTCCCAGGCCAAACAGGGGCAATATGGGGACATTGAGCACCACCGGCACTCAGACCCGTAGACTGATGTCCCCAGAAGTAAGAAGGAACGAACAGGCCCCTAGGCACCTATCGGATCCATTGCTTTGGCTTTCAGGCAACTCTCCTCAGAGGCCTGGATTTCAATAACAGCATATGGCTTTCTTGACTCACCCATCAGAACAAATGTCATCTACACATGGGAAACTTGCACGATGGAGCTATGTGAAAGCCTCTCTTTAAGAGAACCCTTCAGGGCCCTAGTGCCACCGCTTCATTCCAAGGTCTCCATAGACACAAAATCATATTAGGACACATCCACAAGAGAGTCCATTTCAACGCAGCAGCCTCCTCGGTTGCTCCCCAAGATCCAGCAGATCTAACCTGTCTTTGTTGCTTGGAGACAATTGGAATGCAAGGTGGGCTACCCAGCCATCCATCCTTAGAACCCTGCTCGGAATCGTTGTCCTGGAGCCAATCAACAGGTCTCAATTGTCCTGCAGAAGAATCTTTGCAATAGGGAGCTTCTCACAACTCCCATCGTGGGAAAACCCCCATGGCCTCGTGATCCACCCGCCTTTCAAGAGGGGGCCATCAGGGACAGAATGTCCAACCTGAGCGATCATCTGATCCTTGCCCTGACTTCAGATGCACGAGATCTCGATTCATGTCTGTAGATTGTGCCTGCCATATCTCACCCAGAAACCTAGGCCTAGCTTGGGTTCTCAGACCTCCGTCCTCAGACTACTGGCCCACAAGCCCTCCATTTGGCAATCCAGAACTACAAAGCAGCACACTGCCTGCCCTCCAGAAGAAAATCATTGCCATCTGGGGCTACCCAGAAACCCCAAATGAGGATCAACGGGGCACGCCATTCGGCTGTACCCCAAATATATAGGCTGACCTGGGCACTAATGCCATTTCTGATACAGCCTGAGCCAGGATCTCCTGGCCCCACCCAGACAGCAGGCCGCACACTGAGCACATTGGACCCGCCATGGCCTTAGTTCTTCATCTCTTCTCAACCTCTGTTTTCAGGCTTCAGATCCTAGACCTTAACTCCAATCACGGCCCTGGTTTGAAATCAGAACTCTTTCCCTATGGCAAGAAAACTTGTGGATGGCATGTTGTCCAAGGTTCAGTGTTGTTGAAACCAGTGTGGACCATGAGGCCCCGCCCATGCTTGCTGGCCACATTGGTCACAAACACACATTGTGACCCTCAGCCTGAGCCCAGTCCTCAGGTAAGGCCTCTCAGGGCCGGATGGAGAGAGAGCATATTGGGCTTGCCATGCCCCTAGGCCCCAATTTTTAACTGTAGTTCGGGTTGTCCCTTCACTTTTCCCCAGGGCTCTGCTTTGGAATTCCTCTTTGGTGGGACACCTGAAGCAACAAACCTGAAAGGAGTCCTCCCATCCAACAGATTGACGAAAAACAATTGGGATCGGGCCAAATCCACAGAGAGCAAGATTCGTCCATGGCCCATGAGGCCTCCCCAGCATTCCACGGCCATGGCTGATACAAAATCCAGAGACAAAAGCCTGAGCACGCGTTCAGACTCGCTCATTCTTCATATCCTGAAGAGTTCTTCAGATAAGAAGCCACACGGCACTCGAAGGCACCCAAAATATATAGTCTAACCTGGGCACTAATGCACACTCTGACGACCTGAGCCCGGACCTCGAGACCAACACACAGACAGCTGACCGCACACTGAGCACCTCAGACCCGCCATTGCCTTAGGTTATCATCTCTTCCGTACCTCAGTTTTCAGGCTTCAGAACCTAGACCTTATCTCAAATCACTGCCCAGGGGTGACTGTGATGCAGAAATCAGAACTCTTCCTTATGCAGGGCAAGAAACCTTGTGTTTGGCATGTTGTCCAACGTTCAGTGTAGGAGAAACCAGCATTAACCCTGAGGCCCTGCCCATTCTTGAGTGCGACGAGGGCATAAACACGCATTGTGACCCTCAGCATGAGTCCTGTCCTCTAGTATGTCCTCTCAGTGGCTGGAACATTAGATGTCACAATGGGCTTGACATGTCCCTAGGCCCCAATTTTTAACCAGATTTCTGGTTGTCCAGTCGCCCCTCCCCACGGCTCTTCTCTGGAATCCCTCATTTGATGGGGCACCTGAGGTTGACAAACAAAACAAAAAACATATCAACAACAACAGAACAACGGACTTCTTCCATCCCACAGAATGACCCCAAACTCTTTGGACGGGGCCAAAACCCAGAGAGTAAGACTCGTACATTTCCCATGAAGTCACCCGGAAATTTCACGACCATGAGTGACACGATATCTAGAGACAAAAACTTGAGCAAGAGCCTCACACTCGCCCTTTTTCATATCCTGAAGAGTTCTCCTCATGGTCTGTAGATCAGTCCTGCCATTCCTATGACCCGAAACATAAGCCGAGTTTGTGTTTTCAGACAACTGTCCAAACAGCCCTGGCCTACAAACCCTACAGGCTCAGGCCCCTGGAGCCAAACATAAAGACTGGGCTTGCCCTCTCCAAGGGAATTGTATGTGCCCATTCCAATGGCCACAAGCCTACTAATAGTATAAACCTCAAAAGTCCCTGAGGCCATCCCAATATTTGTGGCATCCCAGGATGAACAGGGGCAATCTGGGCCCATCTGAGCACCTACCTGCACTCAGACCCGTAGACTGATGTCCCCAGAGGTAAAAAGGAACGAACAGGCCCATAGGCAACTATCGGATCCATTGCTTTGGTTTCCAGGCATATCTCCTCAGAGGCCTGGATTTCAAGAACAGCATATGGCTGTTCTTGACTCACCCATCAGAACAAATCTCATCTCCATATGGGAAACTTGCACGATGGAACTGTGTGAAAGCCTCTCTTTAGGAGAACCCTTCAGGGCCCCAGTGCCACCGCTTTATTCCAAGTTCTCCATAGACACAAAATCATATTAGGACACATCCACGGGAGAGTCCATTTCAACTCAGCCTCCTCGGTTGCTCCCCCGGATCCAGCATATCTAAACTGTTTTCTTGCTTGGAGACAATTGGAATGCGAGGAGTGGGCTACCCAGCCATCCATCCTTAGAACCCTGCTTGGAATCGTTGTCCTGGAGCCAATCAACAGGTCTCAATTGTGCTGCAGAATATCTTTGCAGTTGGGAGCTTCTCACAACTACCATCGTGGGAAAACACCCATGGCCTCGTGATCCACCCCCCCTTCAAGAAGGAGCCATCAGGGACAGAATGTCCAACCTGAGCGATCGTCTGATCCTTGCCCTGACTTCAGATGCACGAGATCTCGATTCAGGTCTGTAGATTGTGCCTGCCATATCCTCACCCAGAAACCTAGACCTAGCTTGGGTTCTCAGACTTCCGTCCTCAGACTACTGGCCCACAAGCCCTCCAGTTTGGCAATCCAGAACGACAATGCAGCACTCTGCCTGCCCTCCAGAATAAAAACATTGCCCTCTGGGGCTACCCAGAAACCCCAAACGCGGATCAACGGGTCACGCCATTCGGCTGTACCACAAATATATAGGCTCACCTGGGCACTAATGCCCTTTCTGACACAGCCTGAGCCTGGACCTCCTGGCCCCACCCAGAGAGCTGGCCGCACACTGAGCACAATGGTCCCGCCATGGCCTTAGGTCGTCATCTCTTCTCAATCTCGGTTTTCAGGCTTCAGAACGTAGACCTTATCTCCAATCACGGCCTGAGTTTGAAAATGATTCAGAAATCAGAACTTTTTCCCCTTGGCAAGAAACCTTGTTGTTGGCATGTTGTCCAAGGTTCAGTGTACTTGAAACCAGTGTGGCCCCATGAGGCCCCGCCCATGCTGCGGGCCACATTGGTCACTAACACACATTGTGACCCTCAGCCTGAGCCCAGTCCTCATGTAAGGCCTCTCAGTGGCTGAATGGAGAGACAGCATATTGGGATTGCCATGCCCCTAGGCCCCAATTTTTAACCATAGTTCGGGTTGTCCCTTCACTCTTCCCCAGGACTCTGCTTTGGAATTCCTCTTTTGGTGGGACCCCTGAGGTAACAAACCAGAAAGGAGTCCTCCCATCCCACAGATTGACGAAAAAAAACAATTGGGATCCGGCCAAATCCACAGAGAGCAAGATTCGTCCATGGCCCATGAGGCCTCCCCAACATTCCACGGCCATCCCTGATACAAAATCCAGAGACAAAAGCCTGAGCACACGCCTCAATCTCGCTCATTCTTCATATCCTGAAGAGTTCTTCAGATAAGAACCTACACGGCACTCGAATGCACCCAAAATATATAGTCTAACCTGGGCACTAATGCACTGTCTGACAACCTGAGCCCGGACCTCGTGACCAACACCCAGAAAGCTGACCGCAAACTGAGCACATCAGACCCGCCATGGCCTTAGGTCATCATCTCTTCTCTACCTCTGTTTTCAGGCTTCATAACATAGACCTTATCTCCAATCACTGCCCAGGGGTGACTTTGATGCAGAAATCAGAACTCTTCCTTACCCATGGAAAGAAACCTTGTGGTTGGCATGTTGTCCAACGTTCAGTGTAGGAGAAACCAGCATTCACCCTGAGGCCCCGCCCATTCTTCAGTGCGACGAGGGCATAAACACGCATTGTGACCCTCAGCGTGAGTCCTGTCCTCTAGTACGTCCTCTCAGTGGCTGGAACATTAGATGTCATAATGGGCTTGACATGTCCCTAGGTCCCAATTTTTAACCAGATTTTTGTTTGTCCAGTCGCCCCTCCCCAGGTCTCTACTCTGGAATCCCTCATTTGGTGGGACTCCTGAGGTTGAAAAACAAAAAAAAACAAATGAACAACAACAGAGCAACGGACTTCTTCCATCCCACAGAATGACCCCAAACTCTTTGGATGGGGCCAAACCCCCAGAGAGTAAGACTCGTCCATTTCCCATGAAGTCACCAGGAAACTTCACGACCATGAGTGACACGATATCCAGAGACAAAAACTTGAGCAAGAGCCTCACACTCGCCCTTTTTTCTTATCCCAAAGAGTTCTCTTCATGGTCTGTAGATCGGTCCTGCCATACATATGACCCGAAACATAAGCCGAGTTTGTGTTTTTAGACAACTGTCCAAACAGCCATGGCCTACACACCCTACAGGTTCAGGCTGCTGGAGCCAAACCTGAGGACTGTGCTTGCCCTCTCCAAGGGAATTGTGTGAGCCCATTCCAAAGGCCACAACCCTACTTATAGTATAAACCTCCAAAGTCCCTGAGGCCATCCCAATATTTGTGGCTTCTCAGGACAAACAGGGGAAATCTGGGCCCATCTGAGCACCTACCGGCACTCAGACCCGTAGACTGATGTCCCCCCAGAGGTAAAAAAAGCACGAACATGACCCTAGGCACATATAAGATCTATTGCTTTGGTTTCCTGGCATCTCTCCTCAGAGGAATGGATTTCAATAACAGCATATGGCTGTTTCTTGACTCACCCATCAGAACAAAAATCTCATCTACACCTGAGAAACTTGCACAATGGAGGTTTGTGAAAGCCTCTCTTTAGGAGAAACTTTCAGGGCCCCAGTTCCACCCACGCTTCATTCCAAGGTCTCCATAGACACAAAATCATATTAGGACACATCCACGGGAGAGTCGATTTCAACTCAGCCACCTCGGTTGCTCCCCCAGATCCAGCAGATCTAACCTGTCTTGTTGCTTGGAGACAATGGAATGCGAGGTGGGCTACCCAGCCATCCATCCTTAGAACCCTGCTCGGAATCATTGCCCTCGAGCCAACCAACAGGTCTCAATTGTCCTGCAGAAGAATCTTTGCAGTTGGGAGCTTCTCACAACTCACATCGTGAGAAAATCCCCATGACCTCGTGATCCACCCCCCCTTCAAGAAGGGGCCATCAGGGACAGAATATCCAACCTGAGCGATCGTCTTATCCTCACCCTGACTTAGATGCTTGAGATCTCGATTCAGGTCTCACCCAAAAACCTAGGCCTAGCTTGGGTTCTCAGACTTCCGTCCTCAGACTACAGGCCCACAAGCCCTCCAGTTTGGCAATCCAGAACTACAATGCAGCACTCTGCCTGTTCTCCAGAAGAAAAACATTGCCCTCTGGACCTACCCAGAATCCCCAAATGAGGATGAACCTGCACGCTATTCGGCTGTACCCCACATATATAGGCTGACATGGGCACCAATGCCCTTTCTGACACAGCCTGAGCCTGGACCTCCTGGACCCAACCAGACACCTGGCCGCACACTGAGCACAACGTACCCGCCATGGCCTTAGGCCGTCATCTCTTCTCAATCTCGGTTTTCAGGCTTCAGAACCTAGACATTATCTCCAATCACGGCCCGGGTTTGAAAATGATGCAGAAATCAGAACCCTTTCCCCATGGAAAGAAACCTTGTGGTTGGCATGTTGTCCAAGGTTCAGTGTACTTGAAACAGTGTGGCCCATGAGGCTCCGCCCATGCTTGTGGGCCACATTGGTCACAAACACACATTGTGACCCTCAGCCTGAGCCCAGTCCTCAGGTAAGGCCTCTCAGTGGCTGGATGGAGAGACAGCATATTGGGCTGGCCATGCCCCTAGGCCCCAATTTTTCACCATAGTTCGGGTTGTCCCTTCACTCTTCCCCAGGACTCTGCTTTGGAATTCCTCTTTTGGTGGGACCCCTGAGGTTACAAACCTGAAAGGAGTCCTCCCATCCCACAGATTGACGAAAAACAATTGGGATCGGGCCAAATCCACAGAGAGCAAGATTCGTCCATGGCCCATGAGGCCTCCCCAACATTCCACGGCCATCGCTGATACAAAATCCAGAGACAAAAGCCGGAGCACGCGCCTCAGACTCGCTCATTCTTCATATCCTGAAGAGTTCTTCAGATAATAACCTACATGGCACTCGAATGCACACAAAATATATAGTCTAACCAGGGCACTAATGCACTGTCTGACAACTAGAGCCCGGACCTCATGACCAATACCCAGACAGCTGACCGCACACTGAGAACATCAGACCCGCCATGGCCTTAGGTCATCATCTCTTCCCTACCTCTGTTTTCAGGCTTTAGAACCTAGACCTTATCTCCAATCACTGCCCAGGGGTGACTGTGATGCAGAAATCAGAACTCTTCCATACCCATGGCAATAAACCTTGTGGTTGGCATGTTGTCCAACGTTCCGTGTAGGAGAAACCAGCATTCACCCTGAGGCCCCGCCCATTCTTGAGTGCGACGAGGGCATAAACACGCGTTGTGACCCTCAGCGTGAGTCCTGTCCTCTAGTACGTCCTCTCAGTGGCTGGACCATTAGATGTCATAATGGGCTTGACATGTCCCTAGGCGCCAATTTTTAACCAGATTTCTTGTTGTCCAGTCGCCCCTCCCCAGGACTCTACTCTGGAATCCCTCATTTGGTGAGACACCTGAGGTTGAAAAACAAAATAACACATATCAACAACAGAACAACGGACTTCTTCCATCCCGCAAAATGACCCCAAACTCTTTGGACGGGGCCAACACCCCAGAGAGTAAGACTCGTCCATTACCCATGATGTCACTTGGAAAATTCACGACCATGAGTGACACGATATCCAGAGACAAAAACTTGAGCAAGAGCCTCACACTCGCCCTTTTTTCATATCCCGAAGAGTTCTCCTCATGGTCTGTAGATCAGTCCTGACATACCTATGACCCGAAACATAAGCCGAGTTTGTGTTTTCAGACAACTGTCCATACAACCGTGGCCTACACATCCTACAGGCTCAGGCCCCTGGAGCCAAACCTGACAACTGTGCTTCCCCTCTCCAAGGGAATTGTATGTGCCCACTCCAAGGGCCACAACCCTGCTAATAAGATAAACCTCCAAATTACCTGAAGTAATACCAATGTTTGTGTCTTCCCAGGACACACAGGGGCAATCTTGTCCCATCTGAGCACCTACCTTCCCTCAGACCGGAAGACTGATGTCCCCATAGGTAAAAAGGAATGAAAAGGCCCCTAGGCACCTATCGGATCCATTGCTTTGGTTTCCAGTCATCTCTCCTCAGAGGAATGGATTTCAATAACAGCATATGGCTGTTTCTTGACTCACCCATCAGAACAAATTTCATCTACACATGGGAAACTTGCACAATGGAGCTCTGTGAAAGCCTCTCTTTAGGAGAACCCTTCAGGACCCCAGTGCCGCCGCTTTATTCCAAGGTCTCCATAGACACAAAATCATATTTGGACACATCCACGGGATTGTCCATTTCAACTGAGCCACCTAGGTTGCTCCCCCAGATCCAGCAGATCTAACCTGTCTTGTTGCTTGGAGACAATTGGAATGCGAGGTGTGCTACCCAGCCATCCATCCTTAGAACCCTGCTCGGAATCATTGTCCTGGAGCCAACCAACAGGTCTCAATTGTCCTGCAGTATAATCTTTGCAGTTGGGAGCTTCTCACAACTCCCATCTTGGGAAAACCCCCAAGGCCTCGTGATTCACTCCCCCTTCAAGAAGGGGCCATCAGGGACAGAATGTCCAACCTGAGTGATCGTTTGATCCTCGCCCTGACGTCAGATGCACGAGATCTCGATTCAGGTCTGTAGATTGTGCCTGCCATATCCTCACCCTGAAACCTAGGTCTAGCTTGGCTTCTCAGACTTCCGTCCTCAAACTACTGGCCCACAAGCTCTCCAGTTTGGCAAACCAGAACTACAATGCAGCACTCTGCCTGCCCTCCAGAAGAAAAACATTGCCCTCTGGGGCTACCCAGAAAACCCAAATGAGCATCAACCTGCGTGTCATTCGGTTGTACCCCCAATATATAGGCTGACCTGGGCACTAAAGCCCTTTGTGGCACACCCTGAGCCTGGACCTCCAGGTCCCACCCAAACACCTGGCCGCACACATAGAACATGGGACCAGTCATGGCCTTAGTTCGTCATATCTTCTCAACCTCGGTTTTCAGGCCTACACACCCTACAGGCTCAGGCCCCTGGAGCCAAACATGAAGAGTGGGCTTGCCCTCTTCAAGGGAATTGTATGTGCCCATTCCAATGGCCACAACCCTACTAATAGGATAAAACTCCAAATTCCCTGAGGCCATCCCAATATTTGTGGCTTCCCAGGACAAACAGGGGCAATCTGGTCCCATCTGAGCACCTACCGCCACTCAGACTCTTAGACTGAAGTCCCCAGAGGTAAAAAGGAACGAACAGGCCCATAGGCACCTATCGGATCTATTTGCTTTGGTTTCCAGGCATCTCTCCTTAGAGATCCTTAGAACCCTGCTCTTGCTTCGTTCCTTATGGGACATCCTTGAGCCATCCAACAGGTGTAGACTGTCCCACAGGATTCCTTGTTTATGGACCACCTCACAACTCATATCATGGAAAGCTTCCAAGGTCACATGATGCCCCCAATCTTCATGAAGTCGGATCATGGAAAGAAACTCCAACCTGAGCCAACGGATGATCTTCGCCTAGACTTCAGATGCACGAGATCTTGATTAAGCTCTTCAGAGTGCACCTGCTGTGCCCTCACCCCCAAAAACCTAAGCATAGCTAGTGTTCTCACACTTCCGTCCTCACTCTCCTGGACCACACGCCCTCCATTTTGGGATTTCCGATGACACAGTGATGCACTCTGCCTGCCCTCTAGAAGAAAAACGTTGCCCTATGGGTCTACCCAGAAACCTCAAATGAGGATAAACCTGCATGCCACTCAACTGTACACCAATTATATAGTCTAGCCTGTGCACTAATGCCCTGTCTGACACAACCTGAGGCCTGAATTCCCAACCGACACCAAGACAGCTTGCCGTACACTGAGAACATCTGAACCGCCATGGCCTTAGGTTGCCATCATTTTCCAACCTGGTTTTCAGGCGACAGAAACCTAGACCTTATCTCTACTCATTTCCCATGGGTGAACGTGATGCAGAAATCATAACTCCTCCTTCCCTCTCGCCAGAATCTTGTGGTTGGCATCTTATCCAAAGTTCAGTGTAGGACCCCTGTGGGGCCTACAGTGGTAGTAGTATGGCCCCTGAGGGTAGTGTAGGGTCCCCGAGGCCCTGCCCATGCTTAAGAGCTGCGGTGGGTTCAAACACACATTGGGACCCTCAGTTTGAACCCTGTCCTTAAGTAAAGCCTCTCAGTGGCTGGACCATGAGCCCACATATGGGGCCTGCCATGCCCCAAGTCACCCAATCCTAACCAGAGGTAGAGACATCTAGTCACCCCTACTCAGGGCTCTGCTCTGGAATCACTCTTTGGTGGGACATTTGAGGTAAGTAAACACAGAAGGATTCCTCCCACCCACAGAATGTCCCCAATCACTTGGGATCAGAGAGAAAGACTCCTCCATGGCCCATGAGGCCAGCCCGACATTCCACGGCCACTATTGACACAAAATGCAGAGACATAAGCCTCACCCTTAGGTCATAGCCCAAAAAATTCTCCTCATAGTCTGTAGATCGGGCCTGCCATACCTACGTCCCCAAACCTTGTTTTCAGACTTCTATCCTGACATCCCTGTCCCACACAACCTCCAGGCTGAGGCCCCTGGAGCCACACCTCAGGACTGTGCCTGCCCTCTCCAAGGAAATTCTTCCCATTCCATTGGCCACAACCCTACAGATTAGGAGTAACCTCCAAAGTCCCAGAGGCCATTCCAATGATGTAGGCCGCCCAGTACAAAGAGGGGTGTGATCTGTCACAAGCTGAGCAACGACCTCAACTCACCCGTAGACAGATATCCCAAGAGAAAGGTATTAAACTGGACAGGCCCCTAGAACGTAATTGGTTCCATTTCTTTTGTTTCTAAGCATCTCTCCTCAGAGGCCTGTTTTCCAATACCAGCATATGGGGGATTCCAGAGATACCAATCAGAACAAATCTTGTCTCCACATGGGAAACTTATCCTTTGGAGCTCTGTAAAAACCTCCAGTTGGGAGAAAGCTTCAGGTAACCGGAGCCACCGCCCTATTCCAAGGTCTCCATGGACACAAACCCGCATTATGACCATTCGGCAGGAGAGTACATTTCAACTCAGCCCCGTTGATTACTACCCCCAGAGCCAGAATATCAAACCTGCCTTGTCGCTAGGAGACAACTGGAATGCAAAGCAGACTCTCTAGGCATCCAACGTTGGAATCCTGCTCTGGCGCCGTTCCATATGGGGTGTCCTGGGAGCCTTCCAACAGGTCTTGACTGTCCTGCAGAAGGAATCCTTGCAGATTGGAGCATCTCACAACTCCTATCGTGGGAAAACCTACATGGCCTCATGAGATGCTCCCCTTTATAAAGAGGCCATCATGGACAGAAACTCCAACCTGAGCCAACTTCTGATCCATTGCTTTGGTTTCTATGTATCTCTCCTCAGAGGCCTGGTTTCCAATATCAGAATATGGGGGTTTCCTAAGGAAACAATCAGAACAGATCTCATCTCCACATGAGAAACTTGCTCTTTGGAGCTGTGTCAATACCTCAGGTTAGGAGGATCCTTCAGGGCGCTGGCACCATGGCCCCAATTCCAAGGTCTCCAAGGACACAAACTTACATTATGATCCATCCTCAGGAGAGTCCATTTCAAATCAGCCCCCTCGGCTGCTCATCCAGAGCCAGCAGATCAAACCTGCCTTGTCACTAGGAGACAGTTGGAATGCGAGGTGGGCTGCCCAGGCATCCATCTTTAGAACTCTGCTCTGGAGAATTTCTTTATGGGACGTCTTGAATCCAACCAACCTGTCTTGACTGTCTCGCAGAATGAATCCTGTGCTTTGAAGCATCACACAATCCCACTGTGAGAAAACCTCCATTTCCTCATGATGCCCCACACCTTCATAAATGGGCCATTATGGACAGAAACTCCATCCTAAGCCAAAGTCTGATCCGCGCCCTGAATTCAGAAGCACGAGATCTCGATTCAGCACTTGAGAGTGTGCCTGCTGTGCCCTCGCCCCGAAACCTAAGCCTAACTTGTGTTCTCAGACTTCCGTCTTCACAATCTTGGCCACACCCCTCCAGTTTGGCAATTCTGGAGACACAATGCAGCACTCTGCCTGCCCTCCAGAAGTAAAATGTTGCCCTATAGGGCTAACCAGAAACGCCAAATGAGTAACAACCTGCATGCCACTCGACCATACCCCAATTATACAATCTAGCCTGTGCACTAAAGCCCTGTCTGACACAGCCTGAAGGCAGACCTCCAGTCCAACACCCAGACAGCTGGCCGTACACTGAGCATATCAAACCCACAATGGCTTTCGGCCATCATCTCTACCCAACCTCAGTTTTCACCTTCAGAACCTAGACCTTATCTCCACTCACTGCTCAGGAGTGAACGTGATACAAGAATCAGAACTTCTCCTTCGCCATGGCAAGAAACCTGTGGTTGGCATGTGGTCCAACGTTCATTGTAGGAGAAAACAGCATGGACTATGAGGCCCCACCTATCCCTGAGGGCTACAATTTGCACAAACACACATTGGGACCCTCAGCGTGAGCCCTATCCTCATGTAAAGCCTCTTAGTGACTGGAACAACAGCCCACATATGGGGCTTGCCAAACCTCTAGTCCCCCAATCTCAACCAGAGTTAGAGATGTCTAGAACCCCTGCTCAGGGCACTGCTCTGGAATCCCTCTTTGGTGGGACACCTGAGGTAAAAAAAAAAAAAAAATACAGAAAGGACTCTTCCCATCCACAGAATGATCCCAACGCCTTGGGATCAGGCCAAATCACCACAGAAAGACTTGTCCATGGCCCTTGAGGACACCCCGACATTCCACGGCCACTGTAGGCACAAAATCCAGAGACAAAAGCCTGAGCAAACGCCACATACTCGCCCTTTGTTCATAGCCAGGAAAATTCTAACGGTCTGTAGATCGAGCCTTCATACATACATCCCCAAACCTAAGCTGAGTTTGTGTTTTCAAACTTCTGTCCCCACAGTCCTGGCCCACACACCATCCACGCTGGGGCCCCTGGAGCCACACCTGAGGAATGTGTCTTCCTTCTCCAGGGGAATTCTGCCATTTCCATTGGCCACAACCCTATAGATTAGGAGAAACCTCCAAACTCCCCGAGGCCATCCCAATAGTGTTGGCTGCCCAGGACAAACAGGGATGATCTTTCACAAGTTAGGAAACTACCTCCACTCAGACCCAGAGACAGATATCCCCATAGAATAAGATTGAACTGGACAGGCACTTAGGCCCTAATCAGATCCATTGCTTTTTTCTCCAGGCATCTCTCCTCAGAGGCCTGGTTACCAATACCAGCCTATGGGGGATTACTGAGGCACTTATAGAAAAATCTCGTCTCCACATAGGAAATGTACTCTTTGGAGCTCTATAAAAACCTCTGTTTAGGAGAATCTTTCAGGGCCCCCGATCAAGCGCCCCATTCCAAGGTCTCCATGGATTTAAACCCACATTATGACCTATCCTCGGTAGAGTCCATGTCAACTCATCCCCCTTGGTTTCTCCCCCAGGGCCTGCAGATCAAATCTGCCTTGTTGCTAGGAGACAACTAGAATGGGAGGCGGGCTGCCCAGGCATCCATCCTTAGAACCCTACTCTGGAGTCGTTCCATATGGGACATCCTAGAGCGATCCAACAGGTCTCAAGTGTCCCACAGAAGGAATCTTTGCAGTCTGGTGCATCTCACAACTCCCATTGTGGGAAAATCTTCATGGCCTCTTGTGACGCTCCACTTTATAAAGGGGCCGTCATGGACAGAAACTCCAACCAGGGCAAACGTCTGATATTCGCCCTGGCATCAGGTGCATGAGATCTTGATTCTGCTCTGCAGAGTGTGCCTTCTGTGCCCTCACCCCAAAAACTAAGCCTAGCTTGTGTTCTCAGACTACCGTCCTCACACCCCTGGCCCAAAATCCCTACAATTTGGCAATACTGGGGCCACAATGCAGCACTCTGCCTGCCCTCCAGAAGAAAAACGTTGCCTTATGGAGCTACCTAGAAACCCGAATGAGGATCAACTGAACGCCACTCGACTGCACCCCAAATATACAGTCTACCCTGTCTAATGCCCTGTCTGACACAGCATGAGCCCACACCTCCAGACCTACGCTCAACAGCTAGCCACACACTGAGCTCATTGTACCCATCAGGTCCTTAGGTCTTCATCTCTTCCCAACCTCGGTTTTCGGGTTTCAGAACCTAGACCTAAACTCCAATCACTGTCCAGGGGTGAACTTGATGCAGAAATCACAAATCTTCCTTCGCCATGTCCGGAAAACCTTGTGGTTGGCATATTCTCCAACGTTCAGTGTAGGAGAATCCAGCGTGGCCCATGAGGCCCTTCCCATGCTTGAGGGCCTTGTTGGGAACAAATAGGCATTGTGACCCTCAGCATGAGCCCTGTCCTCAAGGAAGACCTCTCAGTGTCTGAATCCAGAGCCCACATATTGGACTTGCAATGCCCCTAGGCCACCACACTTAAAAATGAGGAGGGGGTTATCCAGTTGTCTCTACCAAGGACTCTGTTCTGGAATCCCCCTTTTATTGGCACACATGAGGTACATAGGGTGCCTGGGTGGCTCAGTGGGTTAAGCCACTGCCTTTGGTTCAGGTCATGATCTCAGAGTCCTGGGATCGAGTCCCACATCGGGCTCTCTGCTCAGCAGGGTGCCTGATTCGTCCTCTCTCTCTGCCTGCCTCTCTGCCTACTTGTGATCTCTCTCTGTCAAATAAAAAATAAAATCTTAAAAAAAAAAAAAAACTCCAGGACTCCTCCCATCCCACAGAATGTACCGAAACTCTTGGGATTGGATCAAGTCCTCAGAGAAGGAAAGCCGTCCCCAAACCCATGAGGCCACGCCAGCATTCGACCCACATTGTTGACACAAATCCAGAGACAAAACCTGAGCAAGCACCTCAAACTCACCCTTTTTACATATCCCGAAGTGTTATCACGGTCTGTAGATTGGGCGTGCCATACCTATGTCCCCAATCCTAAGCGGAATTTGTGTTTCAGACTTCTGTCCCCACAGGCCTGGCCCACACACCCCCCTCAAGGTTGGGCCCCTAGAGCCAAACTCAGAACTGTGCCTGCCCTCTCCAGGGGATTTCTGCCCATTCCATTGGCCACAACCCTATAGATTAGGAGAAAACTCCAAAGTCCCGAGGCCATTCCCAATATTATAGGCTGCCCAGGACAAACAGGGGCGATCTGACACAAGCCGAGCAACTACCTCCCCTCAGATCCATAGACACGTATCCCCAGGAAAGAGATTGAACCGGACAGGCACCTAGGCCCTAATCATATCCATTGCTTTTGTTTCCAGGCATCTCTCCTCAGAGGCCTGGTTTCCAATACCAGCATATGGGAGATTCCTTAGGCACTCATCAAAACAATTCTCTTCTCTACATAGGAAACGTACTCTTTAGAGCTCCATCAAAACCTCCGGTTATGAACATCCATCAAGGCCCCGGATCAAGCACCCCATTCCAAGGTCTCCATGGACACAAATGCACATTATGACCCATCCTCAACTCACCCATTTCAACACACCCGCCTCGGTTACTCCCCTAGATCCAGCAGATCGAACTTGCCTTGGCGCTATGAGACACCTGGAGTGGGAGGCAGGCTGCCCAGGCATCCATCCTTAGAACCCTGCTCTGGATAACTTCCTTATGGGATGTCCTGGAGCCATCCAGCAGGTCTCGACTGTCCCACGGAAGGAATCATTGCGGTTTGGAGCATCTCACAATTCCCATCGAGGGAAAACCTCCATGGCCTCGTGACACCCTCCCCTTCATGAAGGGGCCGTCATGGACAGAAACTCCAACCTGAGCCAACGTCTGATCCTAGCTCTGTCTTCAGGTACACGGGATCTCGAATCATCTCTGCAGAGGGTTCCTGCCGTCCCCTCACCCCGAAATCTAAGTCTGGCTTGTGTTCTCAGAATTTTTTCCTCACACTCCTGGCCCACAAGCCTTCCAGTTTGGGAATTCTGGAGCCACTATGTGGCACTGTGTCTTCCTTCCAGAAGAAAAACGTTGCCCTCTGGGGCTACCCAGTAACCACAAATGAGTACCAACCTGCACGAAACTCGACTGCACCCCAATGATACAGTCTAGCCTGGGCACTAATTCCCTGTCTGCCACAGCCTGAGCCTGCACCTCCCAACCCACACTCAACAGCTGGCCGAACACTGAGCACATCAGTCACACCATGGCCTTAGGTCTTCATCTCTTCCCAACCTCAGTTTTCAGGCTTCAGAACCTAGACCTTAAATCCAATCACAGTCCAGGAGTGAAAGTGTTGCAGAAATTAGAACTCCTTCTTCCCCATGGCCAGAAAAACTTGTGGTTGCCATATTGTGCAACGTTCCGTGTAGGAGAAAAACCAGCATGGTACATTAGGCCACGCCCCTGACTTGAGGGGCTCCTTGGGCACAAAAACACATTGTGAAACTCAATGTGAGCCCTATGCTCAAGGAAGGCCTCTCAGTGTCTGGACCAAGAGCCCACATATGGGGCTTGCCATGTTCTTAGGTCCCAATGTTAACCAGAGTTCTGGTTGTCCAGTCGCCCCTCCCCAGGACTCTGCTGTGGAATCCCTCTTTTGGGTGGTCCACCTGAGGTTAAAAAAAAAAAAAAAAAAAAAAAAACAAAAGGCCTCCTCCCTTCCCACAGAATGACCCCAAACTCTTGGGATTGGGTCAAATCCCCAGAAAGGGAGCCTCATCGATGGCCCATGAGGACACCAGGACATTCCATGGCAATCGTTGACACATATCCAGAAAAAAATAAGCATGAGCAAGCACCTCACTTTCGCCCTTTGTTCATATCCCGAAGAGTTCTCCTCACGGTCTATATATCGGGCCAGCCATACCTACAGACCCAAACCTAAGTGGAGTTTGTGCTTTCAGACTTTTGTCCAAATAGCCCTGGACCACACACGCTCCACACTTGGGTCCCTGGAGCCACACCTCAGGACTGTGCTTCCCTTTCAAGAGAATTCTTCCCACTCCATTGGCCACAAACTTGCAAATTAGGAAAAACCTCCAAAGTTACCGAAGCCATCCCAAGTGTAGGCCGCCCAGGACAAACAGGTTTGATCTCAAACCAGCTGAGCAACTACCTCCACTCAGACAAAAGATGTCCCCAGAGAAGAATATTGAACCGGACAGGCCCCTAGGCCCTAATCAGATCTATTGCTTTGGTTTCCAGGCATCTCTCCTCAGAGGCCTCATTTCCAATACCAGCAAATGGTGGTTTCCTGAGGCACCAATAAGAACAAATCTCGTCTCCCCATGGAAAACTTGCTCATTGGAGCTTTGTTATAACCTCTCGTTAGGAGAATCCTTCAGGGCCCTGGTGCCACTGCCCCATACCAAGGTCTCAATGGACTCAAACCAACATTAAGACCATCCTCAGGAAAGTCCATGTCAACTCATTTAAGACCATCCTCAGGAAAGTCCATTCCAACTCAGCCCCCTCTGATGCTACCCCAAGCCAGCAGATCAAACGTTTCTTGTTGCTAGGAGACAATTGGAATTGAGGCTGTCTGCCCAGGCATCCATACTTAGAACCCTGTTCTGGAAAAATACCTTAGGAGACGTCCTGGAGCCATCCAACAAATCTTAATTGTTCCACAGAAGGAATCCTTGCGGTTTGGAGCATCTCACAACTCTAATAGTGGGAAAACCCCCATGGCCTCATAATGCCCCCCCCCCTTCATGAAGGGGCCAACATGGACAGAAACTCCAACCTGAGCCAAAGTCTGATCCTCGACCTGACTTCAGACTCATGAGATCTCAATTCAGCTCTGCAGAGTGTGCCTGCCATGTCCATTCCCCGAAACCTAAGCCTAGCTTGTGTTCTCAGACTTCCGTCCTCACTCTCCTGGCCCACAAGCCCTCCAGTTTGGGAATTCCGAAGCCACAATGCAGCACTCTGCCTGCCCTCCAGAAGAAAAACTTTGCCCTATGCTGCTAATAAGAAACCCCAAATGATTATCTAATGCATGCCACTCGACTGTAAAGCAATTATACAGCCTACCCTGAATACGAATGCCCTGTCTGGCACAGCCTGAGACAAGACATCCCAAACGACACCTAGACAGCTGGCTCCAACCTGGACACAAGGGACCCGCTATGGCTGTAGTTCGTCATCTCTTCCCAACCTCGGTTTTCGGGCTTCAGAACCTAGACCTTATCTCCAATCACTGCCCAGGGGTGAACGTGATGCAGAAATTAGAATTCCTCCTTCCCCATGGCCAGAAACCTTGTGGTTGGCATGTTGTCCAACGTTCAATGTGGGAAAACCTGCATTGTCGGAAAGGCCACGCCAGTGCTTGAGGGCCGCCTAGGGCACAGACATGCATTGTGACCTGTAGCGTGAGTCCCGTATTAAAGTAACGCCTCTCAGTCGCTGGACCAAGATCCTGCATATGGGGATTGTCATACCATAGGCCCCCAGGCTTAACCAGAGAGCGAGTATTCCAGTTGTCAATACCCACTGCTATGCTCCAGTATCCCTCTACTGGGGGGACACATGAGGCAGAAAACAGGACTCTTCCCTTCCCACAGAATGACCCCAAACTCTTTGGGGCTGGACAAACTACCAGAGAGGGAGACTTCTACGACCCATGAGGCAACTCCTACATTAAACGGCCATTGTGGACAAAATATCCAGAGACAAAAGACTGAGTGACTGCCTCCCTCTAACCCTTCTTTCATATCCAGAGGAGCTCCCCTCACGGACTGTAGATCAGGCCTGCCATAACCTCGGCCCCAAACCTGAGCTGAGTTTGGGTTTTTGGATGTCTGTCTGCACAACCGTGGCCCACACCGCCTCCAGGCTGGGGTCTCTGGAGCCACACCACAGAACTGTGCCTGCTCTCTCCTAAGAAACTGCCCGTTCCATTGGCCACAACTCTACAAAATAGTAGAAACCTCCAGGTCCCCAAGGACATCCCACTACCGCAAGCCGCACTGGACAAACAGGGGCATTATGACACCAGCTGAGCAACTACTACCTCCATGCAGACACACAGACTGATATCCGCAGAGACAGAAGATTGAACCAGACAGGCCCCTAGGCCCTATTATGAACTCTTGCTTTGGTGTCCAGGTATCACTCCTCAGAGGCCTGGGTTCGAAGACCAGCATAGGGGGCTATCCGGAGGCACCAGACAGAACACCTCTCATCTCCACATGGAAAGCTTCCTTGTTGGAGTTGTGTCAAACCCTTCGGGTTGGAGAATCCTGCAGATTCCCTTAGCTACTGCCACATTCCAAGGTCTCCATGGCCACCAACCCACATTATGACTGATCCTCAGGAAAGTCCATTTAAACTCAGCCTTCTGGGTAGCTCACCCAAGAGCCCGCAGATTGAGCGTGCCTTGTCTCGACCAGGCAATGGGAAGGTGAGTTGGCTTTTCTCGGCATCCATGCTTAGGCCCCTGCTCTCGAGTCTTTCTGTATGGGGCATCCTGGAACCATCCAATAGTATTCGACTGTCCTGAAGAAGGAAACTTTGAAGTTTGGAGCAGCTCACAACTCCCAGCGTAGGGATACATCCCTGGCCTCATGACGCCCCCACCCCCTTCAGGAAGGGGCCGTCATGGACACAAACTCCAGCTTGAGGCAACATCTGATACTCGCCCTGACCTCAGATGCAGGAGATCTCGATTCAGCCTCTGCACAGTGGGCCCAAACCTCGTGCTACCTTGTGTTTTCAGACTTCCTTCCTCACACTCCTGGCAAACATGTCCTCAAGACTTGGAATTCTGGAACCAAAATGCAGCCCTATGCTGGCCCTCCAGAAGAAAAACGTTGCTCTATGGGGATCTCCATAAACCCCAAATGAGGATCAACCTGCTCGGTTCTCGACCTCACCCCAATTGGATTGTTCAGGTTGTCCATTCATCCCTCCCAAGAGCTCTGCTTTGGAATCCCTCTTTTGGTGGGACACTTGAGGTAACAAAACTAAAAGGACTCCTCCCATTCTTCAGATTGAACCCAAACAATTGGGATTGGACCAAATTCACAGAGAGGAAGTCTCGTCCATGGCCCATGAGGCCTCCCCGAGATTCCACAGCCATCGTTGAGAACAAATCCAGAGACAAAAGTCTGAGTAAGCGCCTCACACTCGCTCTTTTGTCGTATCCCGAAGAGTTTTCCTCACGGTCTGTAGATCAGGCCTGCCATACCTACTTCCCAAACCTAAGCCGAGTTTGTGTTTTCAGACTTCTGTCCCCACATTCCTGGGCCACAGACCCTTCAGGCTGGGGCCCCTAGAGCCACACATCAGGATTGTGTTGTCCATACCACGGGAATTCTGCCAATTCCATTGTCCACAATCGTACAAATTAGGAAAAACCTCCAGAGTCCCCAAGGACATCCCAATAATGTAGGCCGCCCAGGACAAACAAGGGTCATCTGAAACCAGCTGAGCATCTACCACTACTCAGCGTAGATGTATGTCCCCAGAGAAGAATATTGAATCAGACAGGCCCCTAGGCCTGAATCAGATTCATTGCTTTCGGTTACAGGTATCTCTCCTCAGAGGCCTGGTTTCCAATATTAGCATATGGGGATTTCATGAGGCAGCAATCAGAACAAATCTCTTCTCCACATGGGAAAATTATCCTTTGAAGATGTCTCAAACCTCCAGTTAGGAGAATCCTTCAGGGCCTGTGTGCCACTGCCCCATTACAGGTCTCCATAGACACTAAAACACATTAGGACCCATCCACAGGGGAGTCCATTTCAACTGAGCGTATTCGGTTGCTCCGCGAAATCCAGCAGATCTAACTTGTCTTGTTGCTAGGAGACAATTGGAATGTGAGGGGGCCTACCCCGCCATCCACCCTTAAAACTCTGCTCGGAATCATTGGCCTGGAGCCAACCAACAGGTCTCTATTGTCCTGCAGAAGAATATTTGCAGTTGGGAGCTTCTCACAAATCCCATCGTGAGAGAACCCCCATGGCAACATGATCCCCCCCCTTCATAAAGGGGCCATCAGGGACATAAGGTCCAACCTGAGCGATCGTCTGATCCTCACCCTGACTTCAGATGCACGATATCTCGGTTCAGGTCTGTAGATTGTGCCTGCCATGTCCTCACCCAGAAACCTAAACCTAGCTGGTGTCCTCAGACTTCTGTCCACAGACTACTCGCTCACTAGCCCTCCAGTTTGGCAATCCAGAACTACAATGCAGCACTCTACCTGCCCTGCAGAAGAAATACACTGCCCTCTGGGGCTACCTAGAAACCTCAAATGAAGATCAACCTGCACGACACTTGGCTATACGCAAAATATATAGGATGACCTGGGAAATAATGCCCTTTTTGACACAGCCTGAGCCTGGACCACCTGGGCCCACCCAGACAGCTGGCTACATATGAGAACTTCAGACCCCTCATGGCCTTAGGTCGTTATCCCTTCCCAACCTCAGTTTTCAGGCTTCAGAACCTAGACCTTCTCTCCAATCACTGCCCAGGTTTCAAAATGATGCAGAAATCAGAACTCCTTCCCGATGGCAGGAAAACTTGTGGTTCGCTTGTGGTCCAACGTTCAGTGTAGTGGAAACCAGTGTGTCCCTTGAGGCCCCGCCATTGCTCACAGTCCAGATAGGTAGCAAACACACATTGTGACCCTCAGCCTTAGCCCAGTCCTCAGGTAAGGCCTCTCAGTGGCTGGATGAAGAGACATCATATTGGGCTTGCCAAGACCCTAGGCCCAAATTTTTAACCATAGTTCGGGTTGTCCCTTCACTCTTCCCCAGGGCTCTGATTTGGAATTCCTCTTTTGGTGGGACACCTGATGTAACAACCCTGAAAGGAGTCCTACATCCAACAGATTGACGAAAAACAATTGGGATCGGGCCAAATCCACAGAGAGCAAGATTCGTCCATGGCCCATGAGGCCTCCTCGACATTCCACGGCCATCGCTGATAGAAAATGCAGAGACAAAAGCTTAAGCAAGCGCCTCAGACTCGCACTATCTTCATATCCTGAAGATGTCTTCTCATGGTTTGTAGATTGGGCCTGCCATACCTACGTCCCCAAACATAAGCTGAGTTTGTGTTATCAGACTTCTGTCGTCAAAGTCCTGGGCCACATACGATCCAGGGTGGGGACCCTGGAGCCACACATTAGTACTGTGCCTACCCAATCCATGGGAATTCTGCCCATTACATTGTCCAAAATCGTACAAGTTAGGAGAACCCTCCAAATTCCCTGAGGCCATCCCAATAGTATAGGTCGCCCGGGACAAAAAAGGGCAGTCTGACACCAGCTGAGCATCTAACTCCACTCATACCCTAGAAGGATGTCACCAGAGAAGAAGATTGAACCAGACAGGACCCTAGGCCAAAATCGGACCCATTGCTTTGGGTACAGGCATGTCTCCTCAAAACCCTGGATTCCAATACCAGCATTGGGGTTTTCCTGAGGCACCCATCAGAACAAACCTCGTCTCCAAAAGGATACTTGTGCATGGGAGCTATGTCAAAAGCTTAGGAGAATACTTCAGGGTCCCGGTGCCACCGCCCCATTCCAAGGCCCTCATGGACAAAAACACACATTAGACCCATCCTCAGGAAAGTCCATTTCAACTCAGCCACCCCGGTTGCTCCCGCAGAGCCATCAGATCTAAACTGTCTTGTCGCTAGGAGACAATTGGAATGTGAGGCGGGCTTCCCAGGCATTCATCCTCGAACGTTGGTCTGGACTCATCCATATGGGATGTCCTGGAGCTGTCCAAAAGGTCTCAATTGTCCCGCAGAAGGAATCCTTGGAGGGGGCATCCCACCACTCCCAACGTGGGAATACCTCCACAGCCTCGAGATTCGGCTCCCTTTATGAAGGGGCCGTCATGAACAGAAAATCCAAGCTGAGCCAGCCTCTGATCCTCGCTCTGACTTCAGGTGCATGAGATATTGCTTCAGATCTTCAAGAGGTACATGCCGTGCCCTCGCCCTGAATCCCAAGTCTAGCTTGTGTACTCAGACTTCGTCCTCACACTCCTGGCCCCGAAGCCCACAAGTTTTCCAATTCCGGACCATCATTGCAGCACTCTGCCTGCCCTCGAGAAACAAAATATTGCCCAATGAGCTGCCCGGGCACATTAAATGAGAATAAACCTACACGGCACTCGAATGTACCCAAATTATATAGTCTAACCTGGGCAGTAATGCACTGTCTGACACACCCTGAGCCGGGACCTCCTGAGCAACACCCAGACAGCTGACCGCACCCTGAGCCCATAAGACCCGCCGTGGCCTTAGGTCATCATCTCTTCCCTACCTCAGTTTTCAGGCTTTAGAACCTAGACCTTATCTCCAATCACTGCCCAGGGGTGAGTGTGATGCAGAAATCAGAACTCTTCCTTACCCTTTGCAAGAAACCTTGTGGTTGGCATGTTGTCCAACGTTCAGTGTAGGGGAAACCAGCATTCACCCTGAGGCCCCGCCCATTCTTGAGAACGACGAGGGCATAAACACGCATTGTGACCCTCAGCGTGAGTCCTGTCCTCTAGTACGTCCTCTCAGTGGCTAGAACATTAGATGCCATAATGGCTGGACATGTCCCTCGGCCCCAAATTTAAACCAGATTTATGGATGTCCAATCGCCCCTCCCCAGGGCTCTACTCTGGAATCCCTCATTTGGTGGGGTTTGAAAAACAAAACAAAACAACAACAACAAAAACAACAACAACAACAAAAACGGACTTCTTCCATCCCACAGAATGACCCCAAACTCTTTGGACGGGGCCAAACCCCCAGAAAGTAAGACTCGTCCATTTCCCATGAAGTCACCCGGATATTTCATGAACATGAATGGCACGATATCCAGAGATAAAAACATGAGCAAGAGCCTCACACTAGCCCATTTTTCATATCCCGAAGAGTTCTCCTCATGGTCTGTAGATCAGTCCTACCATACCTATGACCCGAAACATAATCCGAGTTTGTGTTTTCAGACAACTGTCCAAACAGCCCAGGCCTACACACCCTACAGGCTCAGGCCCCTGGAGCCAACCTGAGGACTGTACTTGCCCTCTCCAAGGGAATTCTCTGTGCCCATTCCAATGGCCACAACTCTACTAATAGAATAAACCTCCAAAGTCCCTGAGGCCATCCCAATAGTGGTGGCACGCCAGGATAAACAGGAGCTATCTGAGCACATCTGAGAAGCTACCTGCACTCAGACTTGTAGACTGATATCCCTAGAGGTAAAAAGGAATGAACAGGCCCCTAGGCCCTAATCTGATCCATTGCTTTGTTT
Organism: Mustela putorius furo; assembly: GCF_011764305.1. Lineage (NCBI taxonomy): Eukaryota > Metazoa > Chordata > Mammalia > Carnivora > Mustelidae > Mustela > Mustela putorius. Next base: position 270,496 of record NW_025422204.1, on the reverse strand, counting down.
TCCAGGCTTCTTCCTCAGAGGCCTGGATTTCAGTACCAGCATATGGCTGTTTCTTGACTCACCCATCAGAACAAATCTCATCTACACATGGGAAACTTGCACGTGGGAGGTGTGTCAAAGCCTCTTTTTAGGAGAACACTTCAGGGGCCCAGTGCCACCGCTTCATTCCAAGGTCTCCATAGACACAAAATCATATTAGGACACATCCACGGGAGAGTCCAACACAACTCAGCATATTCAGTTGCTCCGCGAAATCCAGCAGATCTAACTTGTCTTGTTGCTAGGAGACAATTAAATGCTATGTGGCCTACCCCGCCATCCATCCTTAGAAACCTGCTCAGAATCATTGGCCTGGAGCCAACCAACAGGTCTCAATTGTCCTGCAGAAGAATCTTTGCAGTTGGGAGCTTCTCACAACTCCCATCGTGAGAAACCCCCATGGCCTCGTGATACCCCCCCCTTCATGAAGGGGCCTTCAGGGACATAAGGTACAACCTGAGAAATAGTCTGATCCTCACCCTGACTTCAGATGCACGAGATCTCAATTCAGGTCTATATATTGTGCCTGCCATGTCCTCACCCAGAAACCTAAGCCTAGCTGGTGTCCTCAGACTTCCATCCTCACACTAATGGCCCACAAGCCCTCCAGTTTGGCAATCCAGAATTACAATGCAGCACTCTGCTTTCCCTCCAGAAGAAAAACATTGCCCTCTGGGGCTACCCAGAAACCCCAAATGAAGATCAACCTGCACGCCAATTGGCTGTACCCAAAATATATAGGCTGACCAGGGCAACAATGCCCTTTCTGACAGAGGCTGAGCCTGGACCTCCTGGCCCCACCCAGACAGCTTGCCGCTCACTGAGCACATAGGACCAGCCATTGCCCTAGGCCTTTATCTCTTCCCAACCTCGGTTTTCAGGATTCAGATCCTAGACCATATCTTCAATCACTGCCCAGGTTTGAAAATTATGCAGAAATCAGAACTCCTTCCCAATGTCAATAATCTTGTGGTTGGCTTGTTGTCCAACGTTCAGTGTAGTGGAAACCTGTTTGTCCGATGAGGCCCCACCATTGCTCGCGGGCCACATAGGTGGCAAACTCACATTGTGACACACAGCCTTAGCCCAGTCCTCAGGTAAGGCCTCTCAGTGGCTGGATGAAGAGACAGCATATTGGGCTTGCCATGCCCCTATGCCCCAATTTTTAACCATAGTTCGGGTTGATCCTTCATTCTTCCCCAGGGCTCTGCTTTGGAATTCCTGTTTTGGTGGGACACCTGATGTAACAACCCTGAAAGGAGTCCTCCATCCAACAGATTGACGAAAAACAATTGGGATCGGGCCAAATCCACAGAGAGCAAGATTCGTCCATGGCCCATGAGGCCTCCTCGACATTCCACGGCCATCGCTAAAACAAAATCCAGAGACAAAAATCTGAGCAAGCGCCTCAGACTCGTACTTTCTTCATATCCAGAAGATGTCTTCTCATGGTTTGTAGATTGGGCCTGCCATACCTACGTCCCCAAACATAAGCTGAGTTTGTGTTTTCAGACTTCTGTCTCAAAGTCCTGGGCCACACACCATCCAGGCTGGGGACCCTGGAGCCACACATTAGGACTCTGCCTACCCAATCATGGGAATTCTGCCCATTCCATTGTCCAAAATCGTACAAGTTAGGAGAACCCTCCAAATCCCTGAGGCCATCCCAATATTATAGGTCGCCCTGGACAAAAAGGTCAGTCTGACATCAGCTGAGCATCTACCTCGACTCATACCCTAGATGGATGTCCCCAGAGAAGAAGATTGAACCAGACAGGACCCTAGGCCAAAATCGGATCCATTGCTTTGGTTTACAGGCAGGTCTCCTCAAAACCCTGGATTCCAATACCAGCATTGGGGTTTTCCTGAGGCACCCATCAGAACCAAACTCGTCTCCACAAGGAAACTTGTGCATGGGAGCCATGTCAAAAGCTGAGGAGAATACTACAGGGTCCCGGTGCCACCGCCCCATTCCAAGGCCCTCATGGACACAAACACACATTAGACCCATCCCCAGGAAAGTCCATTTCAACTCAGCCACCCCGGTTGCTCCCGCAGAGCCATCAGATCTAAACTGTCTTGTCGCTAGGAGACAATTGGAATGCAAGGCGGGCTTCCCAGGCATCCATCCTCGAACGTTGGTCTGGACTCATCCATATGGGATGTCCTGGAGCTTTCCAACAGGTCTCAATTGTCCCGCAAAAGGAATCCTAGGAGGGGGCATCCCACCACTCCCAACGTGGGAAAACCTCCACGGCCTGGAGATTCGGCTCCCTTCATGAAGGGGCCGTCATGAACAGAAAATCCAAGCTGAGCCAACGTCTGATCCTCGCTCTGCCTTCAGGTGCATGAGATATTGCTTCAGATCTTCAGGAGGTACATGCCGTGCCCTCGCCCTGAATCCCAAGTCTAGCTTGTGTTCTCAGACTTCCGTCCTCACATTCCTGGCACCGAAGCCCACAAGTTTGCCAATTCCGGACCATCATTGCAGCACTCTGCCTGCCCTCGAGAAACAAAATATTGCCCAATGAGCTGCACGGGCACATTAAATGAGAATAAACCTACACGGCACTCGAATGTACCCAAATTATATAGTCTAACCTGGGCAGTAATGCACTGTCTGACACACCCTGACCCAGGACCTACTGAGCAACACCCAGACAGCTGACCGCACCCTGAGCCCATAAGACCCGCCGTGGCCTTAGGTCATCATCTCTTCCCTACCACAGTTTTCAGGCTTCAGAACCTAGACCTCATCTCCAATCACTGCCCAGGGGTGAGTGTGATGCAGAAATCAGAACTCTTCCTTACTCATGGCAAGAAACCTTTGGTTGGCATGTTGTCCAACGTTCAGTGTAGGGGAAACCAGCATTCACCCTGAGGTCACGCCCATTCTTGAGTGCGACGAGGGCATAAACACGCATTGTGACCCTCAGCGTGAGTCCTGTCCTCTAGTACGTCCTCTCATTGGCTAGACCATTAGATGCCATAATGTCTTGACATGTCCCTAGGCCCCAAAATTAAACCAGATTTCTGGTTGTCCAATACCACTCCCCAGGGCTCTACTCTGGAATCCCTCATTTGGTGGGGTTTGAAAAACAAACAAACAAACAAAAAAACAAATCAACATCAACAAGAAAAACGGACTTCTTCCATCCCACAGAGTGACCCCAAACTCCTTAGACGGGGCCAAACCCCCAGAGAGTAAGACTAGTCCATTTCCCATGAAGTCACCTGGAAATTTCACTACCATGAGTGACACAATATCTAGAGACAAAACGTGAGCAAGATCCTCACAATCGCCCATTTTTCATATCCCAAAGTGTTCTCCTCATGGTCTGTATATCAGACCTGCCATACCTATGACATGAAACATAAGCCGAGTTTATGTTTTCAGACAACTGTCCCAACAGCTATGGCCTACACACCCTACAGGCTTAAGCCCCTTAGGCCAAACCTGAAGACTGTGCTTGCCCTCTCCAAGGGAATTGTAAGTGCCCATTCCAATGGCCACAACCCTACTAAGAGGATAAACCCCCAAAATTCCTGAGGCCATCCCAATAGTTGTGGCTTCCCAGGACAAACAGGGGCATCTGAGCCCATCTGAGCTCCTACCGGCACTCAGACCCGTAGACTGATATCCCCAGAGGTAATGAGGAACGAACAGGCCCCTAGGCACCTCTCGGATCCATTGCTTTGATTCCCAGGCATCTCTCCTCAGAGGCCTGGATTTCAATAACAGCATATGGCTGTTTCTTGACTCACCCATCAGAACAAATCTCATCTACACATGGGAAACATGCACGATGGAGCTGTATGAAAGCCTCTCTTTAGGAGAACCCTTCAGGGCCCCAGGGCCACCGCTTCATTCCAAGGTCTCCATAGACACAAAATCATATTAGGACACATCCACGGGAGAGTCCATTTCAACTCAGCCTCTTCGGTTGCTCCCCCATTTCCAGCAGATCCGACCTGTCTTGTTGCTTGGAGACAATTGGAATGCGACGTGGGCTACCCAGCCATCCATCCTTAGAACCCTGCTCGGAATCGTTGTCCTGGAGCCAACCAACAGGTCTCAATTGTCCTGCTGAAGAATCTTTGCAATTGGGACCTTCTCACAACCCCCATCGTCGGAAAACCCACATGGACTCGTGATCCCCCCCCTTCAAGAAGGGGCCATCAGGGACAGAATGTCCAATCTGAGCGATCGTCTGATCCTCGCCCTGATTTCAGATGCACGAGATCTAGATTCAGGACTGTAGATTGTGCCTGCCATATCCTCACCCAGAAAACTAGGCCTAGCTTGGGTTCTCAGACTTCCGTCCTCAGACTACTGGCCCACAAGCCCTCCAATTTCGCAATTTAGAATTACAATGCAGCACTCTGCCTGCCATCCAGAAGAAAAACATTGCCCTCTGGGGCTACCCAGGAACCCCAAATGAGGATCAACCTGCACGCCATTCGGCTGTACCCCAAATATATAGGCTGACCAGGGCACTAATGCCCTTTCTGACGCAGCCTGAACCTGGAACTCCTCGCCCACCCAGACAGCTGGCCCTACACTGAGCACATCGGACGCGCCATGGCCTTAGGTCGTCATCTCTTCTCAATCTCGGTTTTCAGGCTTCCGAACCTAGACCTTATCTCCAATCACGGCCCGGGTTTGAAAAGGATGCAGAAATCAGAACTCTTTCCCCATGGCAAGAAACCTTGTGGTTGGCATGTTGTCCAAGGTTCAGTGTAGTTGAAACAGTGTGGCCCATGAGGATCCGCCCATGCTTTCGGGCCACATTGGTCACAAACACACACTGTGACCTTCAGCCTGAGCCCAGTCCTCAGGTACGGCCTCTCATTGGCTGGATGGAGAGACAGCATATTGGGCTTGCCATGCCCCTAGGCCCCGATTTTTAACCATAGTTCGTGTTGTCCCTTCACTCTTCCCCAGGGCTCTGCTTTTGAATTCCTCTTTTGGTGGGACACCTGATGTAACAAACCTTAAAGGAGTCCTCCCATCCCACAGATTGACGAAAAACAATTGGGATCGGGCCAAATCCACAGAGAGCAAGATTCGTCCATGGCCCTTGAGGCCTTCCCAACATTCCACGGCCATTGCTGCTACAGAATCCAGAGACAAAATCCTGACCATGCGCCTCAGACTCGCTCATTCTTCATATCCTGAAGAGTTCTTCAGATAAGAACCTACACGGCACTCGAATGGACCCAAAATATATAGTCCAACCTGGGCACTAATGCACTGTCTGACAACCTGAGCCCGGACCTCGTGACCAACACCCAGACAGCTGACCGCACACTGAGCACATCAGACCCGCCATGGCCTTAGGTCATCATCTCTTCCCTACCTCTGTTTTCGGGCTTCAGAACCTAGACCATATCTCCAATCACTGCCCAGGGGTGACTGTGATGCAGAAATCAGAACTCTTCCTTACCCATGGCAAGAAACCTTGTGGTTGGCATGTTGTCCAACGTTCAGTGTAGGAGAAACCAGCATTCACCCTGAGGCCCCGCCCATTCTTGAGTGCGACAAGGGCATAAACACGCATTGTGACCCTCAGTGTGAGTCCTGTCCTCTAGTATGTCCTCTCAGTGGCTGGACCATTAGATGTCATAATGGGCTTGACATGTCCCTAGACCCCAATTATTATCCAGATTTCTGGTTGTCCATTAGCCCGTCACCAGGGCTCTACTCTGGAATCCCTCATTCGGTGGGACACCTGAGGTTGAAAAACAAAACAAAACAAATCAACAACAACAGAACAACGGACTTCTTCCATCCCACAAAATGACACCAAACTCTTTGGACGGGGCCATACCCCCAGAGAGTAAGACTCGTCCATTTCCCATGAAGTCACCCGGAAATTTCAGACCATGTGTGACACGATATCCAGAGACAAAAACATGAGCAAGAGCCTCACACTCGCCATTGTTTCATATACCGAAGAGTTCTCCTCATGGTCTGTAGATTAGTCCTGCCATACCTATGACCCGAAACATAAGACGAGTTTGTGTTTTCAGACAACTGTCCAAACAGCCCTGGCCTACACACCCTACAGGCTCAGGCCCCTGGAGCCAAACCTGACGACTGTGCTTTCCCTCTCCAAGGGAATTGTGAGTGCCCCTTCCAATGACCACAACCCTACTAATAGGATAATCCTCCAAAATCCCTGTGGCCATCCCAATATTTGTGGCTTCCCTGGACAAAAAGGGGCTATCTGGTCCCATCTGAGCACCTACCGGCACTCAGACCCGTAGACTGATGTCCCCAGAGGTAAAAAGGAACGAACAGGCCCCTAGGCACATATCGGATCCATTGCTTTGGTTTCCAGGCATCTCTCCTCAAAGGACTGGATTTCAATAACAGCATATGGCTGTTTCTTCACTCACCCATCAGAACAAATCTCATCTACACATGGGAAATTTGCACAATGGAGCTGTGTGAAAGCCTCTCTTTAGGAAAACCCTTAAGGGCTCCAGTGCCACCGCTTCATTCCAATGTCTCCATAGACACAAAATCATATTAGGACACATCCATGGGAGAGTCCATTTCAACTCACCCTCCTCGGTTGCTCCCCCAGATGCAGCAGATCTAAACTGTCTTGATGCTTGGAGACAATTATAATGCGAGGTAGGCTACCCAGCCATCCATCCTTAAAACCCTGCTCGGAATCGTTGTCCTGGAGCCAACAAACAGGTCTCAAATGTCCTGTAGAAGAATCTGTGCAGTTGGGAGCTTCTCACAACTCCCATCATGGGAAAAAACCATTGGCCTCGTGATCCAACCCCCTTCAAGAAGGGGACATCAGTGACAGAATGTGCAACCTGAGCGATCCTCTGATCCTCGCCCTGACTTCAGATGCACGAGATCTCGATTCAGGTCTGTAGATTGTGCCTGCCATATCCTCACCCAGAAACCTAGGCCTAGCTTGGGTTCTCAGACTTCCGTCCTCAGACTACTGGCCCACAAGCCCTCCAGTTTGGCAATCCAGAACTACAATGCAGCACTCTGCCTGCCCTCCAGAAGAAAAACATTGCCCTCTCGTGCTACCCAGAAACCTCAAATGAGGATCAACCTGAACTCAATTCGGCTGTACCCCACTTATATAGGCTGACCTGGGCACTAATGCCCTTTCTGACACAGCCTGAGCCTGGACCTCCTGGCCCCACCCAGACAGCTGTCCGCACACTGAGCACATCGGACCCGCCATGGCCTTAGGTCGTCATCTCTTCTCAACCTCGGTTATCAGGCTTCAGAACCTAGACCTTATCTCCAATCACGGCCCGGGTTTAAAAATGATGCAGAAATCAGAACTCTTTCCCCATGGCAAGAAACCTTGTGGTTCGCATGTTTTCCAGGTTTCAGTGTAGTTGAAACCAGTGTGGCCCATGAGGCCACCCCATGCTTGCGGGCCACATTGGTCAAAAACACACATTGTGACGCTCAGCCTGAGCCCAGTCCTCAGGTAAGGACTCTCAGTGGCTGGATGGAGAGACAGCATATTGGGCTTGCCATGCCCCTAGGCCCCAAATTTTAACCATAGTTCGGGCTGTCCCTTCACTCTTCCCCAGGGCTCTGCTTTGTAATTCCTTTTTTGGTCTGATACCTGAGGTAACAAACCTGAAAGGAGTCCTCCCATCCCACAGATTGACGAAATACAATTGGGATCGGGCCAAATCCACAGAGAGCAAGATTCGTCCATGGCCCATGAGGCGTCCCCAACATTCCACGGCAATCGCTGATACAAAATCCAGAGACAAAAGCCTGAGCACGCGCCTCAGACTCGCTCATTCTTCATATCCTGAAGAGTTCTTCAGATAAGAATGCACCCAAAATAAATAGTCTTATATGGGCACTAATGCACTTTCTTACAACCTGAGCCCGGACCTCGTGACCAACACCCAGAGAGCTGACCGCACACTGAGCACATCAGACCTGCCATGGCCTTAGTTCATCATCTCTTCCCTACCTCAGTTTTCAGGCATCAGAACTTAGACCTTATCTCCAATCACTGCCCAGGGGTGACTGTGATGCAGAAATCAGAACTCTTCCTTACCCATGGCAAGAAATCTTGTGGTTGGCATGAGGTCCAACGTTCAGTGTAGGAGAAACCAGCATTCACCCTGAGCCCCCGCCAATTCTGTGTGCGACGAGGGCATAAACACGCATTGTGACCCTCAGAGTGAGTCCTGTCCTCTAGTACGTCCTCTCAGTCGCTGGACCATTAGATGTCTTAATGGGCTTGACATGTCCCTAGGCCCCAATTTTTAACCAGATTTCTGGTTGTCCAGTCGCCCCTCCCCAGGTCTCAACTCTGGAATCCCTCATTTGGTGGGACACCTGAGGTTGAAAAACAAAACAAAACAAATCAACAACAACAGAACAACGGATCTTCCATCCCACAGAATGACCCCAAACTCTTTGGACGGGGCCAAACCCCCAGAGAGTAAGACACGTCCATTTCCCATGAAGTCACCCGGAAATTTCACGACCATGAGTGACACGATATCCAGAGTCAAAAACTTGAGCAAGAGACTCACACTCGCCCTTTTTTCATATCCCGAAGAGTTCCCCTCACGGTCTGTAGATCAGTCCTGCCATACCTATGACCCGAAACATAAGCCGAGTTTGTGTTTTCAGACAACTGTCCAAACAGCCCTAGCCCACACAGCCTACAGGCTCAGGCCCCTGGAGCCAAACCTGACGACTGTGCTTGCCCACTCCAAGGGAATTGTATGTGCCCATTCCAATGGCCACAACCCTACCAATAGGATAAACCTCCAAAGTCCCTGAGGCCATCCCAATATTTGTGCATTCCAATGACAAACAGGGGCAATCTGGGCCCATCTGAGCACCTACCAGCCCTCAGACACCCGAGACTGATATCCCCAGAGTTAAAAAGTAACGAACAGGCCCGTAGGCACCTATCGGATCCATTGCTTTGGTTTCCAGGCATCTCTCCTCAGAGGCCTGGATTTCAATAACAGCATATGGCTGTTTCTTGACTCACCCATCAGAACAAATCTCATATACACTTGGGAAACTTGCACGATGGAGCTGTGTGAAAGCCTCTCTTTAGGAGAACCCTTCAGTGCCGCAGGGCCACCGCTTCATAACAAGGCCTCCATAGACACAAAATCATATTAGGACACATATACGGGAGAGTACATTTCAACTCAGCCTCCTCGGTAGCTCCCGCATATCCAGCAGATCTAACATATCTTGTTGCTTGGAGACAATTGGAATGCCAGGTGGGCTAACCAGCCATGCATCCTTAGATCCCTGCTCAGAATCGTTGTCCTTGGGCCAACCAAAAGGTCTCAATAGTCCTGCAGAAGAAAATTTGCAGTTGGGAGCTTCTCACAACTCCCATCTTGGGAAAAACCCCATGGCCTCGTGATCCACCCCCCCTTCAAGTACGGGCCATCAGGGACAGAATGTCCAACCTGAGCGATCCTCTGATCATCGCCCTGACTTCAGATGCACGAGATCTCGATTCAGGACTGTAGATTGTGCCTGCCATATCTTCACCCAGAAACCTAGGCCTAGCTTGAGTTCTCAGACTTCCGTCCTCAGACTACTGGCCCACAAGCCCTCCAGTTTGGCAATCCAGAACTTCAATGCAGCACTCTGCCATCCCTCCAGAAGAAAAACATTGCTCTCTGGGGCTACCCAGAAACCCCAAATGAGGATCAAACTGCACGCCATTCGGCTGTACCCCAAATATATAGGCTGACCTGTGCATTAATGCCCTTTCTGACACAGCCAAAGCCTGGACCTCCTGGCCCCACCCATACAGCTGGCCGCACACTGAGCACATCGGACACGCCATGGCCTTAGGTCGTCATCTCTTCTCAACCTCGGTTTTCAGGCTACCGAACCCAGACCTAATCCCCAATCACGGCCCGGGTTTGAAAATGATGCAGAAATTAGAACTCTTTCCCCATGGCAAGAAACCTTGTGGTTGGCATGTTGTCCAAGGTTCATTGTACTTGAAACCAGTGTGGCCCATGAGGCCCCGCCAATGCCTTCGGACCACATTGGACACAAACACACATTGTTACCCACAGCCAGAGCCTAGTCCTCAGGTAAGGCCTCTCAGTGGCTGGATGGAAGACAGCATATTGGGCTTGCCATCCCCCTAGGCCCCAGTTTTTAACCGTACTTCAGGTTGTCCCTTCACTCTTCCCCAGGGATCTCCTTTGGAATTCCTCTTTTGGTGGGACACCTGAGGCAACAAACCTGAAAGGAGTACTCCCATCCCACAGATTGACAAAAACAAATGGGATCGGGACAAATCCACATAGAGCAAGATTCGTCCATGGCCCATGAGGCCTCCCCAACATTCCACGGCCATTGCTAATACAAAATCCAGAGACAAATGCCTGAGACGCGCCTCAGACTCGCTAATTCTTCATATCCTGAAGAGTTCTTCAGATAAGAACCTACAAAGCACTCGAATGCACCCAAAATATATAGTCTAACGTGAGCACTAATGCACTGTCTGACAACCTGAGCCCGGACCTCGTGACCAACACCCAGACAGCTGACCGCACACTGAGCACATCAGACACACCATGGCCTTAGGTCATCATCTCTTCCCTACCTCAGTTTTCAGGCTTCAGAACCTACACCTTATCTCCAATCACTGCCCAGGGGTGACTGTGATGCCGAAATCAGAACTCTGCCTTACCCATGGCAAGAAACCTTGTGGTTGGCATGTTGTCCAACGTTCAGTGTAGGAGAAACCAGCATTCACCCTGAGGCCCCACCCATTCTTGAGTGCGAGGAGGGCATAAACACGCATTGTGACCCTCACCGTGAGTCCTGTCCTCTAGTATGTCCTCTCATTGGCTGGACCATTAGATGTCATAATGGGCTTGACATATCCCTAGGCCCCAATTTTTAACCAGATTTCTGGTTGTCCAGTCGCCCCTCCACAGGGCTCTACTCTGGAATCCCTCATTAAGTGGGGCACCTGAAGTTTAAAAACAAACAAAACAAATCAACATCAACAGAACAACGGACTTCTTCCATCCCACAGAATGACCCCAAACTCTTTGGACGGGGCCAAACCCCCAGAGAGTAAGACTCGTCCATTTCCCATGAAGTCACCCGGAAATTTCACGGCCATGAGTGACACGATATTCAGAGACAAAAACTTGAGCAAGAGCCTCACCCTCGCCCTTTTGTCAAATCCTGATGAGTTCTCCTCATGGTCTGTAGATCAGTCCTGCCATACCTATGACCCAAAACATAAGCCCAGTTTGTGTTCTCAGACAACTGTCCAAACAGCCCTGGCCTACCCACCGTACAGGCTCAGGCCCCTGGAGCCAAACCTGACGACTGTGCTTGCCCTCTCCAAGGGAATTGTATGTGCCCATTCCAATGGCCACAACCCGTCTAATAGGATAAACCTCCAAAGTCCCTGAGGCTATCCCAATATTTGTGGCTTCTGTGGACAAACAGGGGCAATCTGGGCCTATCTGAGCACCTACCGGCACTCAGACCCATGGACTGATGTCCCCAGAGTAAAAAGGAACGAACAGGCCCATATGCACCTATTGGATCTATTGCTTTGGTTTCCAGGCATCTCTCCTTAGATGTCCTTAGAACCCTTAGAACCCTGCTTTTGCGTCTTTCCGTATCGGACATCCTTGAGCCATCCAACAGGTCTCGACTGTCCCACAGGAGTCCTTGTGCATAGACCACCTCACAACTCATATCATGGAAAGCTTCCAAGGTCCCATGATGCCCCCAATCTTCATGAAGGCGGATCATGGAAAGAAACTCCAACCTGAGACAACGACTGATCTTCGCCTTGACTTCAGTTGCACGAGGTCTTGATTAAGCTCTTAAGAGTGGACCTACTGTGCCCTCACCCCAAAACCTAAGCATAGCTTGTGTTCTCACACTTCCGTCCTCACTCTCCTGGACCACACGCCCTCCATTTTGGGATTTCCGAAGACACAGTGCTGCACTCTGCCTGCCCTCTAGAAGAAAAACGTTGCCCTATGGGTCTATACAGAAACCTCAAATGAGGATAAACCTGCATGCCACTCAACTGTACACCAATTATATAGACTAGCCTGTGCACTAATGCCCTGTCTGACACAACCTGAGGCCTGAATTCCCAACCGACTCCCAGACAGCTTGCCGTACACTGAGAACATCTGAACCGCCATGGCCTTAGGTTGCCATCTCTTTCCAACCTGGTTTTCAGGCTACAGAAACCTAGACCTTATCTCTACTCATTTCCCATGGGTGAACGTGATGCAGAAATCATCACACCTCCTTCCCTCTCGCCAGAATCTTGTGGTTGGCATCTTATCCAATGTTCAGTGTAGGACCCCTGTAGGACCTACAGGAGTAGTAGTAGGGCCCCTGAACATAGTGTAGGGTCCCTGACTCCCTGCCCATGCTTAAGAGCTGCGGTGGGCACAAACACACATTGGGACACTCAGTTTGAGCCCTGTCCTCAAGTAAAGCTTCTCAGTGGCTGGACCATGAGCCCGCATATAGGCCTGGAATGCCTCAAGTCACCCAATCTTTACCAGAGGTAGAGACATCTAGTCACCCCTACTCAGGGCTCTGCTCTGTAATCCCTCTTTGGTGGGACATTTGAGGTAAGTAAACACAGAAAGGATTCCTCCCACCCACAGAATGACCCCAATCACTTGGGATCAGGCCATCCCCAGAGAGAAAGACTCGTCCATGGCCCATGAGGCCAGCCCGACATTCCACGGCCACTATTGTCACAAAATCCAGAGACATAAGCCTCACCCTTAGGTCATAGCCCAAAAAATTCTCCTCATAGTCTGTAGATCGGGCCTGCCATACCTACGTCCCCAAACCTAAGCCGAGTTTGTGTTTTTAGACTTCTATCCTGACATCCCTGTCCCACACACCCTCCAGGTTGAGGCCCCTGGAGCCACACCTCAGGACTGTGCCTGCCCTCTCCAAGGAAATTCTTCCCATTCCATTGGCCACAACCCTACAGATTAGGAGAAACCTCCAAAGTCCCAGAGGACATTCCAATAGTGTAGGCCGCCCAGTACAAAGAGGGGTGATCTGTCACAAGCTGAGCAACGACCTCAACTCACCCGTAGACAGATATCCCAAGAGAAAGGTATTAAACTGGACAGGCCCCTAGAACGTAATTGGTTTCATTGTTTTTGTTTCTAAGCATCTCTCCTCAGAGGCCTGTTTTCCAATACCAGCATATGGGGGATTCCAGAGATACCAATCAGAACAAATCTTGTCTCCACATGGGAAACTTATCCTTTGGAGCTCTGTAAAAACCTCCAGTTAGGAGAAAGCTTCAGGTAACCGGGGCCACCGCCCTATTCCAAGGTCTCCATGGACACAAACCCGCATTATGACCATTCGGCAGGAGAGTACATTTCAACTCAGCCCCGTCGATTACTCCCCCAGAGCCAGAATATCAAACCTGCCTTGTCGCTAGGAGATAACTTGAATGCAAAGCAGACTCTCTAGGCATCCATCGTTGGAATCCTGCTCTGGCGCCGTTCCATATGGGATGTCCTGGGAGCCTTCCAACAGGTCTTGACTGTCCTGCAGAAGGAATCCTTGCAGATTGGAGCATCTCACAACTCCTATCGTGGGAAAACCTACATGGCCTCATGAGGTGCTCCCCTTTATAAAGGGGCCATTATGGACGAAAACTCCAACCTGAGCCAACTTCTGATCCATTGCTTTGGTTTCTATGTATCTCTCCTCAGAGGCCTGGTTTCCAATATCAGAATATGGGGGTTTCCTAAGGAAACAATCAGAACAGATCTCATCTCCACATGAGAAACTTGCTCTTTGGAGCTGTGTCAATACCTCAGGTTAGGAGGATCCTTCAGGGCGCTGGCACCATGGCCCAATTCCAAGGTCTCCAAGGACACAAACTTACATTATGATCCATCCTCAGGAGAGTCCATTTCAAATCAGCCCCCTCGGCTGCTCACCCAGAGCCAGCAGATCAAACCTGCCTTGTCACTAGGAGACAGTTGGAATGCGAGGTGGGCTGCCCAGGCATCCATCCTTAGAACCCAGCTCTGGAGAATTTCTTTATGGGACGTCTTGAATCCAACCGACCTGTCTTGACTGTCTCGCAGAATGAATCCTTGTGGTTTGAAGCATCACACAATCCCACTGTGAGAAAACCTCCATTTCCTCATGATGCCCCACACCTTCATAAATGGCCATCATGGACAGAAACTCCATCCTAAGCCAAAGTGTGATCCCCGCCCTGAATTCAGAAGCACGAGATCTCGATTCAGCACTTGAGAGTGTGCCTGCTGTGCCCTCGCCCCGAAACCTAACCCTAACTTGTGTTCTCAGACTTCCGTCTTCACAATCCTGGCCACACCCCTCCAGTTTGGCAATTCTGGAGACACAATGCAGCACTCTGCCTGCCCACCAGAAGAAAAATGTTACCCTATAGGGGTAACCAGAAACGCCAAAGGAGTAACAACCTGCATGCCACTCGACCATACCCCAATTATACAATCTAGCCTGTGCACTAAAGCCCTCTCTGACACAGCCTGAAGGCAGACCTCCAGTCCAACACCCAGACAGCTGGCCGTACACTGAGCATATCAAACTCACAATGGCTTTCGGCCATCATCTCTACCCAACCTCAGTTTTCACCTTCAGAACCTAGACCTTATCTCCACTCACTGCTCAGGAGTGAAAATGATACAAGAATCAGAACTTCTCCTTCGCCATGGCAAGAAACCTTGTGGTTGGCATGTTGTCCAACGTTCATTGTAGGAGAAAGCAGCATGGACTATGAGGCCCCACCTATCCCTGAGGGCTACAATTTGCACAAACACACATTGTGACCCTCAGCGTGAGCCCTATCCTCATGTAAAGCCTCTTAGTGACTGGAACAACAGCCCACATATGGGGCTTGTCAAGCCCCTAGTCCCCCAATCTCAACCAGAGTTAGAGATGTCTATCACCCCTACTCAGGGCACTGCTCTGGAATTCCACTTTGGTGGGACACCTGAGGTAAAAAAAATATATACAGAAAGGACTCTTCCCATCCACAGAATGATCCCAACCACTTGGAATCAGGCCAAATCACCAGAGAAAGACTTGTCCACGGCCCTTGAGGACACCCCGACATTCCACGGCCACCGTAGGCACAAAATCCAGAGACAAAAGCCTGAGCAAACGCCACATACTCGCCCTTTTTTCATAGCCCGGAAAATTCTCACGGTCTGTAGATCGAGCCTTCATACATACATCCCCAAACATAAGCTGAGTTTGTGTTTTCAGACTTCTGTCCCCATAGTCCTGGCCCACACACCATCCAAGCTGGGGCCCCTGGAGCCACACCTGAGGACTGTGGCTTCCTTCTCCAGGGGAATTCTGCCATTTCCATTGGCCACAACCCTATAGATTAGGAGAAACCTCCAAACTCCCCGAGGCCATCCCAATAGTGTTGGCTGCCCAGGACAAACAGGGATGATCTTTCACAATTTAGGAAACTACCTCCACTCAGACCCAGAGACAGGTTTCCCCATAGAATAAGATTGAACTGGACAGGCACTTAGGCCCTAATCAGATCCATTGATTTTGTTTCCAGGCATCTCTCCTCAGAGGCCTGGTTACCAATACAAGCATATGGGGGATTACTGAGGCAATCATAGAAAAATCTCGTCTCCACATAGAAAATGTACTCTTTGGAGCTCTATAAAAAACCTCTGTTTAGGAGAATCTTTCAGGGCCCCGGATCAAGCGCCCCATTCCAAGGTCACAATGGGCTTAAACCCACATTATGATCTATCCTTGGTAGAGTCCGTGTCAACTCATCCCCCTAGGTTTCTCCCCCAGGGCCTGCAGATCAAACCTGCCTTGTTGCTAGGAGACAACTAGAATGGGAGGCGGGCTGCCCAGGCATCCATCCTTAGAACCCTACCCTGTAGTCGTTCCATATGGGACATCCTAGAGCCATCCAACAGGTCTCAAGTACCCACAGAAGGAATCTTTGCAGTCTGGTGCATCTCACAACTCCCATTGTGGGAAAATCTTCATGGCCTCTTGAGACGCTCCACTTTATAAAGGGGCCCTCATGGACAGAAACTCCAACCTGAGCAAACGTCTGATATTCGCCCTGGCTTCAGGTGCATGAGATCTTGATTCAGCTCTGCAGAGTGTGCCTTCTGTGTCCTCACCCCAAAAACTAAGCCTAGCTTGTGTTCTCAGACTACCGTCCTCACACCCCTGGACCAAAAGCCCTACAGTTTGGCAATACTGGGGCCACAATGCAGCACTCTGCCTGCCCTCCAGAAGAAAAACGTTGCCTTTTGGAGCTACCTGGTAACCCGAATGAGGATCAACTGAACGCCACTCGACTGCACCCCAAATATACAGTCTACCCTGTCTAATGGCCTGTCTGACACAGCATGAGCCCACACCTCCAGACCTACGCTCAACAGCTAGCCACACACTGAGCTCATTGTACCCATCAGGTCCTTAGGTCTTCATCTCTTCCCAACCTCGGTTTTCGGGTTTCAGAACCTAGACCTAAACTCCAATCACTGTCCAGGGGTGAACGTGATGCAGAAATCACAACTCTTCCTTCGCCATGGCCGGAAACCTTGTGGTTGGCATATTCTCCAACGTTCAGTGTAGGAGAATCCAGCGTGGCCCATGAGGCCCTTCCCATGCTTGAGGGCCTTGTTGGGCACAAATGGCACTGTGACCCTCAGCATGAGCCCTGTCCTCAAGGAAGACCTCTCAGTGTCTAAATCAAGAGCCCACATATTGGACTTGCCATGCCCCTATTCCCCCAAACTTAAACAGAGCTGGGGTTATCCAGGTGTCCCTACCAAGGACTCTTCTCGGGAATCCCTCTTTTATTGGCACACATGAGGTACATAAAATAAAATAAAAAAACAGAAAGGACACCTCCTATCCCACAGAATGTACCCAAACTCTTGGGATTGGGTCAAATCCTCAGAGAAGGATAGTCGTCCACAACCAATGAGGCCACGCCAGCATTCGACCCACATTGTTGACACAAATCCAGAGACAAAACCTGAGCAAGCACCTCAAACTCACCCTTTTTCATAACCCAAAGTGTTATCACAGTCTGTAGATTGGGCGTGCCATACCTATGTCCCCAATCCTAAGCAGAATTTGTGTTTTTAGACTTCTGTCCCCACAGGCCAGGCCCTCACACCCTCAAGGCTGGGCCCCTAGAGCCAAACTCAGAACTGTGCCTGCCCTCTCCAGGGGATTTCTGCCCATTCCATTGGCCACAAAACTATAGATTACGAGAAACTCCAAACCCGAGGCCATTCCCAATATTATAAGCTGCCCAGGACAAACAGGGGCGATCTGACACAAGCCGAGCAACTACCTCCCCTCAGATCCATAGACACGTATCCCCAGGAAAGAGATTGAACGGGACAGGCACCTAGGCCCTAATCATATCCATTGCCTTTGTTTCCAGGCATCTCTCCTCAGAGGCCTGGTTTCCAATACCAGCATATGGGAGATTCCTTAGGCACTCATCAAAAGAATTCTCTTTTCTACATAGGAAACGTACTCTTTAGAGCTCCATCAAAACCTCCGTTTATGAACATCCCTCAAGGCCCTGGATCAAGCACCCCATTCCAAGGTCTCCATGGACACAAATGCACATTATGACCCATCCTCAACTCACCCATTTCAACACACCCGCCTCGGTTACTCCCCTAGATCCAGCAGATCGAACTTGCCTTGGCGCTATGAGACACCTGGAGTGGGAGGCAGGCTGCCCAGGCATCCATCCTTAGAACCCTGCTCTGGATAACTTCCTTATGGGATGTCCTGGAGCCATCCAGCAGGTCTCGACTGGCCTACGGAAGGAATCATTGCGGTTTGGAGCATCTCACAATTCCCATCGTGGGAAAACCTCCATGGCCTCGTGACACCCTCCCCTTCATGAAGGGGCTGTCATTGACAGAAAATCCAGCCTGAGCCAACGTCTGATCCTTGCTCTGTCTTCAGGTACACGGGATCTCGAATCATCTCTGCAGAGGGTTCCTGCCGTCCCCTCACCCCGAAATCTAAGTCTGGCTTGTGTTCTCAGAATTTTTTCCTCACACTCCTGGCCCAGAAGCCTTCCAGTTTGGGAATTCTGGAGCCACTATGTGGCACTGTGTCTTCCTTCCAGAAGAAAAACGTTGCCCTCTGGGGCTACCCAGTAACCACAAATGAGTACCATCCTGCACGAAACTCGACTGCACCCCAATGATACAGTCTAGCCAGGGCACTAATTCCATGTCTGCCACAGCCTGAGCCTGCACCTCCCAACCCACACTCACCAGCTGGCCGAACATGAGCACATCAGTCACACCATGGCTTAGGTCTTCATCTCTTCCCAACCTCAGGTTTCAGGCTTCAGAACCTAGACCTTAAATCCAATCACAGTCCAGGAGTGAAAGTGTTGCAGAAATTAGAACTCCTTCTTCCCCATGGCCAGAAAACTTGTGGTTGCCATATTGTGCAACGTTCCGTGTAGGAGAAACCAGCATGGTACTTAGGCCACGCCCTGACTTGAGGGGCTCCTTGGGCACAAAAACACATTGTGAAACTCAATGTGAGCCCTATGCTCAAGGAAGGCCTCTCAGTGTCTGGACCAAGAGCCCACATATGGGGCTTGCCATGTTCTTAGGTCCCAATGTTAACCAGAGTTCTGGTTGTCCAGTCGCCCCTCCCCAGGACTCTGCTGTGGAATCCCTCTTTTGGTGGTCCACCTGAGGTAAAAAAAAAAAAAAAAAAAAAAAGGCCTCCTCCCTTCCCACAGAATGACCCCAAACTCTTGGGATTGGGTCAAATCCCCAGAAAGGGAGCCTCATTGATGGCCCATGAGGACACCCGGACATTCCATGGCAATCGGTGACACATATCCAGAAAAAAATAAGCATGAGCAAGCACCTCACTTTCGCCCTTTGTTCATAGCCCGAAGAGTTCTCCTCACGGTCTATATATCGGGCCGGCCATACCTACAGACCCAAACCTAAGTGGAGTTTGTGTTTTCAGACTTTTGTCCAAATAGCCCTGGACCACACACGCTCCACACTTGGGTCCCTGGAGCCACACCTCAGGACTGTGCCTGTCCATACCACGGGAATTCTGCCCATTCCATTGTCCACAATCGTACAAATTAGGAAAAACCTCAAGAGTCCCCAAGGACTTCCCAATAATGTAGGCCACCCAGGGCAAACAAGGGTCATCTGAAACCAGGACTAGGATTCCGAGCAGGGTTCTAAGAATGGATGGATGGGTAGCCCACCTCGCAATCCAATTGTCTCCAAGCAACAAGACATTTTAAATCTGCTGGATCTGGGGGAGCAACCAGGGAGGCTGAGTTGAAATGGACTCTCCCGTGGATGTGTCCTAATATGATTTTGTGTCTATGGAGACCTTTGAATGAAGCGGTGGCACTGGGGCCCTGAAGGGTTTTCCTAAAGAGAGGCTTTCACACAGCTCCCTCGTGCAAGTTTCCCGTGTGTAGATGAGATTTGTTCTGATGGGTGAATCAAGAAACAGCCATATGCTGTTATTGAAATCCAGGCCTCTGAGGAGAGATGCCTGGAAAACAAAGCAATGGATCCGATAGGTGCCTAGGGGCCTGTTCGTTCCTTTTTACCCCGGGGACATCAGTCTACTGGTCTGAGTGCCGGTAGGCGCTCAGATGGCCCAGATTGCCCCATTTGTCCTGGGAAGCCACAAATATTGGGATGGCCTCAGGGACTTTGGAGGATTATCCTATTAGTAGGGTTGTGGCCATTGGAATGGGCACATACAATTCCTTGGAGAGGGCAAGCACCGTCGTCAGGTTTGGCTCCAGGGGCCTGAGCCTGTAGGGAATGTAGGCCAGGGCTGTTTGTTCAGTTGTCTGAAAACACAAACTCGTCTTATCTTTCGGGTCATAGGTATGGCAGGACTGATCTACAAACCATGAGGAGTACTCTTCGGGATATGAAAAAAGGGAGAGTGTGAGGCTCTTGCTCAAGTTTTTGTCGCTGGATATCATGTCACTCATGGTCGTGAAATTTCCGGGTGATTTCATGGGAAATGGACGAGTCTTACTCTCTGGGGTTTGGCCCCTCCAAAGATTTTGGGGTCATTCGGTGGGATGGAAGAAGTCCGTTGCTCTGTTGTTGTTAATTTGTTTTGTTTTGTTTATGAATTCAGGTGTCCCACCAAATGAGGGATTCCAGAGTAGAGACCTGGGGCGGGGCAACTGGACAACCAGAAATCTGGTTAAAAATTGGGGCCTAGGGACATGTCAAGCCCATGATGACATCTAATGGTCCAGCCACTGAGAGGACGTACTAGAGGACAGAACTCACGCTGACGGTCACAATGCATGTTTATGCCCTCGTCGCACTCAAGAATGGGCGGGGCCTCAGGGTGAATGCTGGTTTCTCTTACACTGAACGTTGGACAACATGCCAACAACAAGGTTACTTGCCGTGGGTAAGGAAGAGTTCTGATTTCAGCATCACAGTCACCCCTGGGCAGTTATTGGAGATAAGGTCTAGGTTCTGAAGCCTGAAAAATGAGGTAGGGAAGAGATGATGACCTAAGGCCATGGCGGGTCCGATGTGCTCAGTGTGCGGTCAGCTGTCTGGGTGTTAGTTACGAGGTCCGGGCTCAGGTTGTCAGACAGTGCATTAGTGCCCAGGTTAGACTATATATTTTGGGTGCATTCGATTGCCGTGTAAGTTCTTATCTGAAAAACTCTTCAGGATATGAAGAATGAGCGTGTCTGAGGCGCGTGCTCAGGCTTTTGTCTCTGGATTTTGTATCAGCGATGGCCGTGGAATGTTGGGCACGCCTCATGGGCCGTGGACGTATCTTGCTCTCTGTGGACTTGGCCTGATCCCAATTGTTTTTCGTCAATCTGTGGGATGGCAGGACTCCTTTCAGGATTGTTACCTCAGGTGTCCCACCAAAAGAGGAATTCCAAAGCAGAGCCCTGGGGAAGAGTAAAGGGACAAACTGAACTATGTTTAAAACTTGCGGCCGATGGTCATGGCAAACCCAATATGCTGTCTCTCCATCCAGCCACTGAGAGGCCTTACCTGAGGACTGGGCTCAGGCTGAGGGTCACAATGTGTGTTTGTGACCAATGTGGCCCGCACGCATGTGCGGGGCCTCATGGGACACACAGGTTTCAAGTACACTGAACCTTGGACAACATGCCAAGCACAAGGTTTCTTGCCATGGGGAAAGAGTTCTGATTTCTGCATCATTTTCAAACCCGGGCCGTGATTGGCGATAAGGTCTAGGTTCTGAAGCCTGAAAACCGATGTTGAGAAGAGATTACGTCCTAAGGCCATGGTGGGTCCGATGTGCTCATGTGCGGCCAGTTGTCTGGGTGGGGCCAGGAGGTCCAGGCTCAGGCTGCGTCAGAAAGGGCATTAGTGCCCAGGACAGTCTATATATTTGGGGTAGAGCCGAATGGCGTGCAGGTTATCCTCATTTGGGGTTTCTGGATAGCCCCGGGGGGCAATGTTTTTCTTCTGGAGGGCAGGCAGAGTGCTGCATTGTAGTTCTGGAATGCCAAACTGGAGGGCTTGTGGGACAGTAGTCTGAGAACGGAAGTCTGAGAACCCAAGCTAGGCCTAGGTTTTTGGGTGAGGATATGGCAGGCACAATCTACACACCTGAATCGAGATCTCGTGCTTATGAAGTCAGGGCGAGGATCATACGATCGCTCAGGTTGGACATTATGTCCCTGATGGCCCCTTCTTGAAGGGGGGGTGGATCACGAGGCCATGGGGGTTTTCCCACGATGGGAGTTTTGAGAATATCCCAACAGCAAAGATTCTTCTGCAGGAAAATTGAGACCTGTTGGGTGGCTCCAGGAAAACATTTCCAGCAGGGTTCTATGGATGGATGGATGGGTAGCCCAACTCGCATTCCAATTGTATCCAAGCAACAAGACAGGTTAGATCCCCTGGATCTGGGGGAGCACCCGAGGAGTCTGAGTTGAAATGGACTCTCTCGTGGATGTGTCCTAATATGATTTTGTGTCTATGGAGACCTTGGAATGAAGCGGTGGCACTGGGGCCCTGAAGGGTTCTCCTAAAGAGAGGCTTTCACACAGCTCCATCGTGCAAGTTTCCCATGTGTAGATGAGATTTGTTCTGATGGGTGAGTCAAGAAACAGTCATATGCTGTTATTGAAATCCAAGCCTCTGAGGAGAGATGCCTGGAGCCAAACCAATGGATCCGATAGTTGCTAGGGTCCTGTTCGTTACTTTAAACCTCTGGGGACATCAGTCTACGTGTCTGAGTGCAGGTAGGTGCTCAGATGGGACCAGATTGCCCCTGTTTGTCCTGGGAAGCCACAAATATTGGGATGGCCTCAGGGACTTCATAGGTTTATCCTATTAGTAGGGTTGTGGCCATTGGAATGGGCACATACAATTCCCTTGGAGAGGGCAAGCACAATCGTCAGGTTTGGCCCCAGTGGCCTGAGCCTGTAGGGTGTGTAGGCCAGGGCTGTTTGGACAGTTGTCTGAAGACACGAACTCGGCTTATGTTTTGGGTCATAGGTATGGCAGGACTGATCTCCAGACCATGAGGAGTACTCTTCGGGATATGAAAAAAGGGCGAGTGTGAGGCTCTTGTTCAAGTTTTTGTCTCTGGATATCGTGTCACACATGGTCGTGAAATTTCCGGTGACTTCATGGGAAATGGACGAGTCTTACACTCTGGCGGTTTGCCCCCGTCCAAAGTGTTTGGGGTCATATGTGGGATGGAAGAAATCCGTTGTTCTGTTGTTGTTGATTTGATTTGTTTTGTTTTTCAACCTCAGGTGTCCCAGCAAATGAGGTATTCCAGAGTAGAGCCCTGGGGAGGGGCGACTGGACAACCAGAAATCTGGTTAAAAATTGGGGCCTAGGGACATGTCAAACACATTATGACATCTAATGGTCCAGCCACTGAGAGGACGTACTAGAGGACAGGACTCACGCTGAGGGTCACAATGCGTGTTTATGTCCTCGTCGCACGCAAGAATGGGTGGGACCTCAGGGTGAATGCTGGTTTCTCCTACACTGAACGTTGGACAACATGCCAACCACAAGGTTTCTTGCCATGGGTAAGGATGAGATCTGATTTCTGCATCAAACTCACCCCTGGTTAGTGATTGGAGATACGGTCTAGGTTCAGAAGCCTGAAAACTGAGGTAGGGAAGAGACGATGACCTAAGGCCATGGTGGGTCTGATGTGCTCAGTGTGCGGTCAGCTGTCTAGGTGTTGGTCACGAGGTCCGGGCTCAGGTTGTCAGACAGTGCTTTAGTGCCCAGGTTAGACTATATATTTTGGGTGCATTCGACTGCCGTGTATGTTCTTATCTGAAGAACTCTTCAGGATATGAAGAATGAGCGAGTCTGAGGCGCATGCTCAGGCTTTTGTCTCTGGATATTGTATCAGCGATGGCCATGGAATGTTGGGGAGGCCTCATGGGCCATGGACGAATCTTGCTCTCTGTGGATTTGGCCCGATCCCAATTGTTCTTCGTCAATCTGTGGGATGGGAGGACTCCTTTCAGGTTTGTTACCTCAGGTGTCCCACCAAAAGAAGAATTCCAAAGCAGAGCCCTGGGGTAGAGTGAAGGGACAACTCGAACTATCGTTACAAATTGGGGCCTAGGGGCATGGCAAGCCCAATATGCTGTCACGCCATCCAGCCACTGAGAGGCCTTACCGGAGGACTGGGCTCAGGCTGAAGGTCACAATGTGTGTTTGTGACCAATGTGGCCCACAAGCATGGGCAGGGCCTCATGGGCCACACCGGTTTCAACTACTCTGAACCTTGGACAACATGCCAACCACAAGGTTTCTTGCCATGGGGAAAGAGTTCTGATTTCTGCATCATTTTCAATCCCGGGCCGTGATTGGAGATAAGGTCTAGGTTCTGAAGCCTGAAAACCGAGATTGAGGGGAGATAACGACCTAAGGCCATGGCGGGTACGAGGAGCACAGGTTGCGGCCTGATGTCTGGGTGGGGCCAGTAGGTCCAGGCTCAGGCTCTGTCAGAAAGGGCATTAGTGCCCAGTTCAGCCCATGTATTTGGGGTACAGCCGAATGGCGTGCAGGATGATCCTCATTTGGGGTTTCTGGGTAGCCCCAGAGAGCAATGTTTTTCTTCTGGAGGGCAGGCAGAGTGCTGCATTGTAGTTCTGGATTGCCAAACTGGAGGGCTTGTGGGCCAGTTGTCTGAGGACAGAGAACTGAGAACCCAAGCAGGCCTCGGTTTCTGGGTGAGGATATGGCAGGCACAATCTTCAGACCTGAATCGAGATCTCGTGTATCTGAAGTCAGGGCGAAGATCAGAAGATCGCTCAGGTTGGACATTCTGTCCCTGATGGCCCCTTCTTGAAAGGGTGGTGGATTACGAGGCCATGGGCGTTTTCCCACGATGAGAGTTGTGAGAAGCTCCCAACTGCAAAGATTCTTCTGCAGGACAATTTAGACCAGTAGGTTGGCTCCACGACAATGATTCCGAGCAGGGTTCTAAGGATGGATGGCTGGGTAGACCACCTCGCATTCCAATAGTCTCCAAGAAACAGGAAAAAATAGATCTGCTGTACCTGGGGGAGCAACCGAGGAGGCTGAGTTGAAATGGACTCTCCCGTGGATGTGTCCTAATATGATAATATGTCTCTGGAGACCTTGGAATGAAGCGGTGGCACTGGAGCCCTGAAGGGTTCTCCTGAAGAGAGGCTTTCACACAGCTCCATCGTGCAAGTTTCCCATGTGTAGATGAGATTTGTTCTGATGGGTGAGTCAAGAAACTGCCATATGCTGTTATTGAAACCCAGGCCTCTGAGGAGAGATGCCTGGAAACCAAAACAATGGATCCGATAGGTGCCTAGGGGGCTGTTCGTTCCTTTTTACCTCTGGGGACATCAGTCTACGGGTCTGAGTTCCAGTAGGTGCTCAGATGGGCACAGATTGCCCCTGTTTGTCCTGGGAAGCCAAAAATATTGGGATGGCCTCAGGGACTTTGGAGGTTTATCCTATTAGTAGGGTTGTGGCCATTGGAATGGGCACACACAATTCCCTTGGAGAGGGCAAGCACCTTCGTCCCATTTGGCTCCTGGGGCCTGACCTGTAGGGTGTGTAGGTCAGGGCTGTTTGGACAGTTGTCTGAAACACAAACTCGGCTTCTGTTTCGGGTCATTGGTATGGCAGGACTGATCTACAGACCATGAGGAGAACTCTTCGGGATATGAAAAAAGGGCGAGTGTGAGGCTCTTGCTCAAGTTTTTGTCTCTGGATATCGTGTCACTCATGGTCGTGAAATTCCCGGGTGACTTCATGGGAAATGGACGAGTCTTACTCTCTGGGGTTTTGGCCCCGTCCAAAGAGTTTGGGGTCATTCTGTGGGATGGAAGAATTCCGTTGTTCTGTTGTTGTTGATTTGTTTTTGTTTTGTTTTTCGACCTCAGGTGTCCCACCAAAGGAGGGTTCCGGAGTAAAGCCCTGGGGAGGGGCGACAGAAGAACCAGAAATCTGGTTAAATTTTTGGCCTAGGGACATGTCAAGCCCATTATGACATCTAATGGTCCAGCCACTGAGAGGACGTACTAGACGACAGGACTCACGCTGAGGGTCACAATGCGTCTTTATGCCCTCGTGGCACTCAAGAATGGGCGGGGCCTTAGGGTGAATGCTGGTTTCTCCTACACTGAACGTTGGACAACATGCCAACCACAAGGTTTCTTGCCATGGGTAAGGAAGAGTTCTGATTTCTGCATCACAGTCACTCCTGGGCAGTTATTAGAGATAAGGTCTAGGTTCTGAAGCCTGAAAACTGAGGTAGGGAAGAGATGATGACCTAAGGCCATGGCGGGTCTGTTGTGCTCAGTGTTCGGTCACCTGTCTGGGTGTTGGTCATGAGTTCCGGGCTCAGGTTGTCAGACAGTGCATTAGTGCCCAGGTTAGACTATATATTTTGGGTGCCTTCGAGTGCCGTGTAGGTTCTTATCTTAAGAACTCTTCAGGATATGAAGAATGAGCGAGTCTGAGGAGCGTGTTCAGGCTTTTGTCTCTGGATTTTGTATCAGCGATGGCCATGGAATGTTGGGGAGGCCTCATGGGCCATGGACGAATCTTGCTCTCTGTGGATTTGGCCCGATCCCAATTGTTCTTCGTCAATCTGTGGGATGGGAGGACTCCTTTCAGGTTTGTTACCTCAGGTGTCCCACCAAAAGAAGAATTCCAAAGCAGAGCCCTGGGGAAGAGTGAAGGGACAACTCGAACTATCGTTACAAATTGGGGCCTAGGGGCATGGCAAGCCCAATATGCTGTCTCTCCATCCAGCCACTGAGAGGCCTTACCTGAGGATTGGGCTCAGGCTGAGGGTCACAATGTGTGTATGTGACGTATGTGGCCCGCAAGCATGGGCGGAGGCTCATGGGCCACACTGGTTTCAACGACACTGAACCTTGGACAACATGCCAACCACAAGGTTTCTTGCCATGGGGAAAGAGTTCTTATTTCTGCATCATTTTCAAACCCGGGCCGTGATTGGAGATAAGGTCTAGGTTCTGAAGCCTGAAAACTGAGGTTGAGAAGAGATGACGACCTAAGGCCATGGCGGGTCCGATGTGCTCAGTGTGCGGCCAGCTGTCTGGGTGGGACCCGGAGGTCCAGGATCAGGCCTTGTCAGAAAGGGCATTAGTGCCCAGGTCAGCCTATATATTTGGGGTACAGCCGAATGTCGTCCAGGTTGATCCTCATTGGGGGTTTCTGGGTAGACCCAGAGGGCAATGTTTTTCTTCTGGAGGGCAGGCAGAGTGCTGCATTGTAGTTCTGGATTGCCAAACTGGAGGGCTTGTGTGCCAGGAGTCTGAGGACTGAGGTCTTAGAACCCAAGCTAGGCCTCGGTTTCTGGGTGAGGATATGGCAGGCACAATCTACAGACCTGCATCGAGATCTCGTGCATCTGAAGTCTGGGCGAGGATCAGACGATCGCTCAGGTTGGACATTCTGACCCTGATGGCCCCTTCTTGAAAGGGGGGTGAATCACGAGGCCATGGGGGTTTTCCCACCATGGGAGTTGTGAGAAGCTCCCAACTGCAAAGATTCTTCTGCAGAACAATTGAGACCAGTTGGTTGGCTCCAGGACAAAGATTCCGAGCAGAGTTCTAAGGATGGATGGCTGGGTAGCCCACCTCACATTCCAATTGTCTCCAATCAACAAGACAGGTCAGATCTGCTGGATCTGGGGGAGCAACCGAGGAGCCTGAGTTGAAATGGACTCCCCCGTGGATGTGACCTAATATAATTTTGTGTCTATGGAGACCTTGAAATGAAGCGGTGGCACTGGGGCCCTGAAGGGTTCTCCTAAAGAGAGGCTTTCACACAGCTCCATCGTGCAAGTTTCCCATGTGTAGATGAGATTTGTTCTGACGGTGAGTCAAGAAACAGCCATATGCTGTTATTGAAATCCAGGCCTCTGAGGAGAGATGCCTCGACACCAAAGCAATGGGTCCGATAGGTGCCTAGGGGCCTGTTCGTTCCTTATTACTTCTGGGGATATCAGTCTACGGGTCTGAGTGCAGGTAGATGCTCAGATGGGCTCAGAGTGCCCCTGTTTGTTGGGAAGCCACAACTATTGGGATGGCCTCAGGAATTTTGGAGGTTTATCCTCTTAGTAGGGTTGTGGCCATTGAATGGGCACATACAATTCCCTTGGAGAGGGCAAGCACAGT
Source organism: Mustela putorius furo (assembly GCF_011764305.1). NCBI lineage: Eukaryota > Metazoa > Chordata > Mammalia > Carnivora > Mustelidae > Mustela > Mustela putorius. The sequence goes on along the minus strand of NW_025422204.1, from coordinate 242,696 downwards.
TCTCAGGTTTGGCCTCAGGGGCCTGAGCCTGTAGGGTGTGTATGCCAGAGCTGTTGGGACAGTTGTCTGAAAACAGAAACTCGGCTTATGTCTCGGGTCATAGGTATGGCAGGACTGATCTACAGACCATGAGGAGAACTCTTCGGGATATGAAAAAAGGACGAGAGTGAGGCTTGTGCTCAAGTATTTATCTCTGGATTTCATGCCATTCATGGTCATGAAATTTCCGGGTGACTTCATGGGAAATAGACGAGTCTTACTCCTTTGGGGTTTGGCCCAATCCAAAGAGTTTGGGGTCAGTCTGTGGGACGGAAGAAGTCCGTTTTTTTTTGTTGTTGTATTGTTTTGTTCTTCAAACTTAGGCGTCCCTCCAAATGAGGGATTCCAGAGTAGAGCCCTGGGGAGGGGCAATTGGACAACCAGAAATCTGGTTAAAATTGGGTCCTAGGGACATCTAGACTTGGGTTTCAGGGCGAGGGCACGGCATGTACCCCCTGAAGATCTGAAGCAATATCTCATGCATCTTAAGTCAGAGCGAGGATCAGACGTTGGCTCAGCTTGGATTTTCTGTTCATGACGGCCCCTTCATGAAGGGAGCCGAATCTCGAGGCCGTGGAGGTTTTCCCACGGTGGGAGTGGTGGGATGCCCCCTCCTACGATTCCTTCTGCTGGACAATTGAGACCTGTTGGACAGCTCCAGGACATCCCATATGGATGAGTCCAGACCAACGTTCGAGGATGGATGCCTGGCAAGCCCGCCTCGCATTCCAATTGTCTCCTAGCGACAAGACAGTTAGGATCTGACGGCTCTGCGGGAGCAACCGGGGTGGCTGAGTTGAAATGGACTTTCCTGAGGATGGGTCTAATGTGTGTTTGTGTCCATGAGGGCCTTGGAATGGGGCGGTGGCACCGGGACCCTGAAGTATTCTCCTAATCTTTTGACATAGCTCCCATGCACATGTTTCCTTGTGGAGACGAGATTTGTTCTGATGGGTGCCTCAGGAATACCCCAATGCTTGTATTGGATTCCAGGGTTTTGAGGAGACATGCCTTTAAACCAAAGCAATGGATCCGATTTTGGATTAGGGTCCTGTCTGGTTCAATCTTCTTCTCTGGGGACATCCTTCTAGGGTATGAGTGGAGTTAGATGCTGAGCTGGTGTCAGACTGATCTTTTTTGTCCCGGGCGACCTATACTATTGGGATGGCCTCAGGGACTTTTGAGGGTTCTTCTAACTTGTACGATTTTGGACAATGGAATGGGCAGATTTCCCATGGATTGGGTAGTCACAGTCCTAATGTGTGGCTCCAGGGTCCCCAGCCTGGACGGTATGTGGCCCAGGAGTTTGAGGACAGAAGTCTGAAAACACAAACTCAGCTTTTGTTTGGGGACGTAGGTATGGCAGGCCCGATCTACAAACCATGAGAAGACATCTTCAGGATATGAAGATAGTGCGAGTCTGAGGCGCTTGCTTAGGCTTTTGTCTCTGGATTTTGTATCAGCGATGGCCGTGGAATGACGAGGAGGCCTCATGGGCCATGGACGAATCTTGCTCTCTGTTGATTTGGCCTTATCCCAATTGTTTTTCGTGAATCTTTGGATGGACGACTCCTTTCAGGGTTGTTACATCAGGTGTCCCACCAAAAGAGGAATTCCAAAGCAGAGCCCTGGGGAGAGTGAAGGGACAACACGAACTATGGTTAAAAATTGGGGCCTAGGGGCATGGCAAGCCCAATATGCTGTCTCTTCATCCAGCCACTGAGAGGCCTTACCTGAGGACTGGGCTAGGGCTGAGGGTCACAATGTGTGTTTGCTACCTATCTGGACCGTGAGCAATGGCGGGGTCTCAATGGACACACTGGTTTCCACTACACTGAACGTTGGACAACAAGCCAACCACAAGTTTTCCTGCCATCGGGAAGGAGTTCTGATTTCTGCATCATTTTCAAACCTGGGCAGTGATTGGAGATAAGGTCTAGGTTCTGAAGCCTGAAAACTGAGGTTGGGAAGGGATAACGACCTAAGGCCATTGGGGGTCTGAAGTTCTCAGTTTGTAGCCAGCTGTCTGGGTGGGCCTAGGAGGTCCAGGCTCAGGCTGCGTCAGAAAGGGCATTATTGCCCAGGTCATCCTATATATTTTGGGTATAGCCAAGTGTCGTGCAGGTTGATCTTCATTTGGGGTTTCTAGGTAGCCCCAGAGGGCAATGTATTTCTTCTGCAGGGCAGGTAGAGTGCTGCATTGTAGTTCTGGATTGCCAAACTGGAGGTCTTGTGAGCCAGTAGTCTGTGTACAGAAGTCTGAGGACACAAGCAAGGCTTAGGTTTCTGGGTGAGGACATGGCAGGCACAATTTACAGACCTGAACCGAGATCTCGTGCATCTGAAGTCAGGGTGAGGATCAGACGATCACTCAGGTTGGACCTTATGTCCCTGATGGCCCCTTTATGAAGGGGGTGGGATCATGTGCCCATGGGGGTTCTCTCACAATGGGAGTTCTGAGAAGCTCCCAATTGCAAAGATTCTTCTGCAGGAAAATTGAGACCTGTTGGTTGGCTCCAGGCCAACGATTCCGAGCAGGGATTTAAGGATGGATGGCGGGGTAGTCCACCTCACATTCCAATTGTCTCCTAGCATCAAGACAAGTTAGATCTGCTGGATATCGCGGAGCAACCGAATACGCTCAGTTGAAATGGACTCTCCTGTGGATGGGTCCTAATGTGTTTTGTGTCTATGGAGACCTTGTAATGGGGCAGTGGCACACAGGCCCTGAAGGATTCTCCTAACTGGAGGTTTTGAGACATCTTTAAAGGATGATTTTCCCATGTGGGGAAGAGATTTGTTCTAATTGCTGCCTCATGAAATCCCCATATGCTAATATAGGAAACCAGGCCTCTAAGGAGAGATTCCTGTAACCGAAAGCAATGAATCTGATTCAGGCCTAGGGGCCTGTCTGATTCAATCTTCTTCTCTGGGGACATCCATCTACGCTGAGTAGAGGAAGATGCTCAGCTCGTTTCAGATGACCCTTGTTTGTCCTGGGCGGCCTACATTATTGGGATGTCCTTGGGGACTCTGGAGGTTTTTCCTAATTTGTACGATTGTGGACAATGAAATGGGCAGAATTCCCGTGGTATGGACAGGCACAGTCCTGATGTGTGGCTCAATGGGCCCCAGCCTGAAGGGTCTGTGGGCCAGGAATGTGGGGACAGAAGTCTGAAAACACAAACTCGGCTTAGGTTTGGGAAGTAGGTATGGCAGGCCCGATCTACAGACCGTGAGGAGAACTCTTCGGGATACGACAAAAGAGCGAGTGTGAGGCGCTTGCTCAGACTTTTGTCTCTGGATTTGTTGTCAACGATGGCTGTGGAATCTCGGGGAGGCCTCATGGGCCATGGACGAGACTTCCTCTCTGTGAATTTGGTCCAATCCCAATTGTTTTGGGTCAATCTGAAGGATGGGAGGAGTCCTTTTAGTTTTGTTACCTCAGGTGTCCCACCAAAAGAGGGATTCCAAAGCAGAGCTCTGGGGAGGGATGAATGGACAACCCGAACAATCCAATTGGGGTGAGGTCGAGAACCGAGCAGGTTGATCCTCATTTGGGGTTTATGGAGATCCCCATAGAGCAACGTTTTTCTTCTGGAGGGCCAGCATAGGGCTGCATTTTGGTTCCAGAATTCCAAGTCTTGAGGACATGTTTGCCAGGAGTGTGAGGAAGGAAGTCTGAAAACACAAGGTAGCACGAGGTCTGGGCCCACTGTGCAGAGGCTGAATCGAGATCTCCTGCATCTGAGGTCAGGGCGAGTATCAGATGTTGCCTCAAGCTGGAGTTTGTGTCCATGACGGCCCCTTCCTGAAGGGAGTGGGGGCGTCATGAGGCCAGGGAGGTTTCCCTACGCTGGGATTTGTGAGCTGCTCCAAACTTCAAAGTTTCCTTCTTCAGGACAGTCGAGTACTATTGGATGGTTCCAGGATGCCCCATACAGAAAGACTCGAGAGCAGGGGCCTAAGCATGGATGCCAAGAAACGCCAACTCACCTTCCCATTGCCTGGTCGAGACAAGGCACGCTCAATCTGCGGGCTCTTGGGTGAGCTACCCAGAAGGCTGAGTTTAAATGGACTTTCCTGAGGATGAGTCATAATGTGGGTTGGTGGCCATGGAGACCTTGGAATGTGGCAGTAGCTAAGGGACTCTGCAGGATTCTCCAACCCGAAGGGTTTGACACAACTCCAACAAGGAAGCTTTCCATGTGGAGATGAGAGGTGTTCTGTCTGGTGCCTCAGGATAGCCCCATATGCTGGTCTTCGAACCCAGGCCTCTGAGGAGTGATACCTGGACACCAAAGCAAGAGTTCATAATAGGGCTTGGGTCCTGTCTGGTTCAATCTTCTGTCTCTGCGGATATCAGTCTGTGTGTCTGCATGGAGGTAGTAGTTGCTCAGCTGGTGTCATAATGCCCCTGTTTGTCCAGTGTGGCTTGCGGTAGTGGGATGTCCTTGGGGAACTTGAGGTTTCTACTATTTTGTAGAGTTGTGGCCAATGGAATGGGCAGCTTCTTAGGAGAGAGCAGGCACAGTTCTGTGGTGTGGCTCCAGAGACCCCAGCCTGGAGACGGTGTGGGCCACGGCTGTGCAGACAGACATCCAAAAACCCAAACTCAGCTCAGGTTTGGGGCCGATGTTATGGCAGGCCTGATCTACAGTCCGTGAGGGGAGCTCCTCTGGATATGAAAGAAGGGTGAGAGGGAGGCAGTAGCTCAGTCTTTTGTCTCTGGATATTTTGTCCACAATGGCCGTTTAATGTAGGAGTTGCCTCATGGGTCGTAGAAGTCTCCCTCTCTGGTAGTTTGTCCAGCCCCCAAGAGTTTGGGGTCATTCTGTGGGAAGGGAAGAGTCCTGTTTTCTGCTTCATGTGTCCCCCCAGTAGAAGGATTCTGGAGCATAGCAGTGGGTACTGACAACTGGAATACTAGCTCTCTGGTTAAGCCTGGGGGCCTATGGATATGACAAGCCCCATATGCAGGATCTTGGTCCAGCCACTGAGAGGCGTTACTTTAATACGGTACTAACGCTACAGGTCACAATGCATGTCTGTGCCCTAGGCGGCCGTCAAGCACTGGCGGGGCCTTTCCGACAATGCAGGTTTTCCCACATTGAACTTTGGACAACATGCCAACCCCAAGGTTTCTGGCCATGGGGAAGGAGGAATTCTAATTTCTGCATCACGTTCAGACCTGGGCAGTGATTGGAGATAAGGTCTAGGTTCTGAAGCCTGAAAACCGAGGTTGGGAAGAGATGACGAACTACAGCCATAGCGGGTCCCTTGAGTCCAGGTTGGAGCCAGCTGTCTAGGTGTCGTTTGGGATGTCTTGTCTCAGGCTGTGCCAGACAGGGCATTCGTATTCAGGGTAGGCTGTATAATTGCTTTACAGTCGAGTGGCATGCATTAGATAATCATTTGGGGTTTCTTATTAGCAGCATAGGGCAAAGTTTTTCTTCTGGAGGGCAGGCAGAGTGCTGCATTGTGGCTTCGGAATTCCCAAACTGGAGGGCTTTTGGGCCAGGAGAGTGAGGAAGGAAGTCTGAGAACACAAGCTAGGCTTAGGTTTCGGGGAATGGACATGGCAGGCACACTCTGCAGAGCTGAATTGAGATCTCATGTGTCTGAAGTCAGGTCGAGGATCAGACTTTGGCTCAGGTTGGAGTTTCTGTCCATGTTGGCCCCTTCATGAAGGGGGGGGCATTATGAGGCCATGGGGGTTTTCCCACTATTAGAGTTGTGAGATGCTCCAAACCGCAAGGATTCCTTCTGTGGGACAATTAAGATTTTTTGGATGGCTCCAGGACGTCTCATAAGGTATTTTTTCCAGAACAGGGTTCAAAGTATGGATGCCTGGGCAGACAGCCTCAATTCCAATTGTCTCCTAGCAACAAGAAACGTTTGATCTGCTGCCTTGGGGTAACATCAGAGGGGGCTGAGTTGGAATGGACTTTCTAGAGGATGGTCTTAAATGAGTTGAAATGGACTGTCCTGAGGATGGTCTTAATGTTGGTTTGAGTCCATTGAGACCTTGGTATGGGGCAGTAGCACCAGGGCCCTGAAGGATTCTCCTAACCAGAAGTGATAACAAAGCTCCAATGAGCAAGTTTTCCATGGGGAGACGAGATTTGTTCTTATTGGTGCCTCAGGAAACCACCATTTGCTGGTATTGGAAATGAGGCCTCTGAGGAGAGATACCTGGAAACCAAAGAAATGGATCTGATTAGGGCCTAGGGGCCTGTCCGGTTCAATATTCTTCTCTGGGGACATCTTTTCTCTGAGTGGAGGTAGTTGCTCAGCTGGTTTGAGATCACAGCTCTTTGTCCTGGGCGGCCTATAGTATTGGGATGGCCTCGGTAACTTTGGAGGTTTTTCCTAATTTGCAAGGTTGTGGCCAATGGAGTGGGAAGAATTCTCTTGAAAGGGAAGCACAGTCCTGAGGTGTGGCTCCAGGGACCCAAGTGTGGAGCGTGTGTGGTCCAGGGCTATTTGGACAAAAGTCTGAAAACACAAACTCCACTTAAGTTTGGGTCTGTAGATATGGCCGGCCCGATATATAGACCGTGAGGAGAACTCTTCGGGATATGAACAAAGGGCGAAAGTGAGGTGCTTGCTCATGCTTATTTTTTTCTGGATATGTGTCACCGATTGCCATGGAATGTCCGGGTGTCCTCATGGGCCATCGATGAGGCTCCCTTTCTGGGGATTTGACCCAATCCCAAGAGTTTGGGGTCATTCTGTGGGAAGGGAGGAGGCCTTTCTGTTTTTTTTTTTTTTTTTTTTTTTTATCTCAGGTGGACCACCAAAAGAGGGATTCCACAGCAGAGTCCTGGGGAGGGGCGACTGGACAACCAGAACTGTGGTTAACATTGGGACCTAAGAACATGGCAAGCCCCATATGTGGGCTCTTGGTCCAATCACTGAGAGGCCTTCCTTGAGCATAGGGCTCACATTGAGTTTCACAATGTGTTTTTGTGCCCAAGGAGCCCCTCAAGTCAGGGCGTGGCCTAATGTACCATGCTGGTTTCTCCTACACAGAACGTTGCACAATATGGCAACCACAAGTTTTCTGGCCATGGGGAAGAAGGAGTTCTAATTTCTGCAACACTTTCACTCCTGGGCTGTGATTGGATTTAAGGTCTAGGTTCTGAAGCCTGAAAACTGAGGTTGGGAAGAGATGAAGACCTAAGGCCATGGTGTGACTGATGTGCTCAGTGTTCGGCCAGATGTTGAGTGTGGGTTGGGAGGTGCAGGCTCAGGCTATGGCAGACAGGGAATTAGTGCCCAGGCTAGACTGTATCATTGGGGTGCAGTCGAGTTTCGTGGAGGTTGGTACTCATTTGTGGTTACTGAGTAGCCCCAGAGGGCAACGTTTTTCTTCTGGAAGGAAGACACAGTGCCACATAGTGGCTCCAGAATTCCCAAACTGGAAGGCTTGTGGGCCAGGAGTGTGAGGAAAAAATTCTGAGAACACAAGCCAGACTTAGATTTCGGGGTGAGGGGACGGCAGGAACCCTCTGCAGAGATGATTCGAGATCCCGTGTACATGAAGACAGAGCTAGGATCAGACGTTGGCTCAGGTTGGAGTTTCTGTCCATGACGGCCCATTCATGAAGGGGAGGGTGTCACGAGGCCATGGAGGTTTTCCCACGATGGGAATTGTGAGATGCTCCAAACCGCAATGATTCCTTCCGTGGGACAGTCGAGACCTGCTGGATGGCTCCAGGACATCCCATAAGGAAGTTATCCAGAGCAGGGTTCTAAGGATGGATGCCTCGGCAGCCTGCCTCCCATTCCAGGTGTCTCATAGCGCCAAGGCAAGTTCGATCTGCTTGATCTCGGGGAGTAACCGAGGCGGGTGTGTTGAAATGGGTGAGTTGAGGATGGGTCATAATGTGCCTTTGTGTCCATGGAGACCTTGGAATGGGGTGCTTGATCCGGGGCCTTGAGGGATGTTCATAACCGGAGGTTTTGATGGAGCTCTAAAGAGTACGTTTCCTATGTAGAGAAGAGAATTGTTTTGATGAGTGCCTAAGGAATCTCCCATATGCTGGTTTGGGAAACCAGGCCTCTGAGGAGAGATGCCTGGAAACAAAAGCAATGGATATGATTAGGGCCTAGGTGCCTGTCCGGTTCAATCTCTTTCCTGGGGATACGTGTCTATGGACCTGAGGGGAGGTAGTTGCTCGGCTTGTGTCAGATCGGCCCTGTTTGTCCTGCGCAGCCTATAATATTGGGAATGGCCTCGGGATTTTGGAGTTTCTCCTAATCTATAGGGTTGTGGCCAATGGAATGGGCAGAAATCCCCTGGAGAGGGCAGGCACAGTTCTGAGTTTGGCTCTAGGGGCCCAGCCTTGAGGGTGTGTGGGCCAGGCCTGTGGGGACAGAAGTCTGGAAAAACTAATTCTGCTTAGGATTGGGGACATAGGTATGGCACGCCCAATCTACAGACCGTGATAACACTTCGGGATATGAAAAAGTATGAGTTTGAGGTGCTTGCTCATGTTTTGTCTCTGGATTTGTGTCAACAATGTGGGTCGAATGCTGGCGTGGCCTCATGGGTGTGGACGGCTTTCCTTCTCTGAGGATTTGACCCAATCCCAAGAGTTTGGGTACATTCTGTGGGATGGGAGGTGTCCGTTTTGTTTTTTATTTTATTTTATGTACCTCATGTGTGCCAATAAAAGAGGGATTCCCGAGCAGAGTCCTTGGTAGGGACAACTAGATAACCCCACCTCTGTTTAAGTTTGGGGTTAGGGGCATGGCAAGTCCAATATGTGTGCTCTTGATTCAGACACTGAGAGGTCTTCCTTGAGGACAGGGCTCTTGCTGAGGGTCACAATGCCTATTTGTGCCCAACAAGGCCCTCAAGCATAGGAAGGGCCTCATGGGCCACGCTGGATTCTCCAAAACTGAACGTTGGAGAATATGCCAACCACAAGGTTTCCGGCCATGGCGAAGGAAGAGTTGTGATTTCTGCATCACGTTCATCCCTGGACAGTGATTGGAGTTTAGGTCTAGGTTCTGAAACCCGAAAACCGAGGTTGTGAAGAGATGAAGACCTAAGGACCTGATGGGTACAATGAGCTCAGTGTGTGGCTAGCTGTTGAGCGTAGGTCTGGAGGTGTGGGCTCATGCTGTGTCAGACAGGGCATTAGACAGGGTAGACTGTATATTTGGGGTGCAGTCGAGTGGCGTTCAGTTGATCCTCATTCGGGTTTCTAGGTAGCTCCATAAGGCAACGTTTATCTTCTGGAGGGCAGGCAGAGTGCTGCATTGTGGCCCCAGTATTGCCAAATTGTAGGGCTTTTGGGCCAGGGGTGTGAGGACGGTAGTCTGAGAACACAAGCTAGGCTTAGTTTTTGGGGTGAGGGCACAGAAGGCACACTCTGCAGAGCTGAATCAAGATCTCATGCACCTGAGTCCAGGGCGAATATCAGACGTTTGCTCAGGTTGGAGTTTCTGTCCATGATGGCCCCTTTATAAAGTGGAGCGTCTCAAGAGGCCATGAAGATTTTCCCACAATGGGAGTTGTGAGATGCACCAGACTGCAAAGATTCCTTCTGTGGGACACTTGAGACCTGTTGGATGGCTCTAGGATGTCCCATATGGAACGACTCCAGAGTAGGGTTCTAAGGATGGATGCCTGGGCAGCCCGCCTCCCATTCTAGTTGTCTCCTAGCAACAAGGCAGGTTTGATCTGCAGCCCCTGGGGGAGAAACCAAGGGGGATGAGTTGACATGGACTCTACCGAGGATAGATCATAATGTGGGTTTAAGTCTATGGAGACCTTGGAATGGGGCGCTTGATCCGGGGCCCTGAAAGATTCTCCTAAACAGAGGTTTTTATAGAGCTCCAAAGAGTACATTTCCTATGTGGAGACGAGATTTTTCTATGAGTGCCTCAGTAATCCCCCATATGCTGGTATTGGTAACCAGGCCTCTGAGGAGAGATGCCTGGAAACAAAAGCAAAGGATCTGATTAGGGCCTAAGTGCCTGTCCAGTTCAATCTTATTCTATGGGGATATCTGTCTCTGGGTCTGAGTGGAGGTAGTTTCCTAACTTGTGAAAGATCATCCCTGTTTGTCCCGGGCAGCCAACACTATTGGGATGGCCTCAGGGAGTTTGGAGGTTTCTCCTAATCTATAGGGTTGTGGCCAATGGAAATGGCAGAATTCCCCTGGAGAAGGAAGCCACAATCCTCAGGTGTGGCTCCAGGGGCCCCAGCTTGGATGGTGTGTGGGCCAGGACTGTGGGGACAGAAGTCTGAAAACACAAACTCAGCTTAGGTTTGGGGATGTATGTATGAAGGCTCGATCTACAGACCATGAGAATTTTCCGGGCTATGAACAAAGGGCGAGTATGTGGCGTTTGCTCAGGCTTTTGTCTCTGGATTTTGTGCCTACGGTGGCCGTGGAATGTCGGGGTGTCCTCAAGGGCCATGGACAAGTCTTTCTCTGGTGATTTGGCCTGATCCCAAGTGGTTGGGATCATTCTGTGGATGGGAAGATTCCTTTCTGTATTTTTTTTTTTTTTACCTCAGGTGTCCCACCAAAGAGGGATTCCAGAGCTGTGCCCTGAGTAGGGGTGAATAGACATCTCTAACTCTGGTTGAGATTGGGCGACTAGGGGCTTTTCAAGCCCCATATGTGGGCTGTTGTTCCAGTCACTAAGACGCTTTACATGAGGATAGGGCTCACGCTGAGGGTCACAAGGTGTGTTTGTGCAAATTGTAGCCCTCAGGGATAGGTGGGGCCTAATAGTCCATGCTGCTTTCTCCTACAATGAACGTTGGACAACATGCCAACCACAAGGTTTCTTGCCATGGCGAAGGAGAAGTTCTGATTCTTGTGTCACGTTCACTCCTGAGCAGTGAGTGGAGATAAGGTCTAGGTTCTGAAGGTGAAAAGTGAGGTTGGGTAGAGATGATGGCCGAAAGCCATTGTGGGTTTGATATGCTCAGTGTACGGCCAGCTGTCTGGGTGTTGGACTGGAGGTCTGCCTTCAGGCTGTATCAGACAGGGCTTTAGTGCACAGGCTAGATTGTATAATTGGGGTATGGTCGAGTGGCATGCAGGTTGTTACTCATTTGGCGTTTCTGGTTAGCCCTATAGGGCAACATTTTTCTTCTGGAGGGCAGGCAGAGTGCTGCATTGTGTCTCCAGAATTGCCAAACTGGAGGGGTGTGGCCAGGATTGTGAAGACGGAAGTCTGAGAACACAAGTTAGTCTTAGGTTTCGGGGCGAGGGCACAGCAGGCACACTCTCAAGTGCTGAATCGAGATCTCGTGCTTCTGAATTCAGGGCGCGGATCAGACTTTGGCTTAGGATGGAGTATCTGTCCATGATGGCCCATTTATGAAGGTGTGGGGCATCATGAGGAAATGGAGGTTTTCTCACAGTGGGATTGTGTGATGCTTCAAACCACAAGGATTCATTCTGCGAGACAGTCAGGACAGGTTGGTTGGATTCAAGACGTCCCATAAAGAAATTCTCCAGAGCAGGGTTCTAAGGATGGATGCCTGGGCAGCCCACCTCGCATTCCAACTGTCTCCTAGTGACAAGGCAGGTTTGATCTGCTGGCTCTGGGTGAGCAGCCGAGGGGGCTGATTTGAAATGGACTCTCCTGAGGATGGATCATAATGTAAGTTTGTGTCCTTGGAGACCTTGGAATTGGGCCATGGTGCCAGCGCCTTGAAGGATCCTCCTAACCTGAGGTATTGACACAGCTCCAAAGACCAAGTTTCTTATGTGGAGATGAGATCTGTTCTGATTGTTTCCTTAGGAAACCCCCATATTCTGATATTGGAAACCAGGCCTCTGAGGGGAGATACATAGAAACCAAAGCAATGGATCAGAAGTTGGCTCAGGTTGGAGTTTCTGTCCATGATAGCCCCTTTATAAAGGGGAGCATCTCATGAGGCCATGTAGGTTTTCCCACGATAGGAGTTGTGAGATGCTCCAATCTGCAAGGATTCCTTCTGCAGGACAGTCAAGACCTGTTGGAAGGCTCCCAGGACATCCCATATGGAACGGCGCCAGAGCAGGATTCCAACGATGGATGCCTAGAGAGACTGCTTTGCATTCAAGTTGTCTCCTAGCGACAAGGCAGGTTTGATATTCTGGCTCTGGGGGAGTAATCAACGAGGCTGAGTTGAAATGTACTCTCCTGCCGAATGGTCATAATGCGGGTTTGTGTCCATGGAGACCTTGGAATAGGGCAGTGGCTCCGGTTACCTGAAGGTTTCTCCTAACTGGAGGTTTTTACAGAGCTCCAAAGGATAAGTTTCCCATGTGGAGACAAGATTTGTTCTGATTGGTATCTCTGGAATCCCCCATATGCTGGTATAGGAAAACAAGACTCTGAGGAGAGATGCTTAGAAATAACAGCAATGGAACCAATTACGTTCTAGGGGCCTGTCCAGTTTAACACCTTTCTCTTGGGATATCTGTCTACGGGTGAGTTGAGGTCGTTGCTCAGCTTGTGACAGATCACCCCTCTTTGTACTGGGCGGCCTACACTATGGGAATGGCCTCTGGGACTTTGGAGGTTTCTCCTAATCTGTAGGGTTGTGGCCAATGGAATGGGAAGAATTTCCTTGGAGAGGGCAGGCACAGTCCAGGGGTGTGGCTCCAGGGGCCTCAGCCTGGAGGTTGTGTGGGACAGGGATGTCAGGATAGAAGTCTGAAAACACGGTTTGGGGACGTAGGTATGGCAGGCCCAATCTACAGACTATGAGGAGAATTTTTTGGGCTATGACCTAAGGGAGAGGCTTATGTCTCTGGATTTTGTGTCAATAGTGGCCCTTGAATTTCGGGCTGGCCTCATGGGCCATGGAGGAGTCTTTCTCTCTGGGGATGCCCTGATCCCAATTGATTGGGGTCATTCTGAAGGTGGGAGGAATCCTTTCTGTGTTTACTTACCTCAAATGTCCCACCAAAGAGGGATTCCAGAGCAGAGCCCTGAGTAGGGGTGACTAGATGTCTCTACCTCTGGTTAAGATTGGGTGACTTGGGGCATGGAAGGCCCCATATGTGGACTCATGGTCAGGCACTGAGAGGCTTTACTTGAGGACAGGGTTCAAACTGAGGGTCCCAATGTGTGTTTGTGCCCACCGCAGCTCTTAAGCATGGGCAGGGCCTCAGAGACCCTACACTACACTCAGGGGCCCTACTACTACTCCTGTAGGCCCAACAGGGTTCCTACACTGAACTTTGGATAAGATGCCAACCACAGGATTCTGGCAAGAGGGAAGGAGATGTTATGATTTCTGCAACACGTTCACCCATGGAAAATGAGTAGAGATAAGGTCTAGGTTTCTGTAGCCTAAAAACCAGGTTGGAAAGAGATGGCAACCTAAGGCCATGGCGGTTCAGATGTTCTCAGTGTACGGCAAGCTGTCTGGGTGTCGGTTGGGAATTCAGGCCTCAGGTTGTGTCAGACAGGGCATTAGTGCACAGGCTAGACTATATAATTGGTGTACAGTTGAGTGGCATGCAGGTTTATCCTCATTTGAGGTTTCTGGGTAGACCCATAGGGCAAAGTTTTTCTTCTAGAGGGCAGGCAGAGTGCAGCACTGTGTCATCGGAAATCCCAAAATGGAGGCCGTGTGGTCCAGGAGAGTGAGGACGGAAGTCTGAGAACACTAGCTATGCTTAGGTTTTGGGGTGAGGGCACAGCAGGTGCACTCTGAAAAGCTTAATCAAGATCTCGTGCGTCTGGGTCAAGGCGAAGATCAGCCGTTGGCTCAGGTTGGAGTTTCTTTCCATGATCCGACTTCACGAAGATTGGGGGCATCATGTGACCTTGGAACCTTTCCATGATATGAGTTGTGAGGTTGCCCATGAACAAGGACTCCTGTGGGACAGTCGACACCTGTTGGATGGCTCAAGGATGTCCCATAAGGAACGACGCAAGAGCAGGGTTCTAAGGGTTCTAAGGATCTCTAAGGAGAGATGCCTGGAAACCAAAGCAATAGATCCGATAGGTGCCTATGGGCCTGTTCGTTCCTTTTTACCTCTGGGGACATCAGTCTACGGGTCTGAGTGCAGGTAGGTGCTCAGATGGGCCCAGATTGCCCCTGTTTGTCCTGGGAAGCCACAAATATTGGGATGGCAAGCCCAGTCTTCATGTTTGGCTCCAGGGGCCTGCGCCTTTAGGGTGTGTAGGACAGGGCTGTTTGGACAGTTGTTTGAAAACACAAACTCGGCTTATGTTTCGGGTCATAGGTATGGCAGGACTGATCTACAGACCATGAGGAGAACTCTTCAGGATATGAAAAAAGGGCAAGTGTGAAGCTCTTGCTCAAGTTTTTGTCTCTGGATATCGTGTAACTCATGGTCGTGAAATTTCCGGGTCACTTCATGGGAAATGGACGAGTCTTACTCTCTGGGGGTTTGGCCCCGTCCAAAGAGTTTGGGGTCATTCTGTGGGGTGGAAGAGGTCCGTTGTTCTGTTTTTGTTGATTTGTTTTGTTTTGTTTTGTTTTTCAACCTCAGGTGTCCCACCAAATAAGGGATTCCAGAGTCGAGCTCTGCGGAGGGGCGAGTGGACAACCAGAAATCTGGTAAAAATAGGGGCCTAGGGACATGTCAAGCCCATTATGACATCTAATTGTCCAGCCATTGAGAGGACATACAAGAAGACAGGACTCACGCTGAGGGTCACAATGCGTGTTTATGCCCTCGTCGCACTCAAGAATGGGCGGGGCCTCACAGTGAATGCTGGTTTCTCCTACACTGAACGTTGGACAACATGCCAACCACAAGGTTTCTTGCCATGGGGAAGGAAGAGTTCTGATTTCTGCATCACAGTCACCAATGTCAGTGATTGAGGTAAGGTCTAGGTTCTGAAGCCTGAAAACTGAGGTAGGGAAGAGATGATGACCTAAGTCCATGGCGGGTCTGATGAGCTCAGTGTGCGGTCAGCTGTCTGGGTGTTGGTCACGAGGTCCTGGCTCAGGTTGTCAGACAGTGCATTAGTGCCCGGGTTAGACTATATATTTTGGATGCATTCGAGTGCCGTGTAGGTTCTTATCTGAAGAACTCTTCAGGATATGAAGAATGAGCGAGTCTGAGGCGCGTGCTCAGGCTTTTGTCTATGGATTTTGTATCAGCGATGGCCGTGGAATGTTGGGGAGGCCTCATGGGCCATGGACGAATCTTGCTCTCTGTGGATTTGGCCCGATCCCAATTGTTTTTCGTCAATCTGTGGGATGGGAGGACTCCTTTCAGGTTTGTTACCTCAGGTGTACCACCAAAAGAGGAATTCCAAAGCAGAGCCATGGGGAAGAGTTAAGGGACAACCCGAACTATGGTTAAAAATTGGGGTCTATTGGCATGGCAAGCCCAATATGCTGTCTCTCCATCCAGCCACTGAGAGGCCTTACCTGAGGTTGGGCTCAGGCTGAGGGTCACAATGTGCTTTTGTGACCAATCTGGCCCGCAAGCATGGGCGGGGCCTCATGGGCCACCCTGGTTTCAACTACACTGAACCTTGGACAACATTTCAACCACAAGGTTTCTTGCCATGGGGAAAGAGTTCTGATTTGTGCATCATTTCCAAACCCGGGCCGTGAATGGAGATAAGGTCTAGGTTCTGAAGCCTGAAAACCGAGGTTGAGAAGAGATGATGAACTAAGGCAATATCGGGTCCGATGTGCTCAGTGTGCGGCCAGCTGTCTGGGTGGGGCCTGGAGGTCCAGGCTCAGGCTGTGTCAGAAAGGGCTTTAGTGCCCAGGTCAGCCTATATATTTGGCGTTCAGCTGAATGGAGTGCAGGTTGATCCACATTTGGGGTTTCTGGGTGCCCCAGAGGGCAATGTTTTTCTTCTGGAGGGCAGGCAGAGTGATGCATTATTAGTTCTGGATTGCCAAACTGGACGGCTTGTAGGCCAGTAGTCTGAGGATGGAAGTCTGAGAACCCAAGCTAGGCCTAGGTTTCTGGGTGAGGATATGGCAGGCACAATCTATAGACCTGAATCGAGATCTCGTGCATCTGAAGTCAGGGCGAGGATCAGACGACTCTCAGGTTGGACATTCTGTCCCTTATGGCCACTTCTTGAATGGGGGGGTGGATCACGAGGCCTTGGGGGTTTTCCCACGATGGGAATTGGGAGAAGCTCCCAACTGCAAAAATTCTTCTGCAGGACAATGGAGACCTGTTGGTTGGTTCCAGGACAACGATTCCGAGCAGGGTTCTAAGGATGGATTGCTGGGTAGCCCACCTCGCAATCCAATTGTCTCCAAGTAACAAGACAGGACAGATCTGCTGGATCTGGGGGAGAAAATGAGGAGGCTGAGTTGAAATGGACTCTCCCGTGGATGTGTCCTAATATGATTTTGTGTCTAAGGAGACCTTGGAATGAAGCGGTGGCTCTGGGGCCCTGAAGGGTTCTCCTAAAGAGAGGCTTTCACACAGCTCCATCGTGCAAGTTTCCCATGTGTAGATGAGATTTGTTCTGATGCTGAATCAAAAAAGAGCCATATGCTGTTATTGAAATCCAGGCCTCTGAGGAGAGATGCCTGGAAGCCAAACCAATGGATCCGATAGGTGCCTAGGGGCCTGTTCGTTCCTTTTTAACTCAGGGGACATCAGTCTACGGTCTGAGAGCAGGTAGGTGCTCAGATGGGCCCAGATTGCCCCAGTTTGTCCTGGGAAGCCACAAATATTGGGATGGCCTCAGGGACTTTGGAGGATTATACTCTTAGTAGGGTTGTGGCCATTGGAATGGGCACATACAATTCCCTTGGATAGGGCAAGCACAGTCTTCAGGTTTGGCCTCAGGGCCCTGAGCCTGTAGGGTGTGTAGGCCAGAGCTGTTGGGACAGTTGTCTGAAAACACAAACTCGGCTTATGTTTCGGGTCATAGGTATGGCAGGACTGATCTACAGACCATGAAAAGAAAACTTCAGGATATGAAAAAAGGGCTAGTGTGAGACTCTTGCTCAAGTTGTTGTCTCTGGATATCGTGTCACTCATGGTCGTGAAATTTCCGGGTGAATTCTTGGGAAATGGAAGAGTCTTACTCTCTGGGGGTTTGGCCCCGTCCAGAGAGTTTGGGGTCATTCTGTGGGATGGAAGAAGTCCATTTTTTGTTGTTGTTGATTTGTTTTGTTTTGTTTTGTTTTTCTACCTCAGGTGTCCCACTAAATGAGAGATTCCAGAGTAGAGCCCTGGGGAGTTGTGACTGGACAACCAGAAATCTGGTTAAATATTGGGGCCTAGGGACATGTCAAGGCCATTATGACATCTAATGATCCAGCCACTGAGAGGACGTACTAGAGGACAGGACTCACGCTGAGGGTCACAATGTGTGTTTATGCCCTCGTCGCACTCAAGAATTGGAGGGGCCTCAGGGTGAATGCTGGTTTCTCCTACACTGAACGTTGGACAACAGGCCAACCACAAGGTTTCTTGCCATATGTAAGGAAGAGTTCTGATTTCTGCATCACAGTCACCCCTGGGGAGTGATTGGAGATAAGGTCTAGGTTCTGACCTGAAAACTGAGGTAGGGAAGAGATGATGACCTAAGGCCATGGCGGGTCAGATGTGCTCAGTGTGCAGTCAGCTGTCTGGGTGTTGGTCACGAGGTCCGGGCTCAGGTTTTCAAACAGTGCATTAGTGCCCAGGTTAGACTATATATTTTGGGTGCATTCGAGTGCCGTGTAGGTTCTTATCTTAAGAACTCTTCAGGATATGAAGAATGAGCGAGTCTGAGGCGCATGCTCATGCTTTTGTCTCTGGATATTGTATCAGCGGTGGCCGTGGAATGTTGGGGAGGCCTCAGGGGCCATGGACGAATCTCGCTCTCTGTGGATTTGGCCCGATCCCAATTGTTTTTCGTCAGTCTGTGGGATGGGAGCTCTCCTTTCAGGTTTCTTACCTCAATAGTCCCACCAAAAGAGGAATTCCAAAGCAGAGCCCTGTGGAAGATTGAAGGGACAACCCGAACTATGGTTAAAAATTGGGGCCAAGGGGAAAGGCAAGCCCAATATTCTGTCTCTCCATCCAGCCACTGAGAGGCCTTACCTGAGGACTGGGCTCAGGCTGAGGGTCAAAATGTGTGTTTGTCACCAATGTGGCCCCCAATCATGGGTGGGGCCTCATGGGCCCCACTGGTTTAAAGTACACTGAACCTTGGACAACATGCCAACCACAAGGTTTCTTGCCATGGGGAAAGAGTTCTGATTTCTGCATCATTTTCAAACCCGGGTCGTGATTGGAGATAAGGTCTAGGTTCTGATGCCTGAAAACCGAGATTGAGAAGAGATGACGACCTAAGGCCATGGCGGGTCCGATGTGCTCAGTGTGCGGCCAGCAGTCTGGGTGGGGCCAGGAGGTGCAGTCTCAGGCTGTGTCAGAAAGGGCATTAGTGCCCAGGTCAGCCTATATATTTGTGGACAGCCGAATGGCGTTCAGGTTGATCCTAATTTGGGGTTTCTGTGTAGCCCCAGAGGGCAATGTTTTTCTTCTGGAGGGCAGGCGGAGTGCTGCATTGTAGTTCTGGATTGCCAAACTGGAGGGTTTGTGGTTCAGTAGTCTGAGAACGGAAGTCTGAGAAACCAAGCTAGGGCTAGGTTTCTGGGTGAGGATATGGCAGGCACAATCTACACACCTGAATCGAGATCTCATGCTTCTGAAGTCAGGGTGAGAATCAGACGATCGCTCACGTTGGACATTCTGTCCCTAATGGCCCCTTCTTGAAGCCCGGGGGGGGGGTGGATCGCGAGGCCATGGCGGTTTTCCCACGATGGGAGTTGTGAGAAGCTCCCAACTGCAAAGATTCTTCTGCAGGACAATTGACACCTGGTGGTTGGCTCCAGAACAACGATTCTGAGCAGGGTTCTAAGGATGGATGGCTGGGTAGTCCACCTCGCATTCCAATTGTCTCCAAGCAAAAGACAGGTTAAATCTGCTGTATCTGGGGGAGCAAATGAGGAGTCTGAGTTGAAATGGACTCTCCCGTGGATGTGTCCTAATATGATTTTGTGTCTAAGGAGACCTTGGAATAAAGCCGTGGCACTGGGGCCATGAAGGGTTCTCCTAAAGAGAAGCTTTCACACAGCTTCATCTTGCAAGTTTCCCATGTGTAGATGAGATTTGTTCTGATGGTGAGTCCAGAAAAAGCCATATGCTGTTATTGAAATCCAGGCCTTTGAGGAGAGATGCCTGGAAGCCAAACCAATGGATCCGATAGGTTCCTAGGGCCTGTTCGTTCCTTTTTACCTCTAGGGACATCAGTCTACGGTCTGAGAGCAGGTAGGTGCTCAGATGGGCCCAGATTGCCCCAGTTTGTCCTGGGAAGCCACAAATATTGGGATGGCCTCAGGGACTTTGGAGGATTATACTCTTAGTAGGGTTGTGGCCATTGGAATGGGCACATACAATTCCCTTGGAGAGGGCAAGCACAGTCTTCAGGTTTGGCCTCAGGGCCCTGAGCCTGTAGGGTGTGTAGGCCAGAGTTGTTGGGACAGTTGTCTGAAAACACAAACTCGGCTTATGTTTCAGGTCATAGGTATGGCAGGACTGATCTACAGACCATGAGGAGAACACTTTGGGATATGAAAAATGGGCGATTGTGAGGCTCTTGCTCACGTTTTTGTCTCTAGATATTGTGTCACTCATGGTCGTGAAATTTCCGGGTGACTTCATTGACAATGGACGAGTCTTACTCTCTGGGGGTTTGGCCCCGTCAAAGGAGTTTGGGGTCACTGTGTGGGATGGAAGAAGTCTGTTTTTTTTGTTGTTGTTGACTTGTTTTGTTTTGTATTTCTACCTCAGGTGTCCCACCCAATGAGGGATTCCAGAGTAGAGCCCTGGGTAGTTGTGACTGGACAACCAGAAATCTGGTTATAAATTGGGGCCTAGGGACATGTGAAGCCCATTATGATATCTAATGGTCCAGCCACTGAGAGCACGTACTAGAGGACAGGACTCACGCTGAGGATCACAATGCGTGTTTATGCCCTCGTCGCACTCAAGAATGGGCGGGGCCTCAGGGTGAATGCTCGTTTCTCCTACACTGAACGTTGGACAACAGGCCAACCACAAGGTTTCTTGCCATAGGTAAGGAAGAGTTCTGATTTCTGCATCACAGTCACCCCTGGGCAATGATTGGAGATAAGATCTAGGTTCTGAAGCCTGAAAATGAGGTAGGGAAGGATGATGACATAAGGCCATGGCGGGTCAGATGTGCTCAGTGTGCGGTCAGCTGTCTGTTGATCACGAGGTCCGGGCTCAGGTTGTTAGACAGTGCTTTAGTGCCCAGGTTAGACTATATATTTTGGGTGCCTTCGAGTGCCGTGTAGGTTGTTATCTGAAGAACTCTTCAGGATATGAAGAATGAGCGAGTCTGAGGCACGTGCTCAGGCTATTGTCTCTGGATTTTGTATCAGCGATGGCCATGGAATGTTGGGGAGGCCTCATGGGCCATGGAGGAATCTTGCTTTCTGTGGATTTGCCCCGATCCCAATTGTTTTTCGTCAATCTGTGGGATGGGAGGACTCCTTTCAGGTTTCTTACCTCAGGAGTCCCACCAAAAGAGGAATTCCAAAGCAGAGCCCTGGGGAAGAGTGAAGGGACAACCCGAACTATGGTTAAAAATTGGGGCCTAGGGGCATGGCAATCCCAATATGCTGTCTCTCCATCCAGCCACTGAGAGGACTTACCTGAGGACTGGGCTCAGGATGAAGGTCACAATGTTTGTTTGTGACCAATGTGGCCCCAAAGCATGGGCGGGGCCTCATGGGCCACACTGGTTTCAAGTACCCTGAACCTTGGACAACATGCCAACCACATGGTTTCTTGCCATGGGGAAAGAGTTCTGATTTCTGCATCATTTTCAAACCCGGGCCGTGATTGGAGATAAGGTCTAGGATCTGAAGCCTGAAAACCGAGATTGAGAAGAGATGACGAACTAGGGCCATGGCAGATCCGATGTGCTCAGTGTCCGGCCAGCAGTCTGGGTGGGGCCAGGAGGTCCAGGATCATGCTTTGTCAGAAAGGGCATTAGTGCACAGGTCAGCCTATATATTTGGGGTACAGCTGAATGTCGTTAAGTTTGATCCTATTTGGGGTTTCTGGGTATCCCCAGAGGGCAATGATTTTCTTCTGGAGGGCATGCAGAGTGCTGCATTGTAGTTCTGGATTGCCAAACTGGAGTGTTTATGGTTCAGTAGATGAGGACAGAAGTCTGAGAACCCAAGCTATGCCTAGGTTTCTAAGTGAGGATATGACAGGCACAATCTACAGACCTGAATAGAGATCTCATGATTCTGAAGTCAGGGCGAGAATCAGACGATCGCTCAGTTTGGACATTCTGTCCCTGATGGCCCCTTCTTGAAGGGGGGGGGGTGGTGGATCGCGATGCCATGGCGGTTTTCCCACGATGGGAGTTGTGAGAAGCTCCCAACTGCAAAGATTCTTCTGCAGGACAATTGACACCTGTTGGTTGGCTCTTGAACAACGATTCTGAGCAGGGTTCTAATGATGGATGGCTGGGTAGCCCACCTCGCATTCCAATTGTCTCCAAGCAACAAGACATGTTAGATCTGCTGGATCTGGGGGAGCAAATGAGGATGCTGAGTTGAAATGGACTCACCCGTGGATGTGTCCTAATATGATTTTGTGTCTAAGGAGACCTTGGAATGAAGCGGTGGCATTGGGGCCCTGAAGGGTTCTCCTAAAGAGAGGCTTTCACTCAGCTCCATCGTGCAAGTTTCCCATGTATATATGAGATTTGTTCTGATGGGTGAGTCAAGAAACAGCCCTATGCTGTTATTGAAATCCAGGCCTCTGAGAAGAGATGCCTGGAAGCCAAACCAATGGATCCGATAGGTGCCTAGGGACCTGTTCGCTCCTTTTTACCTCTGGGGACATCAGTCTACGGTCTGAGAGGAGGTATGTGCTCAGATGGGCCCAGATTGCCCCTGTTTGTCCTGGGAAGACACAAATATTGGGATGGCCTCAGGGACTTTGGAGGATTATACTCTTAGTAGGGTTGTGGCCATTGGAATGGGCATATACAGGGTTAATGTTGGTTTCTCCTACACTGAACGTTGGACAACATGCCAACCACAAGGTTTCTTGCCATGGGTAAGGAAGAGTACTGATTTCTGCATCACAGTCACCCCTGGCCTGTGATTGGAGATAAGGTCTAGGTTCTGAAGCCTGAAATCTGAGGTAGGGAAGAGATGATGACCTAATGCCTTGTCGGGTCTCATGAGCTCAGTGTGCGGTCAGCTGTTTGGGAGTTGCCCACGATATCGGGCTCAGGTTTTGAGACAGTGCATTAGTGTCCAAGTTAGACTATACATTTTGGATGCATTCGAGTGCCGTGTAGGTTCTTATCTTAAGAACTCTTCAGGATATGAAGAATGAGCGAGTGTGAGGCACGTACTCAGGATTTTGTCTCTGGATTTTGTATCTGCGATGACCGTGGAATGTTGGGGAGGCCTCATGGGCCATGGAAGAATCTTGCTCTCTGTGGATTTGGCTCGATCCCAATTGTTTTTCGTCAATCTGTGGGATGGGAGGACTCCTTTCAGGTTTGTTACCTCAGGTGTCCCACCAAAAGAGGAATTCGGAAGCATAGACCTGGGGAAGAGTGAAGGGACAACCCCAACAACGGTAAAAAATTGGGGCCTAGGGGCATGGAGAGCACATTATACAGTCTCTAGATACAGCCACTGAGAGGCCTTACCTGAAGACTGGGCTCAGGCTGTAGGTCACAATGTGTGTTTGTGACCAATGTGGCCGGCAAGCAGGGTCAGGGCCTCATGGACCACACTGGTTTCAACGACACTGAGCCTCAGACAACATGCCAACCACAAGGTTTCTTGCCATGGGGAAAGAGTTCTTATTTCTGCATCATTTTCAAACCGGGGCCGTGATTGGAGATAAGGTCTAGGTTCTGAAGCCTGAAAACCGAGATTGAGAAGAGATGACGACCTAAGGCCATGGCGGGTCCGATGGCTCAGTGTGAGGCCAGCTGTCTGGGTGGAGACAGGAGGTCCAGGCTCAGGCTGTGTCAGAAAGGGCATTAGTGCCCTGGTAAGCCTATATATTTGGGGTACAGCCGAATTCCGTGCAGGTTGATCCTCATGGGGTTTTCTGGGTAGCCCCAGAGGGCAATGTTTTTCTTCTGGAGGGCAGGCAGAGTGCTGCATTGTAGTTCTGGATTGCCAAAGTGGAGGGCTTGTGGGCCAGTAGTCTGAGGACGGAAGTCTCAGAACCCAAGCTATGCCTAGGTTTCTGGGTGAGGATATGGCAGGCACAATCTACAGACCTGAATCCAGATCTCGTGCTTCTGAAGTCAGGGCGAGGATCAGACGTTCGCTCATGTTGGACATTCTGTCCCTGATGGCCCCTTCTTGAAGGGGGGATGGATCACGAGGCCATGGGGTTTTTTCCACGATGGGAGTTGTGAGAAGCTCCCAACTGCAATGATTCTTCTGCAGGACAATTGAGACCTGTTGGTTGGCTCCAGGACAACGATTATTAGTAGCGTTGTGGCCATTGGAATGGGCACACAGAATTCCCTTGGAGAGGGCAAGTACAGTCCTCAGCTTGGCTCCAGGGGCCTAAGCCTGTAGGCTGTGCAGGCCAGGGCTGTTTGGACAGTTGTCTGAAAACACAAACTCGGCTTATGTTTCGGGTCATAGGTATGGCAGAACTGATCTACAGACCATGAGGAGAACTCTTTGGGATATGAAAAAAGGGCGAGGGTGAGGCTCTTGCTCAAGTTTTTGTCTCTGGATATCGTGTCACGCATGGTCGTGAAATTTCCGAGTGACTTCATGGGAAATGGACGAGTCTTACTCTCTGGGGGTTTGGCCCCGTCCATAGAGTTTGGGGTCATTCTGTGGGATGGAAGAAGTCCTTTGTTCTGTTGTTATTGATTTGTTTTGTTTTGTTTTTCAACCTCAGGTGTCCCTCAAATGAGGGATTCCAGAATAGAGCCATGGGGAGGGGCGACTGGACAACCAGAAATCTGGTTAAAAATTGGGGCCTAGGGATATGTCAAGCCCATTATGACATCTAATGGTCAAGCCACTGAGAGGACATACTAGAAGACAGGACTCACGCTCAAGGTCACAATGCGTGTTTATGCCCTCGTCGCACTCAAGACCTTATCTCCAATCACGGCCCGGGTTTGATAATGATGCAGAAATAAGAACTCTTTCCCCATGGCAAGAAACCTTGTTGTTGGCATGTTGTCCAAGGTTCAGTGTACTTGAAACCAGTGTGGCCCATGCGGCCCCGCCCATGCTTCGGGGCCACATTGGTCACAAACACACATTGTGACCTTCAGCCTGAGCCAAGTCCTCAGGTAAGGCCTTCAGTGGCTGGATGAAGAGACAGCATATTGGGCTTGCCATGCCCCTAGGCCCCAATTTTTAACCATAGTTCGGGTTGTCCCTTCACTCTTCACCAGGGCTCTGCTTTGGAATTCCTCTTTTGATGGGACACCTGATGTATCAACCCTGAAAGGAGTCCTCCATCCAACAGGTTGACGAAAAACAATTGGGATCGGCCAAATCCACAGAGAGCAAGTTTCGTCCATGGCCCATGAGGCCTCCTCGACATTCCACGGCCATTGCTGAAACAAAATCCAGAGACAAAAGTGAGCAAGCGCCTCAGACTCGCACTTTCTTCATATCCTGATGATGTCTTCTCATGGTTTGTAGATCGGGCCTGCCATACCTACGTCCCCAAACATAAGCTGAGTTTGTGTTTTCAGACTTCTGTCCTCAAAGTCCTGGGCCACACACCATCCAGGCTGGGGACCCTGGAGCCACACAATAGGTCTGTGCCTACCGAATCCATGGTAATTCTGCCCATTCCATTGTCCAAAATCGTACAAATTAGGAGAACCCTCCAAAGTCCCTGAGGCCATCCCAATAGTATATGTCGCCCGGGATAAAAAAGTTCAGTCTGACACCAGCTGAGCATCTACCTCCTCTCATACCCTTAATGGATGACGCCAGAGAAGAAGATTGAACCAGACAGGACCCTAGGCCAAAATCGAATTCATAGCTTTGGTTTACAGGCATGTCTCCTCAAAACCCTGGTTTCCAATACCAGCATTGGGGTTTTCCTGAGGCACCCATCAGAACCAAACTCGTCTCCACAAGGAAACTTGTGCATGGGAGCTATGTCAAAAGCTGAGGAGAATACTTCAGGGTATCGGTGCCACTGCCCCATTCCAAGGCCCTAGTGGACACAAACACACATTAGACCCATCCTCAGGAAAGTTCATTTCAACTCAGCCACCCCGGTTGCTCCCGCAGAGCCATCAGATCTAAACTGTCTTGTCCCTAGGAGACAATTGGAATGCGAGGTGGGCTTCCCAGGCATCGATCCTCGAACGTTGGTCTGGACTCATCCATATGGGATGTCCTGGAGCTGTCCAACAGGTCTCAATTTTCACGCAGAAGGAATCCTTGGAGGGGGCATCCCAACACTCCCAACGTGCGAAAACCTCCACGCTCGAGAATCCGCTCCCTTCATGAAGGGGCCGTCATGAACAGAAAATCCAAGCTGAGCCAACGTCTGATCCTCGCTCTGACTTCAGAAGCATGACATATTGCTTCAGATCTTCAGGGGGTACATGCCGTCCCCCCGCCCTGAAACCCAAGTCTAGCTTGTGTTCTCAGACTTCCATTCTCACACTCCTGGCCCCGAAGCCTACAAGTTTGGCAATTCCTGACCATCATTTCAGCACTCTGCCTGTCCTCTAGAAAAAATATATTGCCTAATGAGCTGCCCGGGCACATTAAATGAGAATAAACCTACACGGCACTCGAATGTACCAAAATTATATAGTCTAACCTGGGCACTAATGCAGTGTCTGACACAACCTGAGCCAGGACCTCCTGAGCAACACCCAGACAGCTGAAAGCACACTGAGCACATCAGACCCGCCATGGCCTTAGGTCATCATCTCTGCCCTACCTCAGTTTTCAGGCTTCAGAACCTAGACCTTATCTCCAATCATTGCCCAGGGGTGACTGTGATACAGAAATCAGAACTCCTGCTTACCCAAGGCAAGAAACCTTGTGGTTGCCATGTTGTCCTACGTTCAGGGTAGGAGAAACCAGCATTCACCCTGAGGTCACGCCCATTCTTTAGTGCAACGAGGGCATAAACACGCATTGTGACCCTCAGCGTGAGTCCTGTCCTCTAGTACGTCCTCTCAGTGGCTGGACCATTAGATATCATAATGGGCTTGACATGTCCCTAGGCCCCAATTTTTAACCAGATTTCTGGTTGTCCAGTCACAACTCCCCAGAGCTGTACTCTGGTATCCCTCATTTGGTAGAACACCTGAGGTTGAAAAACAAAACATTTCAAATCAACAACAACAACAAAAAAAAACGGACTTCTTCCATCCCACAGAGTGACCCCAAACTCCTTGGACGGGGCCAAACCCCAGAGAGTAAGACTCGTCCATTTCCTATGAAGTCACCCGTAAATTTCACGATCTTGAGTGACACGAATTGTATGTGCCCATTCCAATGGCCACAACCCTACTTAGAGGATAAACCGCCAAAATTCCTGATGCCATCCCAATAGTGGTGGCTTCCCTGGACAAACAGGGACAATCTGTGCCCATCTGAGCACCTACCTGCACTCAGACCCGTAGACTGATATCCCTAGAGGTAATAAGGAACGAACAGGCCCCTAGGCACCTATCGGATCCATTGCTTTGGTTTCGAGGCATCTCTCCTCAGAGGCCTGGATTTCAATAAGAGCATATGGCTGTTTCTTGACTCACCATCAGAACAAATCTCATCTACACATGGGAAACTTGCACGATGGAGCTGTGTGAAAGACTCTATTTAGGAGAACCCTTCAGGGCCACAGTGCCACCGCTTCATTCCAAGGTCTCCATAGACACAAAATCATATTAGGTCACATCCACGGTAGAGTCCATTTCAACGCAGCCTCCTCGGTTGCTCCCCCAGATCCAGGAGATCTGACCTGTCTTGTTGCTTGGAGACAATTGGAATGCGAGGTGTGGTACCCGGCCATCCATCCTTAGAACCCTGAATGGAAACGTTGTCCTGGAGCCAACCACCAGGTATGAATTGTCCTGCAGAAGAATCTTTGCAATTGGGACCTTCTCACAACTCCCATCGTCGGAAAACCCCCATGGCCTCGAGAACACCCCCTTCAAGAAGGGGCCCTCAGGGACAGAATGTCCAACCTGAGCAATGGTCTGATCCTCGCCCTGACTTCAGATGCACGAGATCTAGATTCAGGACTGTAGATTGTGCCTGCCATATCCTCACCCACAAACCTAGGCCTAGCTTGGCTTCTCAGACTTCCGTCCTCAGACTACTGGCCCACAAGACCTCGAATTTGGCAATTCAGAACTACAATGCAGCACTTTGCCTGCCCTCCAGAAGAAAAACATTGCCCTCTGGGGCTACTCAGAAACCCCAAATGAGGATCAACCTGCACGCCATTCGGCAGTACCCCAAATATATAGGCTGACCTGGGCACTAATGCCATTTCTGACGCAGCCTGAGTCTGGATCTCCTGTCCCGACCCAGACAGCTGGCCGCACACTGAGCACATCGGACCCGCCATGGCCTTAGGACGTCATCTCATCTCAACCTCGGTTTTCAGGCTTCAGAACCTAGACCTTATCTCCAATCACGGCCCGGGTTTGAAAATGATGCAGAAATCAGAACTCTTTACCCATGGCAAGAAACCTTGTAGTTGGCATGTTGTCCAAGAATCAGTGTAGTTGAAACCAGTGAGGCCCATAAGGCCCCATCCATGCTTGCGGGCCATATTGGTCACAAACACACATTGTGACCCTCAGCCTGAGCCCAATCCTCAGGTAAGGCCTCTCAGTGGCTGGATGGAGAGACAACATATTGGGCTTGCCATGCCCCTAGGCCCCAATTTTTTACCGTAGTTCGGGTTGTCCCTTCACTCTTCCCCAGGGCTCTGCTTTGGAATTCCTCTTTTGGTGGGACACCTGAGGTAACAAACCTGAAAGGAGTCCTCCCATCCCACAGATTGACGAAAAACAATTGGGATCAGGCCAAATCCACAGAAAGCAAGATTCGTCCATGGCCCATGAGGCCTCGCCAACATTCCACGGCCATCGCTGATACAAAATCCAGAGACAAAAGCCTGAGCACGCGCCTCAGACTCGCTCATTCTTCAAATCCTGAATAGTTCCTCAGATAAGAACTTACGCCGCACTCGAATGACCCCAAAATATATAGTCTAACCTGGGCACTAATACACTGTCTACAACCTGAGCCTGGA
Source organism: Mustela putorius furo (assembly GCF_011764305.1). Lineage (NCBI taxonomy): Eukaryota > Metazoa > Chordata > Mammalia > Carnivora > Mustelidae > Mustela > Mustela putorius. The sequence goes on along the minus strand of NW_025422204.1, from coordinate 214,371 downwards.
CCTCGTGACCAACACCCAGACAGCTGACCGAACACTGAGCACATTAGACTCGCCATGGCCTTAGATCATCATCTCTTCCCTACCTCAGTTTTCAGGCTTCAGAACCTAGACCTTATCTCCAATCACTGCCCAGGGGTGAATGTGATGCTGAAATCAGAACTCTTCCTTACCCATGGCAAGAAATCTTGTGGTTGGCATGTTGTCCAACGTTCAGTGTAGGAGAAACCAGCATTCACCCTGAGGCCCCGCCCAGTCTTGAGAGCGACGGGGGCATAAACACGCATTGTGACCCTCAGCGTGAGTCCTGACCTCTAGTACGTCCTCTCAGTGGCTGGACCATTAGATGTCATAATGGGCTTGACATGTCCCTAGGCCCCAATTTTTAACCAGATTTTTGGTTGTCAGAGTTGCCCCTCACCAGGGCTCTACTCTTGAATCCACATTTTGGTGGGATGCCTGAGGTTGAAAAACAAAACTAAACAAATCAACAACAACAGAACAACGGACTTCTTCATTCCCACAGAATAACCCCTAACTCTTTGGAGAGGGCCAAACCCCCAGAGAGTAAGACTCGTCCATTTCCCATGAAGTCACCCGGAAATATCACGACCATGTGTGACACGATATTCACAGACAAAGACTTGAGCAAGAGCCTCACACTCTCCCTTTTTTCATATACCGAAGAGTTCTCCTCATGGTGTGTAGATCAGTCCTGCCATACCTATGACACGAAACATAAGCCGAGTTTGTGTTTTCAGACAACTGTCCAAACAACCCTGGCCTACACACCCTACAGGCTCAGGCCCCTTTAACCAAACCTGACGACTTTGGCTTGCCCTCTCCAAGGGAATTGTATGTGCCCTTTCCAATGACCACAATCCTACTAATAGGATAAACTTTCAAAATCCCTGAGGCCATCCCAATATTTGTGGCTTCCTAGGACAAACAGGGGCAATCTGGGCCCATCTGTGCACCTACCAGCACTCAGACCCGTAGACTGATGTCCCCAGTAGTAAAAAGGAACAAACAGGCCCTTAGGCTCCTATCGGATACATTGCTTTGGTTTCCAGGCATCTCCTCAGAGGCCTGGATTTCAATAACATCATATGGCTGTTTCTTGACTCACCCATCAGAACAAATCTCATCTACACATGGGAAACTTGCACGATGGAGCTGTGTGAAAGCCTCTCTTTAGGAGAACCCTTCAGGGCCCCAGTGCCACCGCTTCATTCCAAGGTCTCCATAGACACAAAATCATATTAGGACACATCCACGGGAGAGTCCATTTCAACTCAGCCTCCTCGGTTGCTCCCCCAGATCCAGCAGATCTAACCTGTCTTGTTGCTTGGAGACAATTGGAATATGAGGTGGTATACTCAGCCAACCATCCTTAGAACCCTGCACGGAATCGTTGCCCTGGAGCCATCCAACAGGTCTCAATTGTCCTGCAGAAGAATCTTTGCAGTAGGGAGCTTCTCACAACTCTCATCGTTGGAAAACCCCCATGGCCTCGTGATCCACTCCCCCCTTCAAAAAGGGGCCATCAGGGACAGTATGTCGAACCTGAGAGATCGTCTGATCCTCGCCCTGACTTCAGATGCTCGAGATCTCTATTCAGGTCTGTAGATTGTGCCTGCCATATCCTCACCCCGAAACCTAGGCCTAGCTTGGGTTCTCTTACTTCCGTCCTCAGACTACTGGCCAAGAGCCCTCCAGTTTGGCAATCCAGAACTACAATGCAGCACTCTGCCTGCCCTCCAGAAGAAAAACATTGCCCCCTGGGCTACCCAGAAAACCCAAATAGCATCAACCTGCACGCCATTTGGCTCTACCCCAAATATATAGGGTGACCTGGGGACTAAAGCCCTTTCTGACACACCCTGAGCATGGACCTCCTGGCCCCACCCAGACAGCTGGCCGCACACTGAGCACATCAGACCTGTCAATGCCTAAGGTTGTCATCTCTACTCAACCTCGGTTTTCAGGCTTTAAAACCTACACCTTATCTCCAATCACGGCCCGGGATTGAAAATGATGCAGAAATTAGAACTCTTTCCCCATGGCAAGAAACCTTGTGGTTGGTATGTACTCCAAGGTTCAGTGTACTTGAAACCAGTGTGACCCATGAGGCCCCGCCCATGCTTGCGGGCCACATTGGTCACAAACACATATTGTGACCCTCAGTCTGAGCCCAGTCCTCAGGTAAGTCCTCTCAGTGGCTGGATGGAGAGACAGCATATTGGGCTTGCCTTGCCCCTAGAACCCAATTTTTTAACGATATTTCGGGTTGTCCCTTCACTCTTCCCCAGGGCTCTGCTTTGGAATTCCGCTTTTGGTGGGACCCCAAAGGTAACAAACCTGAAAGGAGTCCTCCCATCCCACAGATTGACGAAAAACAATTGGGATCGGGCCAAATCCACAGAGAGCAAGATGCGTCCATGGCCCATGAGGCCTCCCCAACATTTCACGGCCATCGCTGATACAAAATCCAGAGACAAAAGCTTGAGCACGCACCTCTGACTCACTCATTCTTCATATCTTGAAGAGTTCTTCAAATAAGAACCGACACTGCTCTCTAATGCACCCAAAATATTTAGTCTACCCTGGGCACTAATGCCCTGTCTGACAACCTGAGCCCAGACCTCGTGACTAACACCCAGTCAGCTGACCGCACACTGAGCACTTCAGACCCGCCATGGCCTTAGGACATCATCTCTTCCCTACCTCAGTTTTCAGGCTTCAGAACCGAGACATTATCTGCAATCACAGCCCAGGGGTGACTGTGATGCAGAAATCAGAACTCTTCCTTACCCATGTTAAGTAACCTTGTGGTTGGCATGTTGTCCAACATTCAGTGTAGGAGAAACCAGCATTGACCCAGAGTCCCCGGCCATTCTTGAGTGCGACGAGGGCATAAACACGCATTGTGACCCTCAGCGTGAGTCCTGTCCTCTAACGTCCTCTCAGTGGCTGGACCATTAGATGTCATAATGGGCTTGACATGTTCCTAGGCCCTAATTTTTAACCAGATTTCTGGTTGTCCAGTCGCCCATCCCCAGGGCTCTACTCTGTAATCCCTCATTTGGTGGGACACCTGAGGTTGATAAACAAAACAAAACAAATCAAAAACAAAAGAACACGGACTTCTTCCATCCCACAGAATGACCCCAAACTCTTTGGACGGGGCCAAACCCCCAGGAGTAAGACTCGTCCATTTCCCATGAAGTCACCCGAAAATTTCACGACCATTAGTGACACGATATCTAGAGACAAAAACTTGAGCAAGAGCCTCACACTCGCCCTTTTTTCATATCCCGAAGAGTTCTCCTCATGGTCTGTAGGTCAGTCCTGCCATACCTATGACCCGAAACATAAGCCGAGTATGAGTTTTCAGACAACTGTCCAAACAGCCCTGGCCTACACACCCTACAAGCTCAGGCCCCTGGAGCCAAACCTGACGACTGTGCTTGCCCTCTCTAAGGGAATTGTATGTGCCCATTCTAATGGCCACAACCCTACAAAGAGGATAAACCTCCAAAGTCCGTGAGGCCATCCCAATATTTGTGGCTTCTCAGGACAAACTGGGGCAATCTGGGCCCATCTGAGCACCTACCTGCAATCAGACCCGTAGACTGATGTCCCCAGAGGTAAAAAGATAACAACAGGCCCCTAGGCACCTATCGGATCCATTGCTTTGGTTTCCAGGCATCTCCCTCAGAGGCCTGGATTTCAATAATAGCATATGGCTGTTTCTTGACTCACCCATCATAACAAATCTCATCTACACATGGGAAACTTGCACGATGGAGCTGTGTGAAAGCCTCTATTTAGGAGAACCCTTCAGTGCCCCAGTGCCACCGCTTCATTCCAAGGTCTCCATAGACATAAAATCATATTAGGACACATCCACGGGAGAGTCCATTTCAACTCAGTCTCCTCGGTTGCTCCCCCAGATCCAGAAGATCTAACCTGTCTTTTTGCTTGGAGACAATTGGAATGCGAGGTGGGCTACCCAGCCATCCATCCTTAGAACCCTGCTCGGAATCGTTGTCCTGGAGCCAGCCAAAAGGTCTCAATGGTCCTGAAGAAGAATCTTTGCAGTAGGGAGCTTCTCACAACTCCCATCGTTGGAAAACCCCCATGGCCTCGTGATCCACTCCCCCCTTCAAAAAGGGGCCATCAGGGACAGTATGTCGAACCTGAGAGATCGTCTGATCCTCGCCCTGACTTCAGATGCTCGAGATCTCTATTCAGGTCTGTAGATTGTGCCTGCCATATCCTCACCCCGAAACCTAGGCCTAGCTTCGGTTCTCTTACTTCCGTCCTCAGACTACTGGCCAAGAGCCCTCCAGTTTGGCAATCCAGAACTACAATGCAGCACTCTGCCTGCCCTCCAGAAGAAAAACATTGCCCCCTGGGCTACCCAGAAAACCCAAATAGCATCAACCTGCACGCCATTTGGCTCTACCCCAAATATATAGGGTGACCTGGGGACTAAAGCCCTTTCTGACACACCCTGAGCATGGACCTCCTGGCCCCACCCAGACAGCTGGCCGCACACTGAGCACATCAGACCTGTCAATGCCTAAGGTTGTCATCTCTACTCAACCTCGGTTTTCAGGCTTTAAAACCTAGACCTTATCTCCAATCACGGCCCGGGATTGAAAATGATGCAGAAATTAGAACTCTTTCCCCATGGCAAGAAACCTTGTGGTTGGTATGTACTCCAAGGTTCAGTGTACTTGAAACCAGTGTGACCCATGAGGCCCCGCCCATGCTTGCAGGCCACATTGGTCACAAACACATATTGTGACCCTCAGTCTGAGCCCAGTCCTCAGGTAAGTCCTCTCAGTGGCTGGATGGAGAGACAGCATATTGGGCTTGCCTTGCCCCTAGAACCCAATTTTTAACGATATTTCGGGTTGTCCCTTCACTCTTCCCCAGGGCTCTGCTTTGGAATTCCGCTTTTGGTGGGACCCCAAAGGTAACAAACCTGAAAGGAGTCCTCCCATCCCACAGATTGACGAAAAACAATTGGGATCGGGCCAAATCCACAGAGAGCAAGATGCGTCCATGGCCCATGAGGCCTCCCCAACATTTCACGGCCATCGCTGATACAAAATCCAGAGACAAAAGCTTGAGCACGCACCTCTGACTCACTCATTCTTCATATCTTGAAGAGTTCTTCAAATAAGAACCGACACTGCTCTCTAATGCACCCAAAATATTTAGTCTACCCTGGGCACTAATGCCCTGTCTGACAACCTGAGCCCAGACCTCGTGACTAACACCCAGTCAGCTGACCGCACACTGAGCACTTCAGACCCGCCATGGCCTTAGGACATCATCTCTTCCCTACCTCAGTTTTCAGGCTTCAGAACCGAGACATTATCTGCAATCACAGCCCAGGGGTGACTGTGATGCAGAAATCAGAACTCTTCCTTACCCATGTCAAGTAACCTTGTGGTTGGCATGTTGTCCAACATTCAGTGTAGGAGAAACCAGCATTCACCCTGAGTCCCCGCCCATTCTTGAGTGCGACGAGGGCATAAACACGCATTGTGACCCTCAGCGTGAGTCCTGTCCTCTAACGTACTCTCAGTGGCTGGACCATTAGATGTCATAATGGGCTTGACATGTTCCTAGGCCCTAAATTTTAACCAGATTTCTGGTTGTCCAGTCGCCCATCCCCAGGGCTCTACTCTGTAATCCCTCATTTGGTGGGACACCTGAGGTTGATAAACAAAACAAAACAAATCAAAAACAAAAGAACACGGACTTCTTCCATCCCACAGAATGACCCCAAACTCTTTGGACGGGGCCAAACCCCAAGGAGTAAGACTCGTCCATTTCCCATGATGTCACCCGAAAATTTCACGACCATTAGTGACACGATATCTAGAGACAAAAACTTGAGCAAGAGCCTCACACTCGCCCTTTTTTCATATCCCGAAGAGTTCTCCTCATGGTCTGTAGGTCAGTCCTGCCATACCTATGACCCGAAACATAAGCCGAGTATGAGTTTTCAGACAACTGTCCAAACAGCCCTGGCCTACACACCCTACAAGCTCAGGCCCCTGGAGCCAAACCTGACGACTGTGCTTGCCCTCTCTAAGGGAATTGTATGTGCCCATTCTAATGGCCACAACCCTACAAAGAGGATAAACCTCCAAAGTCCGTGAGGCCATCCCAATATTTGTGGCTTCTCAGGACAAACTGGGGCAATCTGGGCCCATCTGAGCACCTACCTGCAATCAGACCCGTAGACTGATGTCCCCAGAGGTAAAAAGATAACAACAGGCCCCTAGGCACCTATCGGATCCATTGCTTTGGTTTCCAGGCATCTCCCTCAGAGGCCTGGATTTCAATAATAGCATATGGCTGTTTCTTGACTCACCCATCATAACAAATCTCATCTACACATGGGAAACTTGCACGATGGAGCTGTGTGAAAGCCTCTATTTAGGAGAACCCTTCAGTGCCCCAGTGCCACCGCTTCATTCCAAGGTCTCCATAGACATAAAATCATATTAGGACACATCCACGGGAGAGTCCATTTCAACTCAGTCTCCTCGGTTGCTCCCCCAGATCCAGAAGATCTAACCTGTCTTTTTGCTTGGAGACAATTGGAATGCGAGGTGGGCTACCCAGCCATCCATCCTTAGAACCCTGCTCGGAATCGTTGTCCTGGAGCCAGCCAAAAGGTCTCAATGGTCCTGAAGAAGAATCTTTGCAGTAGGGAGCTTCTCACAACTCCCATCGTTGGAAAACCCCCATGGCCTCGTGATCCACTCCCCCCTTCAAAAAGGGGCCAACAGGGACAGAATGTCCAACCTGAGCGATCGTCTGTTCCTCGCCCTGACTTCAGATGCACGAGATCTCGATTCAGGTCTGTAGATTCTGCCTGCCCTATCCTCACCCAGAAACCTAGGCCTAGCTTGGGTTCTCAGACTTCCGTCCTCAGACTACTGGCCCACAAACCTTCCAGTTTGTCAATCCAGAACTACAATGTAGCACTCTGCCTGCCCTCCAGAAGAAACACATTGCCCTCTGGGGCTACACGGAAACCCCCAATGAGGATCAACCTGGACGACATTCGGCTGTTCCCCATATATATATGCTGACTTGGGCACTAATGCCCTTTCTGACACAGCCTGAGCCTAGACCTCCTGGCCCGACCCAGACAGCTGGCCGCACATTGAGCACATCGGACCCGCCATGGCCTTTGGTCGTCATCTCTTCTCAACCTCGGTTTTCAGGCTTCAGAACCTAGACCTTATCTCCAGTCACGGCCCGGGTTTGAAAATGATGCAGAAATCAGAACTCTTTCCCCATGGCAAGAAACCTTGTGGTTGGCATGTTGTCCAAGGTTCAGTGTACTTTAAACCAGTGGGGCCCATGAGGCCCCACCCATGATTGGGGGCCACATTGGTGACAAACGCACATTTTGACCCTCAGCCTGAGCCCAGTCCTCAGGTAAGGCCTCTCAGTGGCTGGATGGAGAGACAGAATATTGGGCTTGCCTTTCCCCTAGGCCCCAATTTTTAACCATAGTTCGGGTTGTCCCTTCAATCTTCCACAGGGCTCTGCTTTGGAATTCCTCTTTTGGTGGGACTATTGAGGTAAGAAACCTGAAAGGAGAGCTCCCATCCCACAGATTGACGAAAAACAATTGGGATCGGGCCAAATCCACAAGAGCGAGATTCGTCCATGGCCCCTGAGGCCTCCCCAACATTCCACGGCCATCGCTGATACAATATCCAGAGACAAAAGCATGAGCATGCGCCTCAGACTCGCTCATTCTTCATATCCTGAAGAGTTCTTAAGATAAGAACCTACACGGCACTCGAATGCACCCAAAATATATAGTCTATCCTGGGCACTAATGCACTGTCTGACAACCTGAGCCTGGACCTCGTGACCAAAACCCAGACATCTGACCGCAAACTGAGCACATCTGAACCTCCATGGCCTTAGGTCATCATCTCTTCCCTACCTCAGTTTTCAGTCTTCAGAACCTAGACCTTATCTCCAATCACTGCTCAGGGGTGACTGTGATGCAGAAATCAGAACTCTTCCTTACCTATGGCAAGAAACCTTGTGGTTGGCATGATGTCCACCGTTCAGTGTAAGAGAAACCAGCATTCACCCTGAGGCCCCGCCCATGCTTGAATGCGACGAGGGCATAAACACGCATTGTGACCCTCAGCGTGAGTCCTGTCCTCTAGTACGTCCTCTCAGTGGCTGGACCATTAGATGTCATAATGGGCTTGACATGTCCCTAGGCCCCAATTTTTAACCAGAATCTAGTTGTCCAAGCGTCCCTCCTCCGGGCTCTACTCTGGAATCCCTCATTTGGTGGGACACCTGAGGTTGAAAAACAAAAAAAAACAAATCAAGAACAACAGAGCAACGGCCTTCTTCCATCCCACAAAATGACCCCAAACTCTTTGGACGACGCCAAAACCCCAGAGTAAGACTCGACCATTTCCCATGAAGTCACCCGGAAATTTCACGACCATGAGTGACACGATATCCAGAGACAAAAACTTGAAAGAGATTCACACTCGCCCTTTTTTCATATCCCGAAGAGTTCGCCTCATGGTCTGTAGATCAGTTCTGCCATACCTATGACCTGAAACATAAGCCGAGTTTGTGTTTTCAGACAACTGTTAAAGAGCCCTGGCCTACACACCCTACTTGCTCAGGCCCCTGGAGCCAAACCTGACGACTGTGCTTGCCCTCTCCAAGGGAATTCTGTGTGCCCATTCCAATGGCCACAACACTACTAATAGGATAAACCTCCACAGTCCCTGAGGCCATCCCAATAGTGGTGGCTTCCCAGGACAAACAGGACCAATCTGAGCCCATCTGAGATCCTACCTGCACTCAGACTTGTAGACTGATATCCCCAGAGGTAAAAAGGAACTAACAGGCCCCTAGGCCCTAATCGCATCCATTCCTTGGTTTCCAGGCATCTCTCCTCAGAGGCCTGGATTTCAGTACCAGCATATGGCTGTTTCTTGACTCACCCATCAGAACAAATCTCATCTACACATGGGAACCTTGCACGATGGAGCTATGTGAAAGCCTCTCTTTAGGAGAACCCTTCAGGGCCCCAGTGCCACCGCTTCATTCCAAGGTCTCCAAGGACACAAAATCAAATTAGGACACATCCACGGGAGAGTCCATTTCAATTCAGCATACTCGATTACTCCCCCAGATCCAGCAGATCTAACCTGTCTTGTTGCTTGCAGACAATTGGAATGCGAGGTGGGCTACCCAGCCATCCATCCTTAGAACCCTGCTCGGAATCATTGTCCTGGAGCCAACCAACAGGTCTCAATTGTCCTGCAGAAGAATCTTTGCAGTTGGGAGCTTCTCACAACTCCCATCGTGGGAAAACCGCCATGGCCTTGTGATCCACCCCCATCTTCAAGAAGGGGCCATCAGGGACAGAATGTCCAACCTGAGCGATCATCTGATCCTTGCCCTGACTTCAGAAGCACGAGATCTCGATTCAGGTCTGTAGATTGTTCCTGCCATATCCTCACCCAGAAACCTAGGCATAGCTTGGCTTCTCAAACTTCCGTCCTCAGACTACTGGCCCACAAGCCCTCCAGTTTGGCAATCCAGAACTACATGGCAGCACTCTGCCTGCCCTCCAGAAAAAAAACATTGCCCTCTGGGGCTATCCAGAAACCCCAAATGAGGATCAACCTGCACGCCATTCGGCTGTACCCCAATTATATAGGCTGTCCTGGGCACTAAAGCCCTTTCTGACACAGCCTGAGCCTGGACCCTCAGGCCCCACCCAGACAGCTGGCCGCACACTGAGCACATCGGACCCGCCATGGCCTTAGGTCGTCATCTCTTCTCAACCTCGGTTTTCAGGCTTCAGAACCTAGACCTTATCTCCAGTCACGGCCCGGGTTTGAAAATGATGCAGAAATCAGAACTCATTCCCCATGGCAAGAAACCTTGTGTTTGGCATGTTGTCCAAGGTTCAGTGTACTTGAAACCAGTGTGGCCCATGAGGCCCCGCCCATGCTTGCTGGCCACAGAGATCACAAAAACACATTGTGACCCTCAGACTGAGCCCAGTCCCCAGGTAAGGCCTCTCAGTGGCTGGATGGATAGACAGCATATTGGGCTTGCCATGCCCCTAGGCCCCAATTTTTAACCATAGTTCGGGTTGTCCCTTCACTCTTCCCCAGGGCTCTGCTTTGGAATTCCTCTTTTGGTGGGACACCTGAGGTAACAAAACTGAAAGGAGTCCTCCCATCCCACAGATTGACGAAAAACAATTGGGATCGGGCCAAGTCCACAGAGAGCAAGAATCGTCCATGGCCCATGAGGCATCTGCAACATTCCACGTCCATCGCTGATACAAAATCCAGAGACAAAAGCCTGAGCACGCGCCTCAGACTCACTCATTCTTCATATCCTGAAGAGTTCTTCAGATAAGAACCAACATGGCACTCGAATGCACCCAAAATATATAGTCTAACCTGGGCACTAATGCACTGTCTGACAACCTGTGCCCGGACCTCGTGACTAACACCCAGACAGCTGACCGTACACTGAGCACATCAGACCCGCCATGGCTTTAGGTCATCATCTCTTCCCTACCTCAGTTTTCAGGCTTCAGAACCTAGACCTTATCTCCAATCACTGCCCAGGGGAGACTGTGATGCAGAAATCAGAACTCTTCCTTACCCATGGCAAGAATCCTTGTGGTTGGCATGTTGTCCAACATTCAGTGTAGGAGAAACCAGCATTCAGGCTGAGGCCCCGCCCATTCTTGAGTGCGACAAGGGCATAAACACGCATTGTGACCTCAGATTGAGTCCTGTCCTCTAGTACGTCCTCTCAGTGGCTGGACCATTAGATGTCATAATGGGCTTGACGTGACCCTAGGCCCCAATTTTTAACCAGATTTCTGGTTGTCCAGTCGCTCCTCCCCAGGGCTCTACTCTGGAATCCCTCATTTGGTGGGACACCTGATGTTGAAAAATAAAATAAAACAAATCAACAACAGAGCAAGGACTTCTTCCATCCCACTGAATGACCCCAAACTCTTTGGACGGGTCCAAACCCCCAGAGAATAAGACTCGTCCATTTCCCATGAAGTCACCCAGAAAATTCACGACCATGAGTGACACGATATCCAGAGACAAAAACTTGAGCAAGAGCCTCACACTCGCCCTTTTTTCATATCCCGAAGGGTTCTCCTCATGGTCTGTAGATCACTCCTGCCATACCTATGACCCGAAACATAAGCCCAGTTTGTGTTTTCAGACAACTGTCCAAACAGCCCTGGCCTACACACCCTACTTGCTCAGGCCCCTGGAGCCAAACCTGACGACTCTGCTTGCCCTCTACAAGGGAATTGTTTGTGCCCATTCCAATGGCCACAACCCTACTAATACGATAAACCTCCAAATTCCCTGAAGCCATCCCAATATTTGTATCTTCTCAGGACAAACAGGGGCAATCTGGGCCCATCTGAGCACCTACCTGCTCTCAGACCGGAAGACTGATGTCCCCAGAGGTAAAAAGGAATGAACAGGCCCCTAGGCACCTATCGGATCCATTGCATTGGTTTCCAGGCATCTCTCCTCAGAGGCCTGGATTTCAATAACAGCATATGGCTGTTTCTTGACTCACCCATCAGAACAAATCTCATCTACACATGGGAAATTTGCACAGTGGAGCTTTGTGAAAGTCTCTCTTTAGGAGAACCCTTCAGGGCCCCAGTGCCACCGCTTCATTCCAAGGTCTCCATAGACACAAAATCATATTAGGACACATCCACGGAGAGTCCATCTGAACTCATCCTCCTCGGTTGCTCCCCCAGATCAAGCAGATCTAACCTGTCTTGTTGCTTGGAGACAATTGGAATGCGAGGTGTGCTACCCAGCCATCCAACCTTAGAACCCTGCTCGGAATCATTGTCCTGGAGCCAACCAACAGGTCCCTCATTTGGTGGGACACCTGATGTTGAAAAACAAAATAAAACAAATCAACAACAGAGCAAGGACTTCTTCCATCCCACTGAATGACCCCAAACTCTTTGGACGGGTCCAAACCCCCAGAGAATAAGACTCGTCCATTTCCCATGAAGTCACCCAGAAAATTCACGACCATGAGTGACACGATATCCAGAGACAAAAACTTGAGCAAGAGCCTCACACTCGCCCTTTTTTCATATCCCGAAGGGTTCTCCTCATGGTCTGTAGATCACTCCTGCCATACCTATGACCCGAAACATAGGCCAAGTTTGTGTTTTCAGACAACTGTCCAAACAGCCCTGGCCTACACACCCTACAGGCTCAGGCCCCTGGAGCCAAACCTGACGACTGTGCTTGCCCTCTCCAAGGGAATTGTGTGTGCCCATTCCAATGGCCACAACTCAACTAAGAGGATAAACGTCCAAAGTCCCTGAGGCCATCCCAATATTTGTGGCTTCCCAGGACAAACAGGGGCAATCTGGGCCCATCTGAGCACCTACCGGCACTCAGACCCGTAGACTGATGTCCCCAGAGGTAAAAAGGAACGAACAGGCCCCTAGGCACATATCCGATCCATTGCTTTGGTTTCCAGGCATCTCTCCTCAGAGGAATGGATTTCAATAACAGCATATGGCTGTTTCTTGACTCACCCATCAGAACAAATCTCATCTACACATGGGAAACTTGCATGATGGAGCTGTGTGAAAGCCTCTCTTTAGGAGAACCCTTCAGGGCCCCAGTACCACCGCTTCATCCCAAGGTCTCCATAGACACAAAATCATATTAGGACACATCCATGGGAGAGTCCATCTCAACTCATCCTCCTCGGTTGCTCCCCCAGATCCAGCCGATCTAACCTGTCTTGTTGCTTGGAGACAATTGGAATGCGAGGTGTGCTACCCAGCCATCATCCTTAGAACCCTGCTCGGATCATTGTCCTGGAGCCAACCAACAGGTCTCAATTGTCCTGCAGAAGAATCTTTGCAGTTGGGAGCTTCTCAGAACTCCCATCGTGGGAAAATCCCCAAGGCCTCGTGATCCACCCCCCCCCTTCAAGAAGGGGCCATCAGGGACAGAATGTCCAACCTGAGCGATCGTCTGATCCTCGCCCTGACTTCAGATGCACGAGATCTCGATTCAGGTCTGTAGATTGTGTATGCCATATCCTCACCCAGAAACCTAGACCTAGGTTGGGTTCTCAGACTTCCGTCCTCAGACTACTGGACCACAAGCCCTCCAGTTTGGCAATCCAGAACTACAATGCAGCACTCTGCCTGTTCTCCAGAAGAAAAACATTGCCCTCTGGGCCTACCCAGAATCCCCCAATGAGGATCAACCTGGACGCCATTCGGCTGTACCCCAAATATATAGGCTGACTTTGGCACTCAAGCCCTTTCTGGCACACCCTGAGCCTGACCTCCAGGCCCCACCCAGACAGCTGGCCGCACACTGAGCACATCGGACCCGTCATGGCCTTAGTTCGTCATCTCTTCTCAACCTCGGTTTTCAGGCCTACACACCCTACAGGCTCAGGACCCTGCAGCAAAACATGAAGACTGGGCTTGCCCTCTCCAAGGGAATTGTATGTGCCCATTCCAATGGCCACAACCCTACTAATAGGATAAACCACCAAAGTCCCTGAGGCCATCCCAATATTTGTGGCTTCTCAGGACAAGGAGGGGCAATCTGGGCCCATCTGAGCACCTACCGCCCCTCAGACACATAGACTGATGTCCCCAGAGGTAAAAAGGAACGAACAGGCCCATAGGCACCTATCGGATCTATTGCTTTGGTTTCCAGGCATCTCTCCTTAGAGATCCTTAGAACCCTTAGAACCCTGTCTTGCGTCGTTCCTTATGGGACATCCTTGAGCCATCCAACAGGTGTCGACTGTCCCACAGGAGTCCTTGTGCATGGACCACCTCACAATTCATATCATGGAAAGCTTCCAAGGTCACATGATGCCCCCAATCATCATGAAGTCGGATCATGGAAAGAAACTCCAACCTGAGCCAATGGCTGATCTTCGCCTTGACTTCAAAAGCACGAGATCTTGATTAAGCTCTTCAGAGTGCACCTGCTGTGCCCTCACCCTAAAACCTAAGCATAGCTAGTGTTCTCATACTTCCCTCCTCACTCTCCTGGACCACACGCCCTCCATTTTGGGATTTCCGATGATATAGTGCTGCACTCTACCTGCCCTCTAGAAGAAAAACGTTGCCCTATGGTTCTACCCAGAAACCTCAAATGAGGATAAACCTGCATGCCACTCAACTGTACACCAATTATATAGTCTAGCCTGTGCACTAATGACCTGTCTGACACAACCTGAGGTCTGAATTCCCAACCGACACCCAGACAGCTTGCCGTACACTGACAACATCTGAACCGCCATGGCCTTAGGTTGCCATCTCTTTCCAACCTGGTTTTCAGGCTACAGAAACCTAGACCTTATCTCTACTCATTTCCCATGGGTGAACGTGATGCAGAAATCATAACACCTCCTTCCCTCTCGCCAGAATCTTGTGGTTGGCATCTTATCCAAAGTTCAGTGTAGGACCCCTGTAGGGCCAACAGGAGTAGTAGTAGGGCCCCTGAGGGTAGTGTAGGGTCCCTGAGGCCCTGCCCATGCGTAAGAGCTGCGTTGGGCACAAACACACTTTGGGACCCTCAGTTTGAACCCTGTCCTCAAGTAAAGCCTCTCAGTGCCTGACCATGAGCCCACATATGGGGCCTGCCATGCCCAAAGTCACCCAATCTTAACCAGAGGTAGAGACATCTAGTCACCCCTACTCAGGGCTCTGCTCTGGAATCCCTCCTTGGTGGGACATTTGAGGTAAGTAAACACAGAAAGGATTCCTCCAACCCACAGAATGACCCCAATCACTTGGGATCAGGCCATCCCCAGAGAGAAAGACTCCTCCATGGCCCATGTGGCCAGCCCGACATTCCACGGCCACTATTGACACAAAATCCAGAGACATAAGCCTCACCCTTAGGTCATAGCCCAAAATATTCTCCTCATAGTCTGTAGATCGGGCCTGCCATACCTACGTCCCCAAACCTAAGCTGAGTTTGTGTTTGCAGACTTCTATCCTGACATCCCTGTCCCAAACACCCTCCAGGCTGAGGCCCCTGGAGGCACAACTCAGGTCTGTGCCTGCCCTCTCCAAGGAAATTCTTCCCATTCCATTGGCCACAACCCTACAGATTAGGAGAAACTTCCAAAGTCCAAGAGGCCATTCCAATAGTGTAGTCCGCCCAGTACAAAAGGGGTGATCTGTCACAAGCTGAGCAACGACCTCAACTCACCCGTAGACAGATATCCCAAGAGAAAGGTATTAAACTGGACAGGCCCCTAGAACGTAATTGGTTCCATTGCTTTTGTTTCTAAGCATCTCTCCTCAGAGGCCTGTTTTCCAATACCAGCATATGGGGGATTCCAGAGATACCAATCAGAACAAATCTTGTCTCCACATGGGAAACTTATCCTTTGGAGCTCTGTAAAAACCTCCAGTTAGGAGAAACCTTCAGGTAACCGGAGCCACCGCCCTATTCCAAGGTCTCCATGGACACAAACCCGCATTATGATCATTCGGCAGGAGAGTACATTTCAACTCAGCCCCGTTGATTACTCCCCCAGAGCCAGAATATCAAACCTGCCTTGTCGCTAGGAGACAACTGGAATGCAAAGCAGACTCTCTAGGCATCCATCGTTGGAATCCTGCTCTGGCGCCGTTCCATATGGGATGTCCTGGGAGCCTTCCAACAGGTCTTGACTGTCCTGCAGATGGAATCCTTGCAGATTGGAGCATCTCACAACTCCTATCGTGGGAAAACCTACATGGCCTCATGAGATGCTCCCCTTTATAAAGGGGCCATCATGGACAGAAACTCCAAACTGAGCCAACTTCTGATCCATTGCTTTGGTTTCTATGTATCTCTCCTCAGAGGCCTGGTTTCCAATATCAGATTATGGGGGTTTCCTAAGGAAACAATCAGAACAGATCTCATCTCCACATGAGAAACTTGCTCTTTGGAGCTGTGTCAATACCTCAGGTTAGGAGGATCCTTCAGGGCCCTGGCAGCATGGCCCAATTCCAAGGTCTCCAAGGACACAAACTTACATTATGATCCATCCTCAGGAGAGTCCATTTCAAATCAGCCCCCTCGGCTGCTCACCCAGAGCCAGCAGATCAAACCTGCCTTGTCACTAAAAGACAGTTGGAATGCGAGGTGGGCTGCCCAGGCATCCATCCTTAGAACCCTGCTCTGGAGAATTTCTTTATGGGACGTCTTGAATCCAACCAACCTGTCTTGACTGTCTCGCAGAATGAATCCTTGTGGTTTGAAGCATCACACAATCCCACTGTGAGAAAACCTCCATTTCCTCATGATGCCCCACACCTTCATAAATGGGCCATCATGGACAGAAACTCCATCCTAAGCCAAAGTCTGATCCGCGCCCTGAATTCAGAAGCACGAGATCTCGATTCAGCACTTGAGAGTGTGCATGCTGTGCCCTCGCCCCGAAACCTAAGCCTAACTTGTGTTCTCAGACTTCCGTCTTCACAATCCTGGCCACACCCCTCCAGTTTGGCAATTCTGGAGACACAATGCAGCACTCTGCCTGCCCTCCAGAAGAAAAATGTTGCCCTATAGGGCTAACCAGAAACGCCAAATGAGTAACAACCTGCATGCCACTCGACCATACCCCATTTATACAATCTAGCCTATGCACTAAAGCCCTGTCTGACACAGCCTGAAGGCAGACCTCCAGTCCAACACCCAGACAGCTGGCCGTACACTGAGCATATCAAACCCACAATGGCTTTCGGCCATCATCTCTACCCAACCTCAGTTTTCACCTTCAGAACCTAGACTTTATCTCCACTCACTGCTCAGGAGTGAACGTGATACAAGAATCACAACTTCTCCGCCATGGCAAGAAACCTTATGGTTGGCATGTGGTCCAACGTTCATTGTAGGAGAAAGCACCATGGACTATGAGGCCCCACCTATCCCTGAGGGCTACAATTTGCACAAATACACATTGTGACCCTCAGCATGAGCCCTATCCTCATGTAAAGCCTCTTAGTGACTTGAACAACAGCCCACATATGGGGCTTGCCAAGCCCCTAGTCATCCAATCTCAACCAGAGTTATAGATGTCTAGTCACCCCTACTCACGGCACTGCTCTGGAATCCCTCTTTGGTGGGACAACTGAGGTAAAAAAAAAAAATACAGAAAGGACTCTTCCCATCCACAGAATGATCCCAACCACTTGGGATCAGGCCAAATCACCAGAGAAAGACATGTCCATGGCCCTTGAGGACACCCCGACATTCCAGGGCCACCGTAGGCACAAAATCCAGAGACAAAAGCCTGAGCAAACGCCACATACTCGCCCTTTGTTCATAGCCCGGAAAATTCCCACGGTCTGTAGATCGAGCCTTCATACATACATCCCCAAACCTAAGCTGAGTTTGTGTTTTCAGACTTCTGTCCCCACAGTCCTGGCCCACACACCAATCAACCTCGGGCCCCTGGATCCACACCTGAGGACTGTGGCTTCCTTCTCCAGGGGAATTCTGCCATTTCCATTGGCCACAACCCTATAGATTAGGAGAAACCTCCAAACTCCCCGAGGCCATCCCAATAGTGTTGGCTGCCCAGGACAAACAGGGATGATCTTTCACAAGTTAGGAAACTACCTCCACTCAGACCCAGAGACAGATATCCCCATAGAATAAGATTGAACTGGACAGGCACTTAGGCCCTAATCAGATCCATTGCTTTTGTTTCCAGGCATCTCCCTTCAGAGGCCTGGTTACCAATACCAGCATATGGGGGATTACTGAGGCACTCATAGATATATCTCGTCTCCACATAGGAAATGTACTCTTTGGAGCTCTATAAAATCCTCTGTTTAGGAGAATCTTTCAGGGCCCCGGATCAAGTGCCACATTCCAAGGTCTCCATGGACTTAAACCCACATTATGATCTATCCTCGGTAGAGTCCATGTCAACTCATCCCCCTTGGTTTCTCCCCCAGGGCCTGCAGATCAAACCTGCCTTGTTGCTAGGAGACAACTAGAATGGGAGGCGGGCTGCCCAGGCATCCATCCTTAGAACCCTACTCTGGAGTCGTTCCATATGGGAAATCCTAGAGCCATCCAACAGGTCTCAAGTGTCCCACAGAAGGAATCTTTGCAGTCTGGTGCATCTCACAACTCCCATTGTGGGAAAATCTTCATGGCCCCTTGAGATGCTCCACTTTATAAAGGGGCCATCATGGACAGAAACTCCAACCTGAGCAAACGTCTGATATTCGCCCTGGCTTCAGGTGCATGAGATCTTGATTCAGGTCTGCAGAGTGTGCCTTCTGTGCCCTCACCCCAAAAACTAAGCCTAGCTTGTGTTCTCAGACTACCGTCCTCACACCCCTGGCCCAAAAGCCCTACAATTTGGCAATACTTGGGCCACAATGCAGCACTCTGCCTGCCCTCCAGAAGAAAAACGTTGCCTTATGGAGCTACCTAGAAACCCGAATGAGTATCAACGGAACGCCACTCGACTGCACCCCAAATATACAGTCTACCCTGTCTAATGCCCTGTCTGACACAGCATGAGCCCACACCTCCAGACCTACGCTCAACAGCTAGCCACACACTGAGCTCATTGTACCCATCAGGTCCTTAGGTCTTCATCTCTTCCCAACCTCGGTTTTCGGGTTTCAGAACCTAGATCTAAACTCCAATCACTGTCCAGGGGTGAACGTGATGCAGAAATCACAACTCTTCCTTCGCGATGGCCGGAAACGTTGTTGTTGGCATATTCTCCAACGTTCAGTGTAGGAGAATCCAGCGTGGCCCATGAGGCCCTTCCGATGCTTGAGGGCCTTGTTGGGCACAAATAGTCATTGTGACCCTCAGCATGAGCCCTGTCCTCAAGGAAGACCTCTCAGTGTCTGAATCAAGAGCCCACATATTGGACTTGCCATGCCTCTAGGCCCCCAAACATAAACAGAGGTGGGGTTATCCAGTTGTCCCTCCCAAGGACTCTGCTCTGGAATCCCTCTTTTATTGGCACATATGAGGTACATAAAATAAAATAAAAAACAGAAAGGACACCTCCCATCCCACAGAATGTACCCAAACTCTTGGGATTAGGTCAAATCCTCAGAGAAGGAAAGCCATCCACACCCATGAGGCCACGCCAGCATTCGACCCACATTGTTGACACTAATCCAGGAACAAAAGCTGAGCAAGCACCTCATACTCACCCTTTTTCATATCCCGAAGTGTTATCACGGTCTATAGATTGGGCGTTCCATACCTATGTCCCCAATCCTAAGCGGAATTTGTGTTTTCAGACTTCTGTCCCCACAGGCCTGGCCCACACACCCTCAAGGCTGGGCCCCTAGAGCCAAACTCAGAACTGTGCCTGCCCTCTCCAGGGGATTTCTGCCCATTCCATTGGCCAAAACCCTATAGATTAGGAGAAACTCCAAAGTCCCGAGGCCATTCCCAATATTATAGGCTGCCCAGGACAAACAGGGGCGATCTGACACCAGCCGAGCAACTACCTCCCCTCAGATCCATAGACACGTATCCCCAGGAAAGAGATTGAACGGGACAGGCACCTAGGCCCTAATCATATCCATTGCTTTTGTTTCCAGGCATCTCTCCTCAGAGGCCTGGTTTCAATACCAGCATATGGGAGATTCCTTAGGCACTCATCAAAACAATTCTCTTCTCTACATAGGAAACGTACTCTTTAGAGCTCCATCAAAACCTCCGGTTATGAACATCCCTCAAGGCCCCGGATCAAGCACCCCATTCCAAGGTCTCCATGGACACAAATGCACATTATGACCCATCCTCAACTCACCCATTTCAACACACCCGCCTCGGTTACTCCCCTAGATCCAGCAGATCGAACTTGCCTTGGCACTATGAGACACCTGGAATGGGAGGCAGGCTGCCCAGGCATCCATCCTTAGAAACCTGCTCTGGATAACTTCCTTATGGGATGTCCTGGAGCCATCCAGCAGGTCTCGACTGTCCCACGGAAGGAATCATTGCGGTTTGGAGCATCTCACAATTCCCATCGTGGGAAAACCTCCATGGCCTCGTGACACCCTCCCCTTCATGAAGGGGCCGTCATGGACAGAAACTCCAACCTGAGCCAACGTCTGATCCTAGCTCTGTCTTCAGGTACACGGGATCTCGAATCATCTCTGCAGAGGGTTCCTGCCGTCCCCTCACCCCAAAATCTAAGTCTGGCTTGTGTTCTCAGAATTTTTTCCTCACACTCCTTGCCCACAAGCCTTCCAGTTTGGGAATTCTGGAGCCACTATGTGGCACTGTGTCTTCCTTCCAGAAGAAAAACGTTGCCCTCTGGGGCTACCCAGTAACCACAAATGAGTACCAACCTGCACGAAACTCGACTGCACCCCAATGATACAGTCTAGCCAGGGCACTAATTTCCTGTCTGCCACAGCCTGAGCCTGCACCTCCCAACCCACACTCAACAGCTGGCCGAACACTGAGCACATCAGTCACACCATGGCCTTAGGTCTTCATCTCTTCCCAACCTCAGTTTTCAGGCTTCAGAACCTAGACCTTAAATCCAATCACAGTCCACGAGTGAAAGTGTTGCAGAAATTAGAACTCCTTCTTCCCCATGGCCAGAAAACTTGTGGTTGCCATATTGTGCAACGTTCAGTGTAGGAGAAACCAGCATGGTACATTAGGCCACGCCCTGACTTGAGGGGCTCCTTGGGCACAAAAACACATTGTGAAACTCAATGTGAGCCCTATGCTCAAGGAAGGCCTCTCAGTGTCTGGACCAAGAGCCCACATATGGGGCTTGCCATGATCTTAGGTCCCATTGTTAACCAGAGTTCTGGTTGTCCAGTCGCCCCTCCCCAGGAATCTGCTGTGGAATCCCTCTTTTGGTGGTCCACCTGAGGTAAAAAAAAAAAAAAAAAAACAAAAAGGCCTCCTCCCTTCCCACAGAATGACCCCAAACTCTTGGGATTGGGTCAAATCCCCTGAAAGGGAGCCTCATTGATGGCCCATGAGGACACCCGGACATTCCATGGCAATCGGTGACACATATCCAGAAAAAAATAAGCATGAGCAAGCACCTCACTTTCGCCCTTTGTTCATATCCCGAAGAGTTCTCCTCACGGTCTATATATCGGGCCGGCCATACCTACAGACCCAAACCTAAGTGGAGTTTGTGTTTTCAGACTTTTGTCCAAATAGCCCTGGACCACACACGCTCCACACTTGGGTCCCTGGAGCCACACCTCAGGACTGTGCTTCCCTTTCAAGAGAATTCTTCCCTTTCCATTGGCCACAACCTTGCAAATTAGGAAAAACCTCCAAAGTTACCGAGCCCATCCCAATAGTGTAGGCCGCCCAGGACAAACAGGTGTGATCTCAAACCAGCTGAGCAACTACCTCCACTCAGACAAAAGATGTCCCCAGAGAAGAATATTGAACCGGACAGGCCCCTAGGCCCTAATCAGATCCATTGCTTTGGTTTCCAGGCATCTCTCCTCAGAGGCCTCATTTCCAATACCAGCAAATGGTGGTTTCCTGAGGCACCAATAAGAACAAATCTCGTCTCCCCATGGAAAACTTGCTCATTGGAGCTTTGTTATCACCTCTGGTTAGGATAATCCTTCAGGGCCCTGGTGCCACTGCCCCAGACCAAGGTCTCAATGGACTCAAACCAACATTAAGACCATCCTCAGGAAAGTCCATTTCAACTCATTTAAGACCATCCTCAGGAAAGTCCATTCCAACTCAGCCCCCTCTGATGCTACCCCAAGCCAGCAGATCAAACGTTTCTTGTTGCTAGGAGACAATTGGAATTGAGGCTGTCTGCCCAGGCATCCATACTTAGAACCCTGTTCTGGAAAAATACCTTAGGAGACGTCCTGGAGCCATCCAACAAATCTTAATTGTCCCACAGAAGGAATCCTTGCGGTTTGGAGCATCTCACAACTCTAATAGTGGGAAAACCCCCATGGCCTCATAATGCCCCCCCCTTCATGAAGGGGCCAACATGGACAGAAACTCCAACCTGAGTCAAAGTCTGATCCTCGACCTGACTTCAGACTCATGAGATCTCAATTCAGCTCTGCAGACTGTGCCTGCCATGTCCATTCCCCGAAACCTGAGCCTAGCTTGTGTTCTCAGACTTACATCCTCACTCTCCTGGCCCACAAGCCCTCCAGTTTGGGAATTCCGAAGCCACAATGCAGCACTCTGCCTGCCCTCCAGAAGAAAAACTTTGCCCTATTCTGCTAATAAGAAAACCCAAATGATTATCTAATGCATGCCACTCGACTGTAAAGCAATTATACAGCCTACACTGAATACGAAAGCCCTGTCTGGCACAGCCTGAGACAAGATATCCCAAACGACACCTAGACAGCTGGCTCCAACCTGGACACAAGGGACCCGCTATGGCTGTAGTTCGTCATCTCTTCCCAACCTCGGTTTTCAGGCTTCAGAACCTAGACCTTATCTCCAATCACTGCCCGGGGCTGAACGTGATGCAGAAATTAGAATTCCTCCTTCCCCATGGCCAGAAACCTTGTGGTTGGCATGTTGTCCAACGTTCAATGTGGGAAAACCTGCATTGTCGGAAAGGCCACGCCAGTGCTTGAGGGCCGCCTAGGGCACAGACATGCATTGAGACCTGTAGCGTGAGTCCCGTATTAAAGTAACGCCTCTCAGTGGCTGGACCAAGATCCTGCATATGGGGCTTGTCATATCCATAGGCCCCCAGGCTTAACCAGAGAGCAAGTATTCCAGTTGTCAGTACCCACTGCTATGCTCCAGAATCCCTCTACTGGGGGGACACATGAAGCAGAAAACAGGACTCTTCCCTTCCCACAGAATGACGCCAAACTCTTGGGGGCTTGACAAACTACCGGAGAGGGAGACTTCTACGACCCATGAGGCAACTCCTACATTAAACGGCCATTGTGGACAAAATATCCAGAGACAAAAGACTGAGCGACTGCCTCCCTCTCACCCTTCTTTCATATCCAGTGGAGCTCCCCTCACGGACTGTAGATCAGGCCTGCCATAACCTCGGCCCCAAACCTGAGCTGAGTTTGGGTTTTTGGATGTCTGTCTGCACAGCCGTGGCCCACACCGCCTCCAGGCTGGGGTCTCTGGAGCCACACCACAGAACTGTGCCTGCTCTCTCCTAAGAAACTACCCGTTCCATTGGCCACAACTCTACAAAATAGTAGAAACCTCAAGGTCCCCAAGGACATCCCACTACCGCAAGCTGCACTGGACAAACAGGGGCATTATGACACCAGCAGAGCAACTACTACCTCCATGCAGACACACAGACTGATATCCGCAGAGACATAAGATTGAACCAGAAAGGCCCCTAGCCCCTATTATGAACTCTTGCTTTGGTGTCCAGGTATCACTCCTCAGAGGCCTGGGTTCGAAGACCAGCATATGGGGCTATCCTGAGGCACCAGACAGAACACCTCTCATCTCCACATGGAAAGCTTCCTTGTTGGAGATGTGTCAAACCCTTCGGGTTGGAGAATCCTGCAGAGTCCCTTAGCTACTGCCACATTCAAAGGTCTCCATGGCCACCAACCCACATTATGACTCATCCTCAGGAAAGTCCATTTAAACTCAGCCTTTTGGGTAGCTCACCCAAGAGCCCGCAGATTGAGCGTGCCTTGTCTCGACCAGGCAATGGGAAGGTGAGTTGGCGTTTCTCGGCATCCATGCTTAGGCCCCTGTTCTCGAGTCTTTCTGTATGGGGCATCCTGGAACCATCCAATAGTACTCGACTGTCCTGAGGAAGGATACTTTGAAGTTTAGATCTGCACACAACTCCCAGCGTACGGAAACCTCCCAGGCCTCATGACGCCCCCACCCCCTTCAGGAAGGGGCCGTCATGGACACAAACTCCAGCTTGAGGCAACATCTGATACTCTCCCAGACTTCAGATGCAGGAGATCTCGATTCAGCCTCTGCACAGTGGCCCCAAACCTCGTGCTACCTTGTGTTTTCAGATTTCCTTCCTCACACTCCTGGCAAACATGTCCTCAAGACTTGGAATTCTGGAACCAAAATGCAGCCCTCTGCTGGCCCTCCAGAAGAAAAACGTTGCTCTATGGGGATCTCCATAAACCCCAAATGAGGATCAACCTGCTAGGTTCTCGACCTCACCCCAATTGGATTGTTCGGGTTGTCCATTCATCCCTCCCCAGAGCTCTGCTTTGGAATCCCTCTTTTGGTGGGACACCTGAGGTAACAAAACTAAAAGGACTCCTCCCATCCTTCAGATTGACCCCAAACAATTGGGATTGGACCAAATTCACAGAGAGGAAGTCTCGTCCATGGCCCATGAGGCCTCCCCGAGATTCCACGCCATCATTGACAACAAATCCAGAGACAAAATTCTGAGCAAGCGCCTCACACTCGCTCTTTTGTCGTATCCCGAAGAGTTCTCCTCACGGTCTGTGGATCGGGCCTGCCATACCTACTTTCCAAACTAAGCCGAGTTTGTGTTTTCAGACTTCTGTCCCCACATTCCTGGCCCACAGACCCTTCAGGCTGGGGCCCCTGGAGCCACACATCAGGACTGTGCCTGTCCATACCACGGGAATTCTGCCCATTCCATTGTCCACCATCGTACAAATTAGGAAAAACCTCCAGAGTCCCCAAGGATATCCCAATAATGTAGGCCGCCCAGGACAAAAAAGGGTCATCTGAAACCAGCTGAGCATCTACGTATACTCAGCGTAGATGGATGTCCCCAGAGAAGAAGATTGAATCAGACAGGCCCCTAGGCCTGAATCAGATTCATTGCTTTCGGTTACAGGTATCTCTCCTCAGAGGCCTGGTTTCCAATATTAGCATATGGGGATTTCATGAGGCAGCAATCAGAACAAATCTCTTCTCCACATGGGAAAATTATCCTTTGAAGATGGCTCAAAACCTCCAGTTAGGAGAATCCTTCAGGGCCTGTGTGCCACTGCCCCATTACAAGTTCTACATAGACACAAAAACACATTAGGACCCATCCACAGGAGAGTGCATTTCAACTGAGTGTATTCGGTTGCTCCTCGAGATCCAGCAGATCTAACTTGTCTTGTTGCTAGGAGACAATTGGAATGTGAAGTGGCCTACCCCGCCATTGATCCTTAAAACCCTGCTCGGAATTGTTGGCCTGGAGCCAACCAACAGGTCTCAATTGTCCTGCAGAAGAATCTTTGCAGTTGGGAGCTTCTCAGAACTCCCATCGTGAGAGAACCCCCATGGCCACATGATCCCCCCCCTTCATATAGGGGCCATCAGGGACATAAGGTCCAACCTGAGCGATCGTCTGATCCTCACCCTGACATCAGATGCACGAGATCTCGGTTCAGGTCTGTAGATTGTGCCTGCCATGTCCTCACCCAGAAACCTAAGCCTTGCTTGTGTCCTCAGACTTCTGTACACAGACTACTGGCTCACAAGACCTCCAGTTTGGCAATCCAGACTACAATGCAGCACTCTACCTGCCCTGCAGAAGAAATACATTGCCCTCTGGGGCTACCTAGAATCCCCAAGTGACGATCAACCTGCACGACACTTGGCTATACCCAAAATATATAGGATGACCTGGCCAATAATGCCCTTTCTGACATCCTAGCCTGGACCTCCTGGACCCACCATGACAGCTGGCTACAAACTGAGAACTTCAGACCCCCCATGGCCTTAGGTCGTTATCCCTTCCCAACCTCAGTTTTCAGGATTCAGAACCTAGACCTTATCTCCAATCACTGCCCAGGTTTGAAAATGATGCAGAAATCAGAACTCCTTCCCGATGGCAGGAAAACTTGTGGTTGGCTTGTTGTCCAACGTTCAGTGTAGTGGAAACCAGTGTGTCCCTTGAGAACCCGCCATTGCTCGTGGTCGAGATAGGTAGCAAACACACATTGTGACCCTCAGCCTAAGCCCAGTCCTCAGCTAAGGCCTCTCAGTGGCTGGATGAAGAGACAGCATATGGGGCTTGCCATGCCCCCAGGTCCCAATTTTTAACCATAGTTCGTGTTGTCCCTTCACTCTTCCCCAGGGCTCTGCTTTGGAATTCCTCTTTTGGTGGGACACCTGATGCAACAACCCTGAAAGGAGTCCTCCATCCAACAGATTGACGAACAACAATTGGGATCGGGCCAAATCCACGGAGAGCAAGATTCGTCCATGGCCCATGAGGCCTCCTCGACATTCCACGGCCATCGCTGATACAAAATCCAAAGACAAAAGCCTAAGCAAGCGACTCAGACTCGCACTATCTTCACATCCTGAAGATGTCTTCTCATGGTTTGTAGATCGGGCCTGCCATACCTACGTCCCCAAACATAAGCTGAGTTTGTGTTTTCAGACTTCTGTCCTCAAATTCCTGGGCCACATACCCTCCAGGCTGGGGACCCTGGAGCCACACATTAGGACTGTGCCTACCCAATCCATGGGAATTCTGCCCATTCCATTGTCCAAAATCGTACAAATTAGGAGAACCCTCCAAAGTCCCTGAGGCCATCCCAATAGTATAGGTCGCCCGGGACAAAAAACGGCAGTCTGACAACAGCTGAGCATCTAACTCCACTCATACCCTCGAAGGATGTCCCCAGAGAAGAAGATTGAACCAGACAGGTCCCTAGGCCAAAATTGGATCCATTGCTTTGGTTTAAAGGCATGTCTCCTCAAAACCCTCGATTCCAATACCAGCATTGGGGTTTTCCTGAGGCACCCATCAGAACAAACCTCGTCTCCACAATGAAACTTGTGCATGGGAGCTATGACAAAAGCTGAGGAGAATACTTCAGGGTCCCGGTGCCACCGCCCCATTCCAAGGCCCTCATGGACACAAACACACATTAGACCCATCCTCAGGAAAGTCCATTTCAACTCAGCCACCCTGGTTGTCCCGCAGAGCCATCAGATCTAAACTGCCTTGTCGCTAGGAGACAATTGGAATGCGAGGCGGGCTTCCCAGGCATCCATCCTCGAACGTTGGTCTTGCCTCATCCATATGGGATGTCCTGGGGCTGTCCAACAGGTCTCAATTGTCCTGCAGAAGGAATCCTTGGAGGGGGCATCCCACCACTCCCAACGTGTGAAAACCTCCACGGCCTCGAGATTCGTCTCCCTTTATGAAGGGGCCATCATGAACAGAAAATCCAAGCTGAGCCAACGTCGGATCCTCGCTCTGACTTCAGATGCATGAGATATTGATTCAGATCTTCAGGGGGTACATGCCGTGCCCTCGCCCTGAAACCCAAGTCTAGATTGTGTTCTCAGACTTCCATCCTCACACTCCTGGCCCAGAAGCCTACAAATTTGGCAATTCCGGACAATCATTGCAGCGCTCTGCCTGCCCTCTAGAAAAAATAGATTGCCTAATGAGCTGCCCGGGCACATTAAATGAGAATAAACCTACACGGCACTCGAATGTACCGAAATTATATAGTCTAACCTGGGCATTAATGCACTACTGACACAACCTGAGCCGGGACCTCCTGAGCAACACCCAGACAGCTGACCGCACACTGAGCACATCAGACCCGCCATGGCATTAGGTCATCATCTATTCCCTACCTCAGTTTTCAGGCTTCAGAACCTAGACCTTATCTCCAATCACTGCATAGGGGTGACTGTGATGCAGAAATCAGAACTCCTGCTTCCCAAGGCAAGAAACCTTGTGTTGCCATGTTGTCCTACGTTCAGTGTAGGAGAAACCAGCATTCACCCTGAGGTCACGCCCATTCTTGGGTGCGACGAGGGCATAAACACGCATTGTGACCCTCAGCGTTATTCCTGACCTCTAGTAAATCCTCTCAGTGGCTGGACCATTAGATGTCATAATGGGCTTGACATGTCCCTAGGCCCCAATTTTTAACCAGATTTCTGGTTGTCCAGTCACAACTCCCCAGGGCTCTACTCTGGAAACCATCATTTGGTCGGACACCTGAGGTTGAAAAACAAAACAAAACAAATCAACAACAACAAAAAAACCGGACTTCTTCCATCCCACTTAGTGACCCCAAACTCCTTGGACTGGGCCAAAACCCCAGAGAGTAAGACTCGTCCATTTCCCATGAAGTCACCCGGATATTTCACGACAATGAGTGACACAATATCTAGAGACAAAAAGGTGAGCAGGAGCCTCACACTCGCCCATTTTTCATATACCAAACTGTCCTCCTCATGGTCTATAGATCAGTCCTGCCATACCTATGACCTGAAACATAAGCCGAGTTTGTGTTTTCAGACAACTGTACTAACAGCTCTGGCCTACACACCCTACAGCCTCAGGCCCCTGAGGCCAAACCTGAAGACTGTGCTTGCCCTCTCCAAGGGAATTGTATGTGCACATTCCAATGGCCACAACCCTACTAAGAAGATAAACCTCCAAAATTCCTGAGGCCATCCCAATAGTGGTGGTGTCCCAGGACAAACAGGGGCAATCTGAGCCCATCTGAGCACCTACTTGCACTCAGACCCGTAGACTGATATCCCCAGAGGTAATAAGGAACGAATAGGCCCCTAGGCAACTATCGGATCCATTGTTTTGGTTTCGAGGCATCTCTCCTCAGAGGCCTGGATTTCAATAACAGTATATGGCTGTTTCTTGACTCACCCATCAGAACAAATCTCATCTACACATGGGAAACTTGCACGATGGAGCTGTGTGAAAGCCTCTCTTTAGGAGAACCCTTCAGGGCCCCAGTGCCACCGCTTCATTCCAAGGTCTCCATAGACACAAAATCATATTAGGTCACAACCAGGAGAGTCCATTTCAACTCAGCCTCCTTGATTGCTGCCCCAGATCCAGCAGGTCTGACCTGTCTTGTTGCTTGGAGACAATTGGATTGCGAGGAAGGCTACCCAGCCATCCATCCTTAGAACCCTGCTCGGAATCGATGTCCTGGAGCCAACCAACAGGTCTCAATTGTCCTGTGAAAGAATCTTTGCAATTGGGACCTTCTCACAACTCCCATCGTCGGAAAACCCCCATGACCTCGTGATCCCCCAGCTTCAATATGGGGCCCTCAGGGAAAAAATGTCCAACCTGAGCGATCGTCTAATACTCGCCCTGACTTCAGATGCACGAGATCTAGATTCAGGACTATAGATTGTGCCGGCCATATCCTCACCCAGAAACCTAGGCCTAGCCTGGGTTCTCAGACTTCTGTCCTCAGACTACTGGCCCAAAAAACCTCCAATTTGGCAATTCAGAACTACAATGCAGCACTCTGCCTGCCCTCCAGAAGAAAAACATTGCCACATGGGGCTACCCAGAAATCCCAAATGAGGATCAACCTACACGCCGTTCGGCTGTACCCCAAATATATAGGCTGACCTGAGCACTAATGCCCTTTCTGACAAGGCCTGATCCTAGACCTCCTGGCCCCACCCAGACAGCTGGCCACATACTGAGCACATCGGACCCGCCTTGGCCTTAGGTCGTCATCTCTTCTCAATCTCGGTTTTCAGGCTTCAGAACCTAGACCTTATCTCCAATCACCGCCTGGGTTTGAAAATGATGCAGAAATCAGAACTCTTTCCCCATGGCAAGAAACCTTGTGGTTGGCATGTTGTCCAAGGTTCACTGTACTTGAAACAGTGTGGGCCATGAGGCCCCGCCCATGCTTGTGGGCCCCATTGGTCACAAACACACATTGTGACCCTCAGCCTGAGCCCAGTCCTCAGGTAAGGCCTCTCAGTGGCTAGATGGAGAGACAGCATATTGGGATTGCCATGCCCCAAGGCCCCAATTTTTAACCATAGTTCGGATTGTCCCTTCACTCTTCCCCAGGGCTCTGCTTTGGAATTCCTCTTTTGGTGGGACTCCTGACGTAACAAACCTGAAAGGAGTCCTCCCATCCCACAGATTGACGAAAAACAATTGGGATCGGGCCAAATCCACAGAGAGCAAGATTCGTCCATGGCCCATGAGGCCTCCCCAACATTCCACGGCCATCGCTGATACAAAATCCAGAGACAAAAGCCTGAGAACGCGCCTCAGATTCGCTCATTCTTCATATCCTGAAGAGTTCTTCAGATAAGAACTTACACGGCACTCGAATGCACCCAAAATATATAGTCTAACCTGGGCACTAATGCACTGTCTGACAACCTGAGCAAGGACCTCGTGACAAACACCCAGACAGCTGACCAAACACTGAGCACATCTGACTCGCCATGGCCTTAGGTCATCATCTCTTCCCTACCTCAGTTTTCAGGCTTCAGAACCTAGTCCTTATCTTCAATCACTGTCCAGGGGTGAATGTGATGCAGAAATCAGAATTCTTCCTTACCCATGGCAAGAAACCTTGTGGTTGGCATGTTGTCCAACGTTCAGTGTAGGAGAAACCAGCATTCAGCCTGAGGCCCCGCCCATTCTTGAGTGCGACGTGGGCATAAACACGCATTGTGACCCTCAGCGTGAGTCCTGTCGTCTAGTACGTCCTCTCAGTGGCTGGACCATTAGATGTCATAATGGGCTTGACATGTCCCTAGGCCCCAAATTTTAACCAGATTTCTGGTTGTCCAGTCACAATCCCCAGGGCTCTACTCTGGAATCCTTCATTTGGTGGGACACCTGAGGTTGAAAAACAAAACAAATCAAATCAACAACAACAAAAAAAAACAGACTTCTTCCATCCCACAGAGTGCCCCCAAAGTCCTTGGACGGGGCCAAACCCCCAGAGAGTAAGACTCGTCCATTTCCCATGAAGTCACCCGGAAATTTCACGACCATGAGTGACATGATATCCAGAAACAAAAACTTGAGCAAGAGCCTCACACTGGCCCTTTTTTCATATCCCGAAGAGTTCTCCTCATGGTCTGTAGATCAGTCCTGCCATACCTATGACCCGAAACATAAGCCGAGTTTGTGTTTTCAGACAACTGTCCAAACAGCCCTGGCCTACACACCCTACAGGCTCAGGCCCCTAGAGCCAAACCTGACGACTGTGCTTGCCCTCTCCAAGGGAATTGTGTGTGCCCATTCCAATGGCCACAACCCTACTAAGAGGATAAACATCCAAAGTCCCTGAGGCCATCCCAATATTTGTGGCTTCCCAGGACAAACAGGGGCAATTTGGGCCCATCTGAGCACCTACCTACACTCAGAACCGTAGACTGATGTCCCCAGAGGTAATAAGTTACGAACAGGCCCCTAGGCACCTATCGTATACATTACTTTGGTTTCCACGCATTTCTCCTCAGAGGCCTGGATTTCAATAACAGCATATGGCTGTTTCTTGACTCACCAATCAGAACAAATCTCATCTACACATGGGAAACTTGCACGATGGAAACGTGTGAAAGCCTCTCTTTAGGAGAACCCTTCAGGGCCCCAGTTCCACCACTTCATTTCAAGGTTTCCATAGACACAAAATCATATTAGGACACATCAACGGGAGAGTCCATTTCAACTCATCCTCCTCGGTTCGTCCCCAGATCCAGCAGATCTAACCTGTCTTGTTGCTTGAGGACAATTGGAATGCGAGGTGGGCTACCCAGCATTCCATCCTTAGAACCCTGCTTGGTATCATTGGCCTGGAGCCAACAAACAGGTCTCAATTGTCCTGCAGAAGAATCTTTGCAGTTGGGAGCTTCTCACAACTCCCATCGTGGGAAAACCCCTTGGCCTCGTGATCCACCTCCCCCTTCAAGAAGGCGATCTTTTGATCCTCGCCATGACTTCAGATACACGAGATCTAGATTCAGGTCTGTAGATTGTGCCTGCCATATCCTCACCCAGAAACCTAGGCCTAGCTTGGGTTCTCAGACTTCCGTTCTCAGACTACTGGCCCACATGCCCTCCAGTTAGGCAATTCAGAATTACAATGCAGCACTCTGCCTGCCCTCCAGAAGAAAAACATTGCCCTCCGGGGCTACCCAAAAACCCCAAATGAGGATCTACCTGCACGATATTCGGCTGTACCCCAAATATATAGGCTGACCTGGGCACTATTGCCCTTTCTGACACAGCCTGAGCCTGGACCTCCTGGCCCCACCTAGACAGCTGGCAGCACACTGAGCATATCGGACCCGCCTTGGCCTTAGGCCGTCATCTCTTCTCAACCTCGGTTTTCAGGCTTCAGAACCTAGACCTCATCTCCAATCATATCCCTGGTTTGAAAATGATGCAGAAATCAGAACTTTTTCCCATGGCAATAAACCTTGTGGTTGGCATGTTGTCCAAGGTTCAGTATAGTTGAACCAGTGTGGCCCATGATGCCCCGCCTGTGCATGCGGTCCCCATTGGTCACAAACACACATTGTGACCCTCAGCCTGAGCCCAGTCGTCACGTAAGGCCTCACAGTGGCTGGATGGAAAGACAGCATATTGGGCTTGCCAGCCCCAGGCCCCAATTTTTAACCATAGTTCGGGTTGTCCCTTCATTCTTCCCCAGGGCGCAGCTTTGGAATTCCTCTTTTGGTGGGACACCTGAGGTAACAAACCTGAAAGGAGTCCTCCCATCACACAGATTGACGAAAAACAATTGGGATCGGGCCAAGTCCACAGAGAGCCCGATTCGTCCATGGCCCATTTGGCCTCCCCAACATTCCACGGCCATCGCTGATACAAAATCCAGAGACAAAAGCCTGAGCACGCTCCTCAGATTCGCTCATTCTTCATATCCTGAAGAGTTCGTCAGATAAGAACCTACACGGCACTCGAATGCACCCAAAATATATAGTCTAACCTGGGCACTAATGCACTGTCTGACAACCTGAGCCCGGACCTCGTGACCAACTCCCAGACAGCTGACCGCACACTGAGCACTACACACCCGCCATGGCCTTAGGTCAACATCTCTTCCCTACCTCAGTTTTCAGGCTTCAGAACCTAGATCTTATCTCCAATCACTTCCCACGGGTCACTGTGATGTAGAAATCAGAAATCTTCCTTACTGATGGCAAGAAACCTTGTTGTTGGCATGTTGTCCAACGTTCAGTGTAGGAGAAACCAGCATTCACCCTGAGGCCCCGCCCATTCTTCAGTGCGACGAGGGCATAAACACGCATTGTGACCCTCAGCGTGAGTACTATCCTCTAGTACGCCCTCTCAGTGGCTGGACCATTAGATGTCATAATGGGCTTGACATGTCCCTAGGCCCCAAATTTTAACCAGATTTCTGATTGTCCAGTCACAACTCCCCAAGGCTCTACTCTGGAATCCCTCATTTGGTGGGACACCTGAGGTTGAAAAACAAAACAAATCAAGAACAACAGAGCAACGGATTTCTTCCATCCCACAGAATGACCCCAAACTCTTTGGACGGGGCCAAACCCCCAGAGAGTAAGACTCATCCATTTCCCATGAAGTCACCCCGAAATTTCACGACCATGAGTGACACGATATCCAGAGACAAAAACTTGAGCCAAAGCCTCACACTCGCCCTTTTTTCATATCCCGAAGTGTTCTCCTCATGGTCTGTAGATCAGTCCTGCCATACCTATGACCCGAAACATAAGCCGAGTTTGTGTTTTCAGACAAATGTCCAAACACCCCTGGCCTACACACCCTACAGGCTCAGGCCCTTGGAGCCAAACCTGACGACTGTGCTTGCCCTCTCCAAGGGAATTGTATGTGCCCATTCCAATGGCCACAACCCTACTAAGAGGATAAACCTCCAATCACCCTGAGTCCATCCCAATATTTGTGGCTTCCCAGGACAAACAGGTGCAATCTGGGCCCATCTGAGCACCTACCTGCACTCAGACCGGTAGACTGATGTCCCCAGATGTAAAAAGGAACGAACAGGCCTCTAGGATCCTATCGGATCAATTGGTTTGGTTTCCAGGCATCTCTCCTCAGGGGCCTGGATTTCAATAACAGCATATGGCTGTTCTTGACTCACCCATCAGAACAAATCTCATCTACACATGGGAAACTTTCATGATGGAGCTGTGTGAAAGCCTCTCTTTAGGAGAACCCTTCAGGGCCCCAGTGCCACCGCTTCATTCCAAGGTCTCCATAGACACAAAATTATATTAGGACACATCCACGGGAGAGTCCATTTCAACTCAGCCTCCTCGGTTGCTCACCCAGATCCAGCAGATCTAACCTGTCTTGTTGCGTGGAGACAATTGGAATGCGAGGTGCGCTACGCAGCCATCCATCCTTAGAACCCTGCTCGGAATCGTTGTCCTGGAGCCAACCAACAGGTCTCAATTGTCCTGCAGAAGAATCTTTGCAGTTGGGAGCTTCTCACAACTAGCATCGTGGGAAAACACCCATGGCCTCGTGATCCACCCCCCCTTCAAGAAGGAGCCATCAGGGACAGAAATTCCAACCTGAGCGATCGTCTGATCCTTGCCCTGACTTCAGATGCACGAGATCTCGATTCAGGTCTGTAGATTGTGTATGCCATATCCTCACCCAGAAACCTAGACCTAGCTTGGGTTCTCAGACTTCCGTCCTCAGACTACTGGCCCACAAGCCCTCCAGTTTGGCAATCCAGAACGACAATGCAGCACTCTGCCTGCCCTCCAGAATAAAAATATTGCCCTCTCTGGCTACCCTGAAGCCCCAAATGAGGATCAACGGGGCACGCCATTCGGCTGTACCCCAAATATATAGACTAACCTGGGCACTAATGCCCTTTCATACACAGCCTGAGCCTGGACCTCCTGGCCCCACCCACACAGCTGGCCGCACACTGAGCACCTCGGACCCGTCATGGCCTTAGGTCATCATCTCTTCTCAACCTGGGTTTTCAGGCTTCAGAACCTAGACCTTATCTCCAATCAAGGCCCGGATATGAAATCAGACCTCTTTCCCTATGGCAAGAAACCTTATGGTTGGCATGTTGTCCAAGGTTCAGTGTAGTTGAAAGCAGTGTGGCCCATGAGGCCCCGCCCATGCTTTTGGGCCCCATTGGTCACAAACACACATTGTGACCCTCAGCATGAGCCTAGTCCTCAGGTAAGGCCTCTCAGTGGCTGGAGGGAGAGACAGCATATTGGGCTTGCCATTACCCTAGGCCCCAATTTTTAACCATAGTTCGGGTTGTCCCTTCAGTCTTCCACAGGGCTCTGCTTTGGAATTCCTCTTTGGTGGGACACCTGACGAAACAAACCTGAAAGGAGTCCTCCCATCACACAGATTGACGAAAAGCAATTGGCATCGGGACAATTCCACAGAGAGCAAGATTCGTCCATGGCCCATTTGGCCTCCCCAACATTCCACGGCCATCGCTGATACAAAATCCAGAGACAAAAGCCTGAGCACGCGCCTCAGACTCGCTCATTCTTCATATCCTGAAGAGTTCTTCAGATAAGAACCTGCACGGCACTCGAATGCACCCAAAATATATAGTCTAACCTGGGCACTAATGCACTGTATGACAACATGAGCCCAGATATCGTGACCTACACCCAGACAGCTGACCGCACACTGAGCACAACAGACACGCCATGGCCTTAGGTCAACATCTCTTCCCTACCTCAGTTTTCAGACTTCAGAACCTAGATCTTATCTCCAATCACTTCCCACGGATCACTGTGATGTAGAAATCAGAAATCTTCCTTACCCATGGCAAGAAACCTTGTGGTTGGCATGTTGTCCAACGTTCAGTGTAGGAGACACCAGCATTCACCCTGAGGCCCCGCCCATTCTTCAGTGCGACGAAGGCATAAACACGCATTGTGACCCTCAGCGTAGGTACTTTCCTCTAGTACATCCTCTCAGTGGCTGGGCCATTAGATGTCATAATGGGCTTGACATTTCCCTAGGCCCCAAATTTTAACCAGATTTCTGGTTTTCCAGTCACAACTCCCCAAGGCTCTACTCTGGAATCCCTCATTTGGTGGGACACCTGAGGTTGAAAAACAAAACAAATCAACAACAACAGAGCAACGGATTTCTTCCATCACACAGAATGACCTCAAACTCTTTGGACGGGGCCAAACCCCCAGAGAGTAAGACTCGTCCATTTCCCATCAAGTCACCCGGAAATTTCACGACCATGAGTGACAAGAGATCCAGAGACAAAAACTTGAGCAACAGCCTCACACTCGCCCTTTTTTCATATCCCGAAGAGTTCTCCTCATGGTCTGTAGATCAGTCCTGCCATACCTATGACCCGAAACATAAGCCGAGTTTGTGTTTTTAGACAACTGTCCAAACAGCCCTGGCCTACACACCATACAGGCTCAGGCCTCTGGAGCCAAACCTGACGACTGTGCTTGCCCTCTCCAAGGGAATTGTATGTGCCCATTCCAATGGCCACAACCCTACTAAGAGGATAAACCTCCAATCTCCCTGAGGCCATCCCAATATTTGTGGCTTCCCAGGACAAACAGGTGCAATCTGGGCCCATCTGAGCACCTACCTGCACTCAGACCCGCAGACTGATGTTCCCGTGTAAAAAGGAACGAACAGGCCTCTAGGATCCTATCGGATCCATTGGTTTGGTTTCCAGGCATCTCTCCTCAGGGGCCTGGATTTCAATAACAGCATATGGCTGTTCTTGACTCACCCATCAGAACAAATCTCATCTACACATGGGAAACTTTCATTGTGGAGCTGTGTGAAAGCCTCTCTTTAGGAGAACACTTCAGGGCCCCAGTGACACCGCTTCATTCCAAGGTCTCCATAGACACAAAATCATATTAGGACACATCCACGGGAGAGTCCATTTCAACTCAGCCTCCTCGGTTGCTCCCCCAGATCCAGCAGATCTAACCTGTCTTGTTGCGTGGAGACAATTGGAATGCGAGGTGCACTACGCAGCCATCCATCCTTAGAACCCTGCTCGGAATCGTTGTCCTGGAGCCAACCAACAGGTCTCAATTGTCCTGCAGAAGAATCTTTGCAGTTGGGAGCTTCTCACAACTAGCATCGTGGGAAAACCCCCATGGCCTCGTGATCCACCCCCCCTTCAAGAAGGAGCCATCAGGGACAGAATGTCCAACCTGAGCGATCGTCTGATCCTTGCCCTGACTTCAGATGCACGAGATCTCGATTCAGGTCTGTAGATTGTGTATGCCATATCCTCACCCAGAAACCTAGACCTAGCTTGGGTTCTCAGACTTCCGTCCTCAGACTACTGGCCTACAAGCCCTCCAGTTTGGCAATCCAGAACGACAATGCAGCACTCTGCCTGCCCTCCAGAATAAAAACATTGCCCTCTGGGGCTACCCTGAAGCCCCAAATGAGGATCAACGGGGCATGCCATTCGGCTGTACCCCAAATATATAGACTCACCTGGGCACTAATGCCCTTTCATACACAGCCTGAGCCTGGACCTCCTGGCCCCACCCAGACAGCTGCCCGCACAATGAGCACATCGACCCGTCATGGCCTAAGGTCGTCATCTCTTCTCAACCTGGGTTTTCAGACTTCAGATCCTAGACCTTATCTCCAATCAAGGCCCGGATTTGAAATCAGACCTCTTTCCCTATGGCAAGAAAATTTGTGGTTGGCATGTTGTCCAAGGTTCAGTGTAGTTGAAACCAGTGTGGACCATGAAGCCCCGCCCATGTTTGTGGGCCCCTTGGTCACAAACACACATTGTGACCCTCAGCCTGAGCCCAGTCCTCAGGTAAGGCCTCTCAGTGGCTGGATGGAGAGACAGCATATTGGGCTTGCCATGCCCCTAGGCCCCAATTTTTAACCATAGTTCGGGTTGTCCCTTCAGTCTTCCACAGGGCTCTGCTTTGGAATTCCTCTTTGGTGGGACACCTGACGAAACAAACCTGAAAGGAGTCCTCCCATCACACAGATTGACGAAAAGAAATTGGCATCGGGCCAAGTCCACAGAGAGCACGATTCGTCCATGGCCCATGAGGCCTCCGCAACATTCCACGGCCATCGCTGATATAAAACCCAGAGACAAAAGCCTGAGCACGCGCCTCAGACTTGCTCATTCTTCATATCCTGAAGAGTTCTTCAGATAAGAACCTACACGGCACTCGAATGCACCCAAAATATATAGTCTAACCTGGGCACTAATGCACTGTCTGACAACCTGAGCCCGGACCTCGTGACCAACACCCAGACAGCTGACCGCACACTGAGCACATCAGACCCGCCATGGCCTTAGGTAAACATCTCTTCCCTACCTCAGTTTTCAGGCTTCAGAACCTAGATCTTATCTACAATCACTTCCTATGGGTCACTGTGATGTAGAAATCAGAAATCTTCCTTACCCATGGCAAGAAACCTTGTGGTTGGCATGTTGTCCAACGTTCAGTGTAGGAAAAACCAGCATTCACCCTGAGGCCCCGCCCATTCTTTAGTGCGACGAGGGCATAAACACGCATTGTGACCCTCAGCGTGAGTCCTGTCCTCTAGTACGTCCTCTCAGTGGCTGGACCATTAGATGTCATAATGGACTTGACATGTCCCTAGGCCTCAAATTTTAACCAGATTTCTGGTTGCCCAGTCGCCCCTCCCCAGGGCTCTACTCTTACCCCCAGAGAGTAAGACTTGTCCATTTCCCATGACGTCACCCGGAAATTTCACGACCGTGAGTGACACGATATCCAGAGACAAAAACTTGAGCAAGAGCCTCACACTCGCCCTTTTTTAATATCCCGAAGAGTTCTCCTCATGGTCTGTAGATCAGTCCTGCCCTACCTATGACCCGAAACATAAGCCGAGTTTGTGTTTTCAGAAAACTGTCCAAACAGCCCTGGCCTATACACCATACAGGCTCAGGCCACTGGTGCCAAACCTGACGACTGCGATTGCACTCAAAA
The DNA here is from genome assembly GCF_011764305.1 of Mustela putorius furo. Classification (NCBI taxonomy): domain Eukaryota; kingdom Metazoa; phylum Chordata; class Mammalia; order Carnivora; family Mustelidae; genus Mustela; species Mustela putorius. Next base: position 175,582 of record NW_025422204.1, on the reverse strand, counting down.
AGTGAATTGTATGTGCCCATTCCAAAGCCACAACCCTACTAAGAAGATACCTCCAAAGTCCCTGAGGCCATCCCAATATTTGTGTCTTCCCAGGACAAACGGGGCAATCTGGGCCAATCTGAGCACTTACCGGCCCTCAGACCCTTAGACTGTTGTCCCCAGAAGTAAAAAGGAACGAACAGGCCCTTAGGCACATATCGGATTCATTGCATTGGTTTCCCGGCATCTCTCCTCAGAGGGCTGTATTTGAATAACAGCATATGGCTGTTTCTTGACTCACCCATCAGAACAAATCTCATCTACACATGGGAATCTTGCACTATGGAGCTATGTGTAAGCCTCTCTTTAGGAGAACACTTCAGGGCCCCAGTGCCTCCGCTTCATTCCAAGGTCTCCATAGAAACAAAATCATATTAGGACACATCCACGGGAGAGTCCATTTCAACTCAGCCTCCTCGGTTGCTCCCCCAGATCCAGCAGATCTAACCTGTCTTGTTGCTTGGAGACAATTGGAATGCGAGGTGGGCTAAGCAGCCATCCATCCTTAGAACCCTGCTCGGAATCGTTGTCCTGGAGCCAACCAACAGGTCTCAATTGTCCTGCAGAAGAATCTTTGCAGTTGGGAGCTTCTCACAACTACCATCGTGGGAAAACCCCCATGGCCTCGTGATCCACCACCCCTTCAAGAAAGAGCCATAGGGACAGAATGTCCAACCTGAGTGATCTTCTGATCCTCGCCATGACTTCAGATGCACGAGATCTCGATTCAGGTCTGTAGATTATGACTGCCATATCCTCACCCAGAAACCTAGGCCGAGCTTGGATTCTCAGACTCCGTCCTCAGACTGCTGGCTCATAAGCCCTCCAGTTTGGCAATTCAGAACTACAATGCAGCACTCTGCCTGCCCTCCAGAAGAAAAACATTGCCACATGGGGCTACCCAGAAACCCCAAAAGAGGATCAACGGAGCACGCCATTCGGCTGTACCCCAAATATATAGGCTGACCTGGGCACTAATGCCCTTTCTGACACAGCCTGAGCCTGGAACTCCTGGCCCCACCCAGACAGCTGGCCACACACTGAGCACATCGAACCCGCCATGGCCATAGGTCGTCATCTCTTCTCAACCTCGGTTTTCAGGCTTCAGAACCTAGACCTTATCTCCAATCACGGCCCGGGTATGGAAATGATGCAGAAATCAAAACTCTTTCCCCATGGCAAGAAACCTTGTTGTTGGCATGTAGTCCAAGGTTCAGTGTACTTGAAATCAGTGTTGCCCATGAGGCCCCGCCCATGCTTGCGGGCCACATTGGTCACAAACACACATTGTGACCCTCAGCCTGAGCCCAGTCCTCAGGTAAGGCCTCTCAGTGGCTGGATGGAGAGACAGCATATTGGGCTTGCCATGCCCCTAGGCCCCAATTTTTAACCGTAGTTCAGGTTGTCCCTTCACTCTTCCCCAGGGCTCTGCTTTGGAATTCCTCTTTTGGTGGGACCCCTGAGGTAACAAACCTGAAAAAGTGTCCTCCCATCCCACAGATTGACGAAAAACAATTGATATCGGGCCAAGTCCACAGAGAGCAAGATTCGTCCATGGCCCATGAGGCCTCCCCAACATTCCATGGCCATCGCTGATACAAAATCCAGACTCAAAAGCCTGAGCACGCACCGCAGACTCGCTCATTCTCCATATCCTGAAGAGTTCTTTAGATAAGAACCTACACGGCACTCGAAGGCACCCAAAATATATAGTCTAACCTGGGCACTAATGCACTGTCTGACAACCTGAGCCCGGACCTCGTTACCAACACCCAGACAGCTGACCGCACACTGAGTACCTCAGACCCGCCATGGCCTTAGGTCATCATCTCTCCCCTACCTCTGTTTTCAGGCTTCAGAACCTTGACCTTATCTCCAATCACTGCCCAGGGGTGACTGTGATGCAGAAATCAGAACTCTTCCTTACCCATGGTAAGAAACCTTGTGGTTGGCATGTTGTCCAACGTTCAGTGTAGGAGAAACCAGCATTCAGCCTGAAGCCCCGCCCATTCTTGAGTGCGACGAGGGCATAAACACCCATTGTGACCCTCACTGTGAGTCCTGTCCTCTAGTACGTCCTCTCAGTGGCTGGAACATTAGATGTCATAATAGGCTTGACATGTCCCTAGGCCCCAATTTTTAACCACATTTCTGGTTGTCCAGTCGCACCTCCCCAGGGCTCTACTCTGGAATCCCTCATTTGGTGGGACACCTGAGGTTGAAAAACAAAACAAAACAAATCATCAACAACAGAACAAAGGACTTCTACGATCCCACAGAATGACCCCAAACTCTTTGGACGGGGCCAAACCCCCAGAGAGTAAGACTCGCCCATTTCCCATGAAGTCACCCGGAAATTTCATGACCATGAGTGACACGATATCCAGAGACAAAAACTTGAGCAAGAGCCTCACACTCGCCCTTTTTTCATCTCCCGAAGAGTTCTCCTCATGGTCTGTAGATCAGTCCTGCCATACCTATGACCCGAAACATAAGCCGAGCTTGTGCTTTCAGACAACTGTCCAAACAGCCCTGGTCTACACACCCTACAGGCTCAGGCCCCTCGAGCCAAACCTGACGACTGTGCTTGCCATCTCCAAGGAATTGTATGTGCCCATTCCAATGGCCACAACCCTACTAAGAGGATAAAAATCCAAAGTCCCTGAGGCCATCCCAATATTTGTGGCTTCCCAGGACAAACAGGGGCAATCTGGGCCCATCTGAGCACCTACCTGCACTTAGACTCGTAGACTGATATCCCCAGAGGTAAAAAGGAACGAACAGGCCCCTAGGCACATATCGGATCAATTGGTTTGGCTTCCAGGCATCTCTCCTCAGAGGCCTGGATTTCAATAACAGGATATGGCTGTTTCTTGACTCACCCATCAGAACAAATCTCATCTACACATGGGAAACTTGCACGATGGAGATGTGTGAAAGCCTCTCTTTATGAGAACCCTTCAGGGCCCCAGTGCCACCGCTTCATTCCAAGGTCTCCATAGACACAAAATAATATTATGACACATCCACGGGAGAGTTCATTTCAACTCAGCCTCCTCGGTTTCTCCCCCAGATCCAGCAGATATAACCTGTCTGTTGCTTGGAGACAATTGGAATGCGAAGTGGCCTACCCAGCCATCCATCCTTATAACACTGCTCGGAAACTTTGTCCTGGAGCCAACCAACAGGTCTCAATTGCCCTATGGAAGAATCTTTGCAGTAGGGATCTTCTCACATCTCCCATCTTGGGAAAACCCCCATGGCCTCGTGATCCACACCCCCTTCAAGAAGGGGCCATCAGGGACAGAATGTCTAACCTGAGCGATCGTCTTATCCTCGCCCTGACTTCAGATGCATGAGATCTCGATTCAGGACCATAGATTGTGCCTGCCATATCCTCACACAGAAACCTAGGCCTAGCTTGGGTTCTCAGACTTCCGTCCTCAGTCTACTGGCCCACAAGCCCTCCAGTTTGGCAATCCAGAATTACAATGCAGCACTCTGCCTGCCCTCCAGAAGAAAAACATTGCCCTCTGGGGCTACCCAGAAACCCAAATGAGGATCAACCTGTACGCCATTTGGCTGTACCCCAAATATATAGGCTGACGTTGGCACTAATGCCCTTTCGGACACAGCCTGAGCCAGGACCTCCTGGCCCCACCCAGACAGCTGGCCGCACATTGAGCACATCGGACCCGCCATGGCCTTAGGTCATCATCTCTTCTCAATCTCGATTTTCAGGCTTCAGAACCTAGACCTTATCTCCAATCACGGCCCGGGTATGGAAATGATGCAGAAATGAAAACTCTTTCCCCATGGCAAGAAACCTTGTGGTTGGCATGTTGTCCAAGGTTCAGTGTACTTGAAACCAGTGTGGCCAATGAGGCCCCGCACATGCTTGCGGGCCACATTGGTCACAAACACACATTGTGACCCTCAGCCTGAGCCAAGCTCAGGTAAGGCCTCTCAGTGGATGGATGGAGAGACAGCATATTGGGCTTGCAATGCCCCTAGGCCCCAATTTTTAACCATAGTTCGGGTTGTCCCTTCACTCTTCCCCAGGGCTCTGCTTTGGAATTCCTCTTTTGGTGGGACCCCTGAGGTAACAAACCTGAAAGGAGTACTCCCATCCCACAGACTGACGATAAACAATTGGGATCGGGCCAAATCCACAGAGAGCAAGATTCGTCCATGGCCCATGAGGCCTCCCCAACATTCCACGCCCATCGCTGATACAAAATCCAGAGACAAAAGCCTGAGCACGCGCCTCAGACTCGCTCATTCTTCATATCCTGAAGAGTTGTTCAGATAACAACCTACACGGCACTCGAATGCACCCAAAAGATATAGTCTAACCTGGGCACTAATGCACTGTCTGACAACCTGAGCCCGGACCTCGTGACCAACTCCCAGACAGCTGACCGCACACTGAGCACATCAGACCCGACATGGCCTTAGGTCATCATCTCTTCCCTACCTCTGTTTTCAGGCTTCAGAACCTAGACCTTATCTCCAATCACTGCCCAGGGGTGACTGTGATGCAGATATCAGAACTCTTCCTTACCCATGGAAAGAAACCTAGAGGTTGGCATGTTGTCCAACGTTCAGTGTAGGAGACACCAGCTTTCACCCTGAGGCCCCGCCCATTCTTGAGTGCAACAAGGGCATAAACACGCATTGAGACCCTCAGCGTGAGTCCTGTCCTCTAGTACATCCTCTCAGTGGCTGGACCATTAGATGTCATAATGGGCTTGACAAGTCCCTAGGCCCCAGTTTTTAACCAGATTTCTGGTTGCCCAGTCGCCCCTCCCCAGGGCTCTACTCTGGAATCCCTCATTCGGTGGGACACCTGAGGTTGAAAAACAAAACAAAACAAATCAACAACAATAGAACAACTGACTTCTTCCATCCCACAGAATGACCCCAAACTCTTTGGACGGGGCCAACCTCCCAGAGAATAAGACTCGTCCATTTCCCATGAAGTCACCCGGAAATTTCACGACCATGAGTGACACGATATCCAGAGACAAAAACTAAGGAAGAGCCTCACACTCGCCCTTTTTTCATATCCCGAAGAGTTCTCCTCATGGTCTGTAGATCAGTCCTGCCATACCTATGAGCCGAAACATAAGCCGAGCTTGTGCTTTCAGACAACTGTCCAAACAGCCCTGGCCTACACACCCTACAGGCTCAGGCCCCTGGAACCAAACCTGACGACTGTGCTTGCCTTCTCCAAGGGAATTGTGTGTGCCCATTCCAATGGCCACAACCCTACTAAGAGGATAAACCTCCAAAGTCCCTGAGGCCATCACAATATTTGCGGCTTCCCAGGACAAACAGGGGCAATCTGGGCCCATCTGAGCACCTACCGGCACTCAGATCCGTAGAATGATGTCCCCAGAGGTAAAAAGGCACAAACATGCCCCTTGGCACCTATCGGATCCATTGCTTTGGTTTCCAGGCATCTCTCCTCAGAGACCTGGATTTCAATAACAGCATATGGCTGTTTCTTGATTCACCCATCAGAACAAATCTCATCTACACATGGGAAACTTGTACGATGGAGCTTTGTGAAAGCCTCACTTTAGGAGAACCCTTCAGGGCCCCAGTGCCACCGCTTCATTCCATGGTTTCCATAGACACAAAATCATATTAGGACACATCCACGGGAGAGTCCATTACAACTCAGCCACCTCGGTTGCTCCCCCAGATCCAGCAGATCTAACCTGTCTTGTTGCTTGGGGACAATTGGAATGCGTGGTGGGCTACCCAGCCCTCTATCCTTAGAACCCTGCTTGGAATCGTTGTCCTGGAGCCAACCAACAGGTCTCAATTGTCCTGCAGAAGAATCTTTGCAGTTGGGAGCTTCTCACAACTCCCATCGTCGGAAAACCGCCATGGCCTCGTGATCCACCCCCCATTCAAGAAGGGGCCATCAGGGACAGAATGTCCAATCTGAGCGATCCTCTGATCCTCGCCCTGACTTCAGATGCTCGAGATCTCGATTCAGGTCTCACCCAGAAACCTAGGCCTAGCTTGGGTTCTCAGACTTCCGTCCTCAGACTACTGGCCCACAAGCCCTCCAGTATGGCAATCCAGAACTACAATGCAGAACTGTGCCTGTTTTCCAGAAGAAAAACATTGCCCTCTGGGCCTACCCAGAATCCCCAAATGAGGATCAACCTGCACGCCATTCGGCTGTACCCCACATATATAGGCTGACCTGGGCACTAATGCCCTTTCTGACACAGTCTGAGCCTGGAACTCCCGGCCTCACCCAGACAGCTGGCCGCACACTGAGCACAACGGAACCGCCATGGCCTTATCGTCATCTTTTCTCAATCTCGGTTTTCAGGCTTCTGAACGTAGACCATATCTCCAATCACGGCCCGGGTTTGAAAATGATGCAGAAATCAGAACTCTTTCCCCATGGCAAGAAACCTTGTGGTTGGCATGTTGTCCAAGGTTCATTATACTTGAAACCAGTGTGGCCCATGAGGCCCCGCCCATGCTTGTGGGCTACATTGGTCACAAACACACATTGTGACCCTCAGCCTGAGCCCAGTCCTCAGGTAAGGCTTCTCAGTGGCTGGATGGAGAGACAGCATATTGGGCTTGCCATGCCCCTAGGCCCCAATTTTTAACCATAGTTCGGGTTGTCCCTTCACTCTTCCCCCGGGCTCTCCTTTGGAATTACTCTTTTGGTGGGACCCCTGAGGTAACAAACGTGAAAAAGAGTCCTGCCATCCCACATTGACGAAAAACAATTGGGATCGGGCCAAATCCACAGAGAGCAAGATTCGTCCATGGCCCATGAGGCCTCCCCAACATTCCACGGCCATCGCTGATACAAAATCCAGAGACAAAAGCCTGAGCACGCGCCTCAGACTCGCTCATTCTTCATATCCTGAAGAGTTCTTCAGATAACAACCTACACGGCATTCGAATGCACCCAAAAGATATAGTCTAACCTGGGCACTAATGCACTGTCTGACAACCTGAGCCCGGACCTCGTGACCAACACCCAGACAGCTGACCGCACACTGAGTACATCAGACCCGCCATGGCCTTAGGTCATCATCTCTTCCCTACCTCAGTTTTCAGGCTTCAGAACCTAGACCTTATTTCCAATCACTACCCAGGGGTGACTGTGATGCAGAAATCAGAACCCTTCCTTACCCATGGAAAGAAACCTAGAGGTTGGCATGATGTCCAACGTTCAGTGTAGGAGACACCAGCTTTCACCCTGAGGCCCCGCCCATTCTTGAGTGCGACGAGGGCATGTACACGCATTGAGACCCTCAGCGTGAGTCCTGTCCTCTAGTACGTCCTCTCAGTGGCTGGACCATTAGATGTCATAATGGGCTTGACAAGTCCCTAGGCCCCAGTTTTTAACCAGATTTCTGGTTGCCCAGTCGGCCCTCCCCAGGGCTCTACTCTGGAATCCCTCATTTGGTGGGACACCTGAGGTTGAAAAACAAAACAAAACAAATCAACAACAACAGAACAACGGACTTCTTCCATCCCACAGAATGACCCCAAAGTCTTTGGACGGGGCCAACCCCCCAGAGAGTAAGACTCGTCCATTTCCCAAGAAGTCACCCGGAAATTTCACGACAATGAGTGACACGATATCCAGAGACAAAAACCTGAGCAAGCGCCTCACACTCGCACTTTTTTCATATCCCGAAGAGTTCTCCTCATGGTCTGTAGATCAGTCCTGCCATACCTATGAGCCGAAACATAAGCCGAGTTTGTGTTTTTAGACAACTGTCCAAACAGCCCTGGCCTACACACCCAAAAGGCTCAGGCCCCTGGAACCAAACCTGACGATTGTGCTTGCCCTCTCCAAGGGAATTGTGTGTGCCCATTCCAATGGCCACAACACTACTAATAGGATAAACCTCCAAAGTCCCTGAGGCCATCACAATATTTGCGGCTTCCCAGGACAAACAGGGGCAATCAGGGCCCATCTGATCACCTACCGGCACTCAGACCCATAGAATGATGTCCCCAGAGTTAAAAAGGCACGAACATGCCCCTAGGCACCTATCGGATCCATTGCGTTGGTTTCCAGGCATCTCTCCTCAGAGGCCTGGATTTCAATAACAGCATATGGATGTTTCTTGACTCACCCATCAGAACAAATCTCATCTACACATGGGAAACTTGCACGATGGAGCTGTTTGAAAGCCTCTTTTTAGGAGAGCCCTTCAGGGCCCCTGTGCCACCGCTTCATTCCAAGGTCTCCATAGACACAAAATCATATTAGGACACATCCACGGGAGAGTCCATTTCAACTCAGCCAACTCGGTTGCTCCCCCAGATCCAACAGATCTAACCTGTCTTGTTGCTTGGAGACAATTTGAATGCGTGGTGGGCTACCCAGCCATCCATCCTTAGAACCCTGCTCGGAATCTTTATCCTGGAGCCAACCAACAGGTCTCAATTGTCCTGCAGAAAAATCTTTGCATTTGGGAGCTTCTCACAACTACCCTCCTGAGAAAACCCCCATGGCCTCGTGATCCACCCCCCCTTCAAGAAGGGGCCATCAGGGACAGAATGTCCAACCTGAGCGATCGTCTGAACCTCGCCCTGACTTCAGATGCACGTGAACTCGATTCAGGTGTGTAGATTGTGCCTGCCATATCCTCATCCAGAATCCTAGGCCTAGCTTGGGTTCTCAGGCTTCCGTCCTCAGACTACTGGCCCACAAGCCCTCCAATTTTGCAATCCAGAACTACAATGCAGCACTCTGCCTGCCCTCCAGAAGCAAAACATTGCCCTCTGGGGCTACCCAGAAATCCCAAATAGGATCATCCTGCACGCCATTCGGCTCTACCCCAAATATATAGCCTGACCTGGGCTCTAATGGCCCCTCTGACACAGGCTGAGCCTGGACCTCCTGTTCCCACCCAGAAAGCTGGCCGCACACTGAGCACATCAGACCCATCATGGCCTTAGTTCGTCAACTCTTCTCAATCACGGTTTTCAGGCCTACACACCCTACAGGCTCAGGACCCTGGAGCCAAACATGAAGACTGTGCTTGCCCTCTCCAAGGGAATTGTATGTGCCCATTCCAATGGCCACAACCCTACTAATAGGATAAACCACCAAAGTCCCTGAGGCCATCTCAATATTTGTGGCTTCTCAGGACAAGCAGCGGCAATCTGGGCCCATCTGAGCACCTACCGCCACTCAGACCAATAGACTGATGTCCCCAGAGGTAAAAAGGAACGAGCAGGCCCATAGGCACCTATCGGATCTATTGCTTTGGTTTCCAGGCATCTCTCCTTAGAGATCCTTAGAACCCTTAGAACCCTGTCTTGCGTCGTTCCTTATGGGATATCCTTGAGCCATCCAACAGGTGTCGACTGTCCCACAGGAGTCCTTGTGCATGGACCACCTCACAACTCATATCATGGAAAGGTTCCAAGGTCACATGATGCCCCCAATCTTCATGAAGGCGGATCATGGAAAGAAACTCCAACCTGACCCAATGGCTGATCTTCGCCTTGACTTCAGATGCACGAGATCTTGATTAATCTCTTCAGAGTGAACCTGCTGTGCCCTCACCCCAAAACCTAAGCATAGCGAGTGTTCTCAGACTTCCGTCCTCACTCTCCTGGACCACAAGCCCTCCATTTTGGGATTTCTGATGACACAGTGCTGCACTCTCCTGCCCTCTAGAAGAATAACGTTGCCCTATGGGTCTACCCAGAAACCTCAAATGAGGATAAACCTGCATGCCACTCAACTGTACACCAATTATATAGTCTAGCCTGTGCACTAATGCCCTGTCTGACACAACCTGAGGCCTGAATTCCCAACCGACACCCAGACAGCTTGCCGTACACTGAGAACATCTGAACCGCCATGGCCTTAGGTTGCCATCTCTTTCCAACCTGGTTTTCAGGCTACAGAAACCTAGACCTTATCTCTACTAATTTCCCATGGGTGAACGTGATGCAGAAATCATAACTCCTCCTTCCCTCTCGCCAGAATCTTGTGGTTGGCATCTTAACCAAAGTTCAGTGTAGGACCACTGTAGGGCCTACAGGAGTAGTATTAGGGCCCCTGAGGGTAGTGTAGGGTCCCTGAGGCCCTGCCCATGCTTAAGAGCTGCGGTGGGCACAAACACACATTGGGACCCTCAGTTTGAACCCTGTCCTCAAGTAAAGCCTCTCAGTGGCTGGACCATGAGCCCACATATGGGGACTGCCATGCCTCAAGTCACCCAATCTTAACCAGAGGTAGAGACATCTAGTCACCCCTACTCAGGGCTCTGCTCTGGAATCCCTCTTTGGTGGGACATTTGAGATAAGTAAACACAGAAAGGATTCCTCTTACCCACAGAATGACCCCAATCACTTGGGATCAGGCCATCCCCAGAGAGAAAGACTCCTCCATGGCCCATGAGGCCAGCCGGACATTCCACGGCCACTATTTACACAAAATCCAGAGACATAAGCCTCACCCTTAGGTCATAGCCCAAAAAATTCTCCTCATAGTCTGTAGATTGGGCCTGCCATAACTACGTCCCCAAACCGTGTTTTCAGCCATCTATCCTGACATCCCTGTCCCACACACCCTCCAGGCTGAGGCCCCTGGAGCCACACCTCAGGACTGTGCCTGCCCTCTCCAAGGAAATTCTTCCCATTCCATTGGCCACAAGCCTACAGATTAGGAGAAACCTCCAAAGTCCCAGAGGCCATTCCAATAGTGTAGGCCGCCCAGTACAAAGAGGGGTGATCTGTCACAAGCTGAGCAACGACCTCAACTCACCCGTAGACAGATATCCCAAGAGAAAGGTGTTAAACTGGACAGGCCCCTAGAACGTAATTGGTTCCATTGCTTTTGTTTCTAAGCATCTCTCCTCCGAGGCCTGTTTTCCAATACCAGCATATGGGGGCTTCCAGAGATACCAAGCAGAACAAATCTTGTCTCCACATGGGAAACTTATCCTTTGGAGCTCTGTAAAAACCTCCACTTAGGAGAAAGCTTCAGGTAACCGGAGCCACCGCCCTATTCCAAGGTCTCCATTGACACAAACCCGCATTATGACCATTCGGCAGGAGAGTACATTTCAACTCAGCCCCGTTGATTACTCCCCCAGAGCCAGAATATCAAACCTGCCTTGTCCCTAGGAGACAACTGGAATGCAAAGCAGACTCTCTAGGCATCCATCTTTGGAATCCTGCTCTGGCGCCGTTCCATATGGGATGTCATGGGAGCCTTCCAACAGGTCTTGACTGTCCTGCAGAAGGAATCCTTGCAGATTGGAGCATCTCACAACTCCTATCGTGGGAAAACCTACATGGCCTCATGAGGTGCTCCCCTTTATAAAGGGGCCATCATGGACAGAAACTCCAACCTGAGCCAAATTCTGAGCCATTGCTTTGGTTTCTATGTATCTCTCCTCAGAGGCCTGGTTTCCAATATCAGAATATGGGCGTTTCCTAAGGACAATCAGAACAGATCTCATCTCCACACAAGAAACTTGCTCTTTGGAGCTGTGCCAATACCTCAGGTTAGGAGGATCCTTCAGGGCGCTGGCACCATGACCCAATTCCAAGGTCGCCAAGGACACAAACTTACATTATGATCCATCCTCAGGAGAGTCCATTTCAAATCAGCCCTCTCGGCTGCTCACCCAGTGCCAGCAGATCAAACCTGCCTTGTCACTAGGAGACAGTTGGAATGCGAGGTGGGCTGCCCAGGCATCCATCCTTAGAACCCTGCTCTGGAGAATTACTTTATGGGACATCTTGAATCCAACCAACCTGTCTTGACTGTCTCGCAGAATGAATCCTTGTGGTTTGAAGCATCACACAATCCCACTGTGAGAAAACCTCCATTATCTCATGATGCCCCACACCTTCATAAATGGGCCATCATGTACAGAAACTCCATCCTAAGCCAAAATCTGATCCGCGCCCTGAATTCATAAGCACGAGATCTCGATTCAGCACTTGAGAGTGTGCCTGCTGTGCCCTCGCCCCGAAACCTAAGCCTAACTTGTGTTCTCAGACTTCCGTCTTCACAATCCTGGCCACACCCCTCCAGTTTGGCAATTCTGGAGACACAATACAGCACGCTGCCTGCCCTCCAGAAGAAAAATGTTGCCCTATAGGGCTAACCAGAAACGCCAAATGAGTAACAACCTGCATGCCACTCGACCATACCCCAATTATACAATCTAGCCTGTTCACTGAAGGCCTGTCTGACAAAGCCTGAAGGCACACCTCCAGTCCAACACCCAGACAGCTGGCCGTACACTGAGCATATCAAACCCACAATGGCTTTCGGCCATCATCTCTACCCAACCTCAGTTTTCACCTTCAGAACCTAGACCTTATCTCCACTCACTGCTCAGGAGTGAACGTGACACAAGAATCAGAACTTCTCCTTCGCCATGGCAAGAAACCTTGTGGTTGGCATGTGGTCCAACGTTCATTGTAGGAGAAAACAGCATGGACTATGAGGCCCCACCTACCCCTGAGGGCTACAATTTGCAAAAACACATTTTGTGACCCTCAGCGTGAGCCCTATCCTCATGTAAAGCCTCTTAATGACTGGAACAAGAGCCCACATATGGGGCTTTCCAAGCCCCTAGTCCCCCAATCTCAACCAGAGTTAGAGATGTCTAGTCACCCATACTCAGGGCACTGCTCTGGAATCCCTCTTTGGTGGGACACCTGAGGTAAAAAAAAAAAAAAAATACAAAAAGGACTCTTCCCATCCACAGAATGATCCCAACTACTTGGGATCAGGCCAAATCACCAGAGAAAGACTTGTCCATGGCCCTTGAGGACACCCCGACGTTCCACGGCCACCGTAGGCACAAAATCCAGAGACAAAAGCCTGAGCAAACGCCACATACTCGCCCTTTGTTCATAGCCCGGAAAATTCTCACAGTCTGTAGATCGAGCCTTCATACATGCATCCCCAAACCTAAGCTGAGTTTTTGTTTTCAAACTTCTGTCCCCACAGTCCAGGCCCACACACCATCCAAGCTGGGGCCCCTGGAGCCACACCTGAGGACTGTGGCTTCCCTCTCCAGGGGAATTCTGCCATTTCCATTGGACACAACCCTATAGATTAGGAGAAACCTCCAAACTCCCCGAGGCCATCCAAATAGTGTTGGCTGCCCAGGACAAACAGGGATGATCTTTCACAAGTTAGGAAACTACCTCCACTCAGACCCAGAGACAGATATCCCCATAGAATAAGATTGAACTGGACAGGCACTTAGGCCCTAATCAGATCCATTGCTTTTGTTTCCAGGCATCTCTCCTCAGAGGCCTGGTTACCAATACCAGCATATGGGGGATTACTGAGGCACTCATAGAAAAATCTCGTCTCCACATAGGAAATGTACTCTTTGGAGCTCTATAAAAACCTCTGTTTAGGAGAATCTTTCAGGGCCCCGGATCAAGCACCCCATTCCAAGGTCTCCATGGAATTAAACCCACATTATGATCTATCCTCGGTAGAGTCCATGTCAACTCATCCCCCTTGGTTTCTCCCCCAGGGCCTGCAGATCAAACCTGCCTTGTTGCTAGGAGACAACTAGAATGGGAGGCGGGCTGCCCAGGCATCCATCCTTAGAACCCTACTCTGGAGTCGTTCCATATGGGACATCCTAGAGCCATCCAACAGGTCTCAAGTGTCCCACAGAAGGAATCTTTGCAGTCTGGTGCATCTCACAACTCCCATTGTGGGAAAATCTTCATGGCCTCTTGAGATGCTCCACTTATAAAGGGGCCATCATGGACAGAAACTCCAACCTGAGCAAACGTCTGATATTCGCCCTGGCTTCAGGTGCATGAGATCTTGATTCAGCTCTGCAGAGTGTGCCTTCTGTGCCCTCACCCCAAAAACTAAGCCTAGCTTGTGTTCTCAGACTACCGTCCTCACACCCCTGGCCCAAAAGCCCTACAATTTGGCAATACTGGGGCCACAATGCAGCACTCTGCCTCCCCTCCAGAAGAAAAACGTTTCCTTATGGAGCTACCTAGAAACCCGAATGAGGATCAACGGAACGCCACTCGACTGCACCCCAAATATACAGTCTACCCTGTCTAATGCCCTGACACAGCATGAGCCCACACCTCCAGACCTACGCTCAACAGCTAGCCACACACTGAGCTCATTGTACCCATCAGGTCCTTAGGTCTTCATCTCTTCCCAACCTCGGTTTTCGGGTTTCAGAACCTAGACCTAAACTCCAATCACTGTCCAGGGGTGAACGTGATGCAGAAATCACAACTCTTCCTTCGCCATGGCCGGAAACCTTGTGGTTGGCATATTCTCCAACGTTCAGTGTAGGAGAATCCAGCGTGGCCCATGAGGCCCTTCCCATTCTTGAGGGCCTTGTTGGGCACAAATAGGCATTGTGACCCTCAGCATGAGCCCTGTCCTCAAGGAAGACCTCTCAGTGTCTGAATCAAGAGCCCACATATTGGACTTGCCATACACCTAGGCCCCCAAACTTAAACAGAGGTGGGGTTATCCAGTTGTCCCTACCAAGGACTCTGCTCTGGAATCTCTTTTTTATTGGCACACATGGGGTACATAAAATAAAATAAAAAAACAGAAAGGACACCTCCCATCCCACAGAATGTACCCAAACTCTTGGGATTGGGTCAAATCCTCAGAGAAGGAAAGCCGTCCACAACCCATGAGGCCAAGCCAGCATTCGACCCACATTGTTGACACAAATCCAGAGACAAAACCTGAGCCAGCACCTCAAACTCACCCTTTTTCATATCCCGAAGTGTTATCACGGTCTGTAGATTGGGCGTGCCATACCTATGTCCCCAATCCTAAGCGGAATTTGTGTTTTCAGACTTCTGTCCCCACAGGCCTGACCCACACACACTCAAGGCTGGGCCCCTAGAGCCAAACTCAGAACTGTGCCTGCCCTCTCCAAGGGATTTCTGCCCATTCCATTGGCCACAACCCTATAGATTATGAGAAACTCAAAAATCCCGAGGCCATTCCCAATATTATAGGCTGCCCAGGACAAACAGGTGCGATCTGACACAAGCCGAGCAACTACCTCCCCTCAGATCCATAGACACGTATCCCCAGGAAAGAGATTGAACCGGACAGGCACCTAGGCCCTAATCATATCCATTGCTTTTGTTTCCAGGCATCTCTCCTCAGAGGCCTGGTTTCCAATACCAGCATATGGGAGATTCCTTAGGCTCTCATCAAAACAATTCTCTTCTCTACATAGGAAACGTACTCTTTAGAGCTCCATCAAAACCTTCCGGTTATGAACATCCCTCAAGGCCCCGGATCAAGCACCCCATTCCAAGGTCTCCATGGACACAAATGCACTTTATGACCCATCCTCAACTCACCCATTTCAACACACCCGCCTCGGTTACTCCCCTAGATCCAGCAGATCGAACTTGCCTTGGCGCTATGAGACACCTGGAATGGGAGGCAGGCTGCCCAGGCATCCATCCTTAGAACCCTGCTCTGGATAGCTTCCTTATGGGATATCCTGGAGCCATCCAGCAGGTCTCGACTGTCCCACGGAAGGAATCATTGCGGTTTGGAGCATCTCACAATTCCCATCGAGGGGAAAACCTCCATGGCCTCGTGACACCCTCCCCTTCATGAAGGGGCCGTCATGGACAGAAACTCCAACCTGAGCCAACGTCTGATCCTAGCTCTGTCTTCAGGTACACGGGACTTGAATCATCTCTGCAGACGGTTCCTGCGATTCCCTCACCCCGAAATCTAAGTCTGGCTTGTGTTCTCAGAATTTTTTCCTCACACTCCTGGCCCACAAGCCTTCCAGTTTGGGAATTCTGGAGCCACTATGTGGCACTGTGTCTTCCTTCCAGAAGAAAAACGTTGCCCTCTGGGGCTATCCAGTAACCACAAATGAGTATCAACCTGCACGAAACTCGACTGGACCCCAATGATACAGTCTAGCCTGGGCACTAATTCCCTGTCTGCCACAGCCTGAGCCTGCACCTCCCAACCCACACTCAACAGCTGGCCGAACACTGAGCACATCAGTCACACCATGGCCTTAGGTCTTCATCTCTTCCCAACCTCAGTTTTCAGGCTTCAGAACCTAGACCTTAAATCCAATCACAGTCCAGGAGTGAAAGTGCTGCAGAAATTAGAACTCCTTCTTCCTCATGGCCAGAAAACTTGTGGTTGCCATATTATGCAACGTTCAGTGTAGGAGAAACCAGCATGGTACTTAGGCCACGCCCTGACGTGAGGGGCTCCTTGGGCACAAAAACACATTGTGAAACTCAATGTGAGCCCTATGCTCAAGGAAGGCCTCTCAGTGTCTGGACCAAGAGCCCACATATGGGGCTTGCCATGTTCTTAGGTCCCAATGTTAACCAGAGTTCTGGTTGTCCAGTCGCCCCTCCCCAGGACTCTGCTGTGGAATCCCTCTTGGTGGTCCACCTGAGGTAAAAAAAAAAAAAAAAAAAAAAAAAAAAAAAAAAAAAAACAGAAAGGCCTCCTCCCTTCCCACAGAACGACCCCAAACTCTTGGGATTGGGTCAAATCCCCTGAAAGGGAGCCTCATCGATGGCCCATGAGGACACCCGGACATTCCATGGCAATCGGTGACACATACCCAGTAAAAATAAGCATGAGCAAGCACCTCACTTTCGCCCTTTGTTCATATCCCAAAGAGTTCTCCTCACGGTCTATATATCGGGCCGGCCATACCTACAGACCCAAACCTAAGTGGAGTTTGTGTTTTCAGAGTTTTGTCCAAATAGCCCTGGACCACACACGCTCCACACTTGGGTCCCTGGAGCCACACCTCAAGACTGTGCTTCCCCTTCAAGAGAATTCTTCCCATTCCATTGGCCACAACCTTGCAAATTAGGAAAAACCTCCAAAGTTACCGAGGCCATCCCAATAGTGTAGGCCGTCAGAACAAACAGGTGTGATCTCAAACCAGCTGAGCAACTACCTCCACTCAGACAAAAGATGTCCCCAGAGAAGAATATTGAACCGGACAGGCCCCTAGGCCCTAATCAGATCCATTGCTTTGGTTTCCAGGCATCTCTCCTCAGAGGCCTCATTTCCAATACCAGCAAATGGTGGTTTCCTGAGGCACCAATAAGAACAAATCTCGTCTCCCCATGGAAAACTTGCTCATTGGAGCTTTGTTATCACCTCTGGTTAGGAGAATCCTTCAGGGCCCTGGTGCCACTGCCCCATACCAAGGTCTCAATGGACTCAAACCAACATTAAGACCATCCTCAGGAAAGTCCATTTCAACTCATTTAAGACCATCCTCAGGAAAGTCCATTCCAACTCAGCCCCCTCTGATGCTACCCCAAGCCAGCAGATCAAACGTTTCTTGTTGCTAGGAGACAATTGGAATTGAGGCTGTCTGCCCAGGCATCCATACTTAGAACCCTGTTCTGGAAAAATACCTTAGGAGACGTCCTGGAGCCATCCAATAAATCTTAATTGTCCCACAGAAGGAATCCTTGCGGTTTGGAGCATCTCACAACTCTAATAGTGGGAAAACCCCCATGGCCTCATAATGCCCCCCCCTTCATGAAGGGGCCAACATGGACAGAAACTCCAACCTGAGCCAAAGTCTGATCCTCGACCTGACTTCAAACTCAAGAGATCTCAATTCAGCTCTGCAGAGTGTGCCTGCCATGTCCATTCCCCGAAACCTAAGCCTAGCTTGTGTTCTCAGACTTCCGTCCTCACTCTCCTGGCCCACAAGCCCTCCAGTTTGGGAATTCCGAAGCCACAATGCAGCACTCTGCCTGCCCTCCAGAAGAAAAACTTTGCCCTATGCTGCTAATAAGAAACCCCAAATGATTATCTAATGCATGCCACTCGACTGTAAAGCAATTATACAGCCTACCCTGAATACTAATGCCCTGTCTGGCACAGCCTGAGACAAGACATCCCAAACGACACCTAGACAGCTGGCTCCAACCTGTACACAAGGGACCCGCTATGGCTGTATTTCTTCATCTCTTCCCAACCTCGGTTTTCAGGCTTCAGAACCTAGACCTTATCTCCAATCACTGCCCAGGGGTGAACGTGATGCAGAAATTAGAATTCCTCCTTCCCTATGGCCAGAAACCTTGTGGTTGGCATATTGTCCAACGTTCAATGTGGGAAAACCTGCATTGTCGGAAAGGCCACGCCAGTGCTTGAGGGCCGCCTAGGGCACAGACATGCATTGTGACCTGTAGCATGAGTCCCATATTAAAGTAACGCCTCTCAGTGGCTGGACCAAGATCCTGCATATGGGGCTTGTCATATCCATAGGCCCCCAGGCTTAACCAGAGGGCGAGTATTCCAGTTGTCAGTACCCACTGCTATGCTCCAGAATCCCTCTACTGGGGGGACACATGAAGCAGAAAACAGGACTCTTCCCTTCCCACAGAATGACCCCAAACTCTTGGGGGCTTGACAAACTACCGGAGAGGGAGACTTCTACGACCCATGAGGCAACTCCTACATTAAATGGCCATTGTGGACAAAATATCCAGAGACAAAAGACTGAGCGACTGCCTCCCTCTCACCCTTCTTTCATATCCAGAGGAGCTCCCCTCACGGACTGTAGATCAGGCCTACCATAACCTCGGCCCCAAACCTGAGCTGAGTTTGGGTTTTTGGATGTCTGTCTGCACAGCCGTGGCCCATACCGCCTCCAGGCTGGGGTCTCTGGAGCCACACGACAGAACTCTGCCTGCTCTCTCCTAAGAAACTGCCTGTTCCATTGGCCACAACTCTACAAAATAGTAGAAACCTCAAGGTCCCTAAGGACATCCCACTACCGCAAGCCGCACTGGACAAACAGGGGCATTATGACACCAGCTGAGCAACTACTACCTCCATGCAGACACACAGACTGATATCCGCAGAGACAGAAGATTGAACCAGACAGGCCCCTAGGCCCTATTATGAACTCTTGCTTTGGTGCCCAGGTATCACTCCTCAGAGGCCTGGGTTCGAAGACCAGCATATGGGGCTATCCTGTGGCACCAGACCGAACACCTCTCATCTCCGCATGGAAAGCTTCCTTGTTGGAGTTGTGTCAAACCCTTCGAGTTGGAGAATCCTGCAGAGTCCCTTAGCTACTGCCACATTCCAAGGTCTCCATGGCCACCAACCCACATTATGACTCATCCTCAGGAAATTCCATTTAAACTCAGCCTTCGGGGTAGCTCACCCAAGAGCCCGCAGATTGAGCGTGCCTTGTCTCGACCAGGCAATGGGAAGGTGAGTTGGCGTTTCTCGGCATCCATGCTTAGGCCCCTGCTCTCGAGTCTTTCTGTATGGGGCATCCTGGAACCATCCAATAGTACTCGACTGTCCTGAAGAAGGAAACTTTGAAGTTTGGAGCAGCTCACAACTCCCAGCTTAGGGAAACCTCCCTGGCCTCATGACGCCCCCACCTTCTTCAGGAAGGGGCCGTCATGGACACAAACTCCAGCTTGAGGCAACATCTGATATTCGCCCTGACCTCAGATGCAGGAGATCTCGATTCAGCCTCTGCACAGTGGTCCCAAACCTCGTGCTACATTGTGTTTTCAGACTTCCTTCCTCACACTCCTGGCAAACATGTCCTCAAGACTTGGAATTCTGGAACCAAAATGCAGCCCTATGCTGGCCCTCCAGAAGAAAAACGTTGCTCTATGGGGATCTCCATGAACCCCACATGAGAATCAACCTGCTCAGTTCTTGACCTCACCCCAATTGGATTGTTCGGGTTGTCCATTCATCCCTCCCCAGAGCTCTGCTTTGGAATCCCTCTTTTGGTGGGACACCTGAGGTAACAAAACTAAAAGGACTCCTCCCATCCTTCAGATTGACCCCAAACAATTGGGATTGGACCAAATTCACAGAGAGGAAGTCTCGTCCATGGCCCATGATGCCTCCCTGAGATTCCACAGCCATCGTTGACAACAAATCCAGAGACAAAAGTCTGAGCAAGCGCCTCACACTCGCTCTTTTGTCGTATCCTGAAGAGTTTACCTCACGGTCTGTAGATCGGGCCTGCCATACGTACTTCCCAAACCTAAGCCGAGTTTGTGTTTTCAGACTTCTGTCCCCACATTCCTGGCCCACAGACCCTTCAGGCTGGGGCCCCTGGAGCCACACATCAGGACTGTGCCTATCCATACCACGGGAATTCTGCCCATTCCATTGTCCACAATCGTACAAATTAGGAAAAACCTCCAGAGTCCCCAAGGACATCCCAATAATGTAGGCCGCCCAGGACAAACAAGGGTCACCTGAAACCAGCTGAGCACCTACCTCTACTCAGCGTAGATGGATGTCCCCAGAGAAGAAGATTGAATCAGACAGGCCCCTAGGCCTGAATCAGAATCATTGCTTTCGGTTACAGGTATCTCTCCTCAGAGGCCTGGTTTCCAATATTAGCATATGGGGATTTCATGAGGCAGCAAGCAGAACAAATCTCTTCTCCACATGGGAAAATTATCCTTTGAAGATGTCTCAAAACCTCCAGTTAGGAGAATCCTTCAGGGCCTCTGTGCCACTGCCCCATTACAAGTTATACATAGACACAAAAACACATTAGGACCCATCCACAGGAGAGTGCATTTCAACTGAGTGTATTCGGTTGCTCCTCGAGATCCAGCAGATCTAACTTGTCCTGTTGCTAGGAGACAATTGGAATGTGAGGTGGCCTACCCCGCCTTCCATCCTTAAAACCCTGCTAGGAATCGTTGGCCTGGAGCCAACCAACAGGTGTCAATTGTCCTGCAGAAGAATCTTTGCAGTTGGCAGCTTCTCAGATCTCCCATCGTGAGAGAACCCCCATGGCCACATGATCCCCCCTCTTCATAAAGGGGCCATCAGGGACATAAGGTCCAACCTGAGCGATCGTCTGATCCTCACCCTGACTTAAGATGCACGAGATCTCGGTTCAGGTCTGTAGATTGTGCCTGCCATGTCATCACCCAGAAACCTAAGCCTAGCTTGTGTCCTAGACTTCTGTCCACAGACTACTGGCTCACAAGCCTTCCAGTTTGGCAATCAAGAACTACAATGCAGCACTCTACCTGCCCTGCAGAAGAAATACATTGCCCTCTGGGGCTACCTAGAAACCCCAAGTGAAGATCAACCTGCACGACACTTGGCTATACACAAAATATATAGGATGACCTGGGCAATAATGCCCTTTCTGACACAGCCTGAGCCTGGACCTCCTAGGCCCACCCAGACAGCTGGCTACATACTGAGAACTTCGGACCCCCCATGGCTTTAGGTCGTTATTCCTTCCCAACCTCAGTTTTCAGGCTTCAGAACCTAGACCTTATCTCCAATCACTGCCCAGGTTTGAAAATGATGCAGAAATCAGAACTCCTTCCCGATGGCAGGAAAACTTGCGGTTGGCTTGTTGTCCAACGTTCAGTGTAGTGGAAACCAGTGTGACCCTTGAGGCCCCACCTTTGCTCGCGGTCCAGATAGGTAACAAACACACATTGTGACCCTCAGCCTTAGCCCAGTCCTCAGGTAAGGCCTCTCAGTGGCTGGATGAAGAGACAGCATATTGGGCTTGCCATGCCCATAGGCCCCAATTTTTAAATATAGTTCGTGTTGTCCCTTCACTCTTTCCAAGGGCTCTGCTTTGGAATTCCTCTTTTGGTGGGACACCTGATGTAACAACCCTGAAAGGAGTCCTCCATCCAACAGTTTGACGAAAAACAATTGGGATAGGGCCAAATCCACAGAGAGCAAGATTCGTCCATGGCCCATGAGGCCTCTTCGACATTCCACGGCCATCGCTGATACAAAATCCAGAGACAAAAGCCTAAGCAAGCGCCTCAGACTCGTCCTATCTTCATATCCTGAAGATGTCTTCTCATGGTTTGTAGATCGTGCCTGCCATACTTACGTCCCCAAACCTAAGCTGAGTTTGTGTTTTCAGACTTCTGTCCTCAAAGTCCTGGGCCACATATCCTCCAGGCTGGGGACCCTGGAGCCACACATTAGGACTGTGGCTACCCAATTCATGGGAATTCTGCCCATTCCATTGTCCAAAATTGTACAAATTAGGAGAACCCTCCAAAGTCCCTGAGGCCATCCCAATAGTATAGGTCGCCCGGGACAAAAAAGGGCAGTCTGACACCAGCTGAGCATCTACCTCCACTCATACCCTAGAAGGATGTCCCCAGAGAAGAAGATTGAACCAGACAGGACCCTAGGCCAAAATCGGATCCATTGCTTTGGTTTACAGGCATGTCTCCTCAAAACCCTGCATTCCAATACCAGCATTGGGGTTTTGCTGAGGCACCCATCAGAACAAACCTCGTCACCACAAGGAAACTTGTGCATGGGAGCTATGTCAATAGCTGAGGAGAATACTTCAGGGTCCCGGTGCCACCGCCCCATTCCAAGGCCCTCATGGACACAAACACATATTAGACCCATCCTCAGGAAAGTCCATTTCAACTCAACCACCCCGGTTGCTACCGCAGAGCCATCAGATCTAAACTGTCTTGTCGCTAAAAGACAATTGGAATGCAAGGCGGGCTTCCCAGGCATCCATCATCGAACGTTGGTCTGGACTCATCCATGTGGGATGTCCTGGAGCTGTCCAACAGGTCTCAATTATCCCGCAGAAGGAATCCTTGGAGGGGGCATCCCACCACTCCCAACGTGGGAAAACCTCCACGCTCTCGAGAATCCGCTCCCTTTATGAAGGGGCCGTCATGAACAGAAAATCCAAGCTGAGCCAACGTCTGATCCTCGCTGTGACTTCAGATGCATGACATATTGCTTCAGATCTTCAGGGGTACATGCCGTGCCCTCGCCCTGAAACCCAAGTCTAGCTGTCCTTAGGACCCAATTGTAACCAGATTTCTCGTTGTCAAATCGCCCCTCCCCAGGGCTCTACTCTGGAATCCCTCATTTGGTGGGACACCTGAGTTTGAAAAACAAAACAAAACAACAACAACAACAACAAAAAACGGACTTCTTCCGTCCCACAGAATGACCCCAAACTCTTTGGATTGGGCCAAAACCCAGGGAGTAAGACTCGTCCATTTCCCATGAAGTCACCCGGAAATTTCATGACCATGAATGGCATGATATCCAGAGATAAATACTTGAGCAAGAGCCTCACACTCGCCTTTTTTTCATATCTCGAAGAGTTCTCCTCATGGTCTGAGGATCAGTCCTGCCATACCTATGACCCGAAACATAAGCCGAGTTTCTGTTTTCGGAGAACTGCCCAAAGAGCCCTGGCCTACACAGCCTACATGCTAGGCCCCTGGAGCCAAGCTGAGGAATGTACTTGCCCTCTCGAAGGGAAATCTGTGTGCCCATTCCAATGGACAGAACACTACTAATAGGATAAATCTCCAAAGTCCCTGAGGCCATCCCAATAGTGGTGGCTTCCCAGGACAAACAGGAGCTATCTGAGCCCATCTGAGACCTACCTGCACTCAGAACCGTAGACTGATGTCCCCAGAGGTAATAAGTTATGAACAGGCCCCTAGGCACCTATCGTATACATTACTTTGTTTTCCACGCATTTCTCCTCAGAGGCCTGGATTTCAGTACCAGCATATGGCTGTTTCTTGACTCACCCACCAGAACAAATCTCATCTACATATGGGAAACTTGCACATGGGAATGATGTCAAAGCCTCTGTTTAGGAGAACCCTTCATGTCCCCAGTGCCACCGCGTCATTCCAAGGTATCCATAGACACAAAAACACATTAGGACCCATCCACAGGAGAGACTATTTCAACTCAGCGTATTCGGTTGCTCCGCGAGATCCAGCAGATCTAACTTGTCTTGTTGCTAGGAGACAATTGGAATGCGAGGTGGGCTACCCAGCCATCCATCCACGGAACCCTGCTCGGAATCGTTAGCCTGGAGCCAACCAACAGGTCTCAATTCTCCTGCAGAAGAATATTTGCAGTTGGGAGCTTCTCACAACTCCCATCGTGAGAAAACACCCATGGCCTCGTGATCCCCCCCCCCCTTCATGAAGTGGCCCTCAGGGACATAAGGTCCAACCTGAGCGATCGTCTGATCCTCACCCTGACTTCAGATGCACGAGATCTCGGTTCAGATCTGTAGATTGTGCCTGCCATGTCCTCACCCAGAAACCTAAGCATAGCTTGTGTCCTCCGACTTCCATCCTCAGACTAATGCGCCACAAGCCCTCCAGTTTGGCAATCCAGAATTATAATGCAGCACTCTGCCTGCCCTCCAAAAGAAAAACATAGCCTTCTGGGGCTACCCAGAAACCCCAAATGAAGATCAACCTGCACGCCACTTGGCTGTACCCAAAATATATAGGCTGACCTGGGCTATAATGCCCTTTCTGACAGAGGCTGAGCCTGGACCTCCTGGCCCCACCCATACAGCTGGCCGCTCACTGAGCACATCGGACCAGCCATTGCCTTAGGTCGTTATCTCTTCCCAGCCTCGGTTTTCAGGATTTAGAACCTAGGCCTTATCTCCAATCACTGCCCAGGTTTGAAAATGATGCAAAAATCAGAACTCTTTCCCGATGGCAAGAAACCTTGTGGTAGGCTTGTTGTATAATGTTCAGTGTAGTGGATACCAGTGTGTCCAATGAGGCCCCGCCATTGCTCGCGGGCCACATAGGTGGCAAACACACATTGTGACCCTCAGCCTTAGCCCAGTCCTCAGGTAAGGCCTCTCAGTGGCTGGATGAAGAGACAGCATATTGGGCTTGCCATGCCCCTAGGCCCCGATTTTTAACAATATTTCGGGTTGTCCCTTCACTCTTCCCCAGGGCTCTGCTTTCGAACTCCTCTTTTGTTGGGACACCTGATGTAACAACCCTGAAATGAGTACTCCATCCAACAGATTGACGAAAAACAATTGGGATCGGCCCAAATCCACAGAGAGCAAGATTCGTCCATGGCCCATGAGGCCTCCTCCACATTCCACGGCCATCGCTGAAACAAACTCCAGAGACAAAAGCCTGAGCAAGCGCCTCAGACTCGCACTATCTTCATATCCTGAAGATGTCTTCTCATGGTTTGTAGATCGGGCCTGCCATACCTACATCCCCAAACATAAGCTGAGTTTGTGTTTTCAGACTTCCGTCCTCAAAGTCCTGGGCCACACACCATCCAGGCTGGGGACCCTGGAGCCACACATTAGGACTGTGCCTACCCAATCCATGGGAATTCTGCCCATTCCATTGTCCAAAATGGTTCAAATTAGGAGAACCCTCCAAAGTCCCTGAGGCCATCCCAATAGTATAGGTCGCCCGGGACAAAAAAGTTCAGTCTGTCACCAGCTGAGCATCTACCTCCACTCATACCCTAGATGGATGTCCCCAGAGAAGAAGATTGAACCAGACAGGACCCTAGGCCAAAATCGGATCCATTGCTTTGGTTTACAGGCATGTCTCCTCAAAACCCTGGATTCCAATACCAGCATTGGGGTTTTCCTGAGGCAGCCATCAGAACAAACCTCGTCTCCACAAGGAAACTTGTGCATGGGAGCCATGGCAAAATCTGAGGAGAATACTTCAGGATCCCGGTGCCACCGCCCCATTCCAAGGCCCTCATGGACACAAACCCACATTAGACCCATCCTCAGGAAAGTCCCTTTCAACTCAGCCACCCCGGTTGCTCCCGCAGAGCCATCAGATCTAAACTCTCTTGTCGCTAGGAGACAATTGGAATGTGAGGCGGGCTTCCAAGGCATCCATCCTCGAACGTTGGTCTAGACTCATCCATATGGGATGTCCTGGCGCTGTCCAGCAGGTCTCAATTGTCCCGCAGAAGGAATCCTAGGAGGGGGCCTTCCACCACTCCAAACGTGGGAAAAACTACACGGCCTCGAGATTCGGCTCCCTTCATGAAGGGGCCGTCATGAACAGAAAATCCAAGCTGAGCCAACGTCTGATCCTCGCTCTGACTTCAGATGCATGAGATATTGCTTCAGATCTTCAGGAGGTACATGCCGTGCCCTTGCACTGAATCCCAAGTCTAGCTGGTGTTCTCAGACTTCCGTCCTCACACTCCTGGCACCGAAGCCGACACGTTTGGCAATTCCGGACCATCATTGCAGCACTGTGCCTGCCCTCGAGAAACAAAATATTGCCCAAAGAGCTGCCCGGGCACATTAAATGAGAATAAACCTACATGGCACTCGAATGTACTCAAATTATATAGTCTAACCTGGGCAGTAATGCACTGTCTGACACACCAT
Organism: Mustela putorius furo; assembly: GCF_011764305.1. Lineage (NCBI taxonomy): Eukaryota > Metazoa > Chordata > Mammalia > Carnivora > Mustelidae > Mustela > Mustela putorius. The sequence continues at coordinate 149,330 of NW_025422204.1, read as the reverse complement.
GAGCCGGGACCTCCTGAGCAAACCCAGACAGCTGACCGCACCCTGAGCCCATAAGATCCACGGTGGCCTAGGGTCATCATCTCTTCCCTACCTTAGTTTTCAGGCTTCAGAACCTAGAGCTTATCTCCAATCACTGCCCAGCGGTGACTGTGATGCAGAAATCAGAACTCTTCCTTACCCATGGCAAGAAACATTATGGTTGGCATGTTGTCCAACGTTCAGTGTAGGGGAAACCAGGATTCACCCTGAGGCCCCGCCCATTTTTGCGTGCAACGAGGGCATAAACACGCATTGTGACCCTCAGCGTGATTCCTGACCTCTAGTAAATCCGCTCAGTGGCTGGACCATTAGATGTCATAATGGGCTTGACATGTCCCTAGGCCCCAATTTTTAACCAGATTTCTGGTTGTCCAGTCACAACTCCCCAGGGCTCTACTCTGGAATCCCTCATTTGGTGGGACACCTGAGGTTGAAAAAAAAAACAAAACAAATCAACCACAACAACAACGGACTTCTTCCATCCCACAGAATGAACCCAAACTCTTTGGACGGGGCCAAACCCCCAGAGAGTAAGACTCGTCCATTTCCCATGAAGTCATCCGGAAATTTAACGACCATCGGTGACACGATATCCAGAGACAAAAAATTGAGCAAGAGCCTCACACTCGCCCTTTTTTCATATCACGAAGAGTTATCCTAATGGTCTCTAGATCAGTCCTGCCATACCTATGACCCAAAACATAGGCCGAGTTTGTGTTTTCAGACAACTGTCCAAACAGCCCTGACCTACACACCCAAGAGGCTCAGGCCCCTGGAGCCAAACCTGACGACTGTGCTTGCCCTCTCCAAGGGAATTGTCTGTGCCCATTCCAATGGCCGCAATCCTACTAACAGGATAAACTTCCAAAGTCCCTGAGGCCACCCCAATATTTATGGCTTCCCAGGAAAAACAGGGGCATTCTGGGCCCATCTGCGCACCTACTGGCACTGCGAACCGTAGACTGATGTCCCCAGAGGTAAAAAGGAATGAACAGGCCCCTAGGCACCTATCCGATCCATTGCTTTGGTTTCCAGGCATCTCTCCTCAGAGGAATGGATTTCAATAACAGCATGTGGCAGTTTCTTGACACACCCATCAGAACAAATCTCATCTACACATGGGAAACTTGCACGATGAAGCTGTGTGAAAGCCTCTCTTTAGGAGAACCCTTCAGGGCCCCAGTGCCACCGCTTCATTCCAAGGTCTCCATAGACACAAAATCATATTAGGACACATCCACGAGAGAGTCCATTTAAACGCAGCCTCCTCGGTTGCTCCCCCAGATCCAGCAGATCTAACCAGTCTTGTTGCTTGCAGACAATTGGAATGCGAGGTGGGCTAGCCAGCCATCCATCTTTAGAACCCTGCTCGGAATCGTTGTCCTGGAGCCAACCAACAGTTCTCAATTGTACTGCAGAAGTATCTTTGCATTGGGAGCTTCTCACAACTCCCATCGTGGGTAAACCCCCATGGCCTCGTGATCCACCCCCCCCCTTCTGGAAGGGGCCATCACGGACAGAATGTCCAACCTGTGCAATTGTCTGATCTTGGCCCTGACTTCAGATGCACGAGATCTCGATTCAGGTCTCACCCAGAAACCTAGGCCTAGCTTGGGTTCTCAGACTTCTGTCTTCACACTAGTGGCCCACAAGCCCTCCAGTTTGGCAATCCAGAACTACAATGCAGCACTCTGCCTGTTTTATGGAAGAAAAACATTGCCGTCTGGGGCTAACCAGAAACCCCAAATGAGGATCAACCTGCACGCCATTCGGCTGTACCCCAAATATATAGGCTGACCTGGGCACTAATGCCCTTTCTGACACAGCCTCAGTCTGGACCTCCTGGCCCCACCCAGAGAGCTGGCCGCACACTGAGCACATCAGACCCGCCATGGCCGTAGGTCATCATCTCTTACCTACCTCAGTTTTCAGGCTTCAAAACCTAGACCTTATCTCCAATCACTGCCCCGGGATGACTATGAGGCAGAAGTCAGAACTCTTCCTTACCCAAGGCAAGAAACCATGTGGTTGGCATGTTGTCCAACGTTCAGTGTAGGAGAAACCAGCATTCACCCTGACGCCCCGCCCATTCTTGAGTGCGACGAGGGTATAAACACATATTGTGACCCTCAGTGTGAGTCCTGTCCTCTAGTTCGTCCTCTCAGTGGCTGGACCATTAGATGTCATAATGGGCTTGACATGTCCCTAGGCCCCAATTTTTAACCAGATTTCTGGTTGTCCAATCGCCATCCCAGGGCTCTACTCTGGAATCCCTCATTTGCTGGGACACCTGAGGATGAAAAAAAAAAACAAAACAAATCAACAACAACAGAACTACGGACTTCTTCAATCCCACAGAATGACCCCAAACTCTTTGGACGGGGCCAATCCCCCAGAGAGTAATACTCGTCCATTTCCCATGATGTCACCCGGAAATTTCACGACCATGAGTGACACGATATCCAGAGATAAAAACTTGAGCAAGAGCCTCACACTCGCCCTTTTTTCATATCCCGAAGAGTTCTCCTCATGGTCTGTAGATCAGTCCTGCTGATGAGGGAGCAGGAGGCTGGCTGAGGACAAAGCAAAAGCTGGTGCCTTGCACCCCCCCCTTCATCCGCTCCCCTCCATAGGTGTAGCATTCCTCAGGCACCCCTGACTGCCATAAAATGATAAATAGTTAACTTGCTAAGATCACAATCCTACAAGACAGGAGTCTCCCTTGGTTTGCAAATATCCTTGAGATTTACAAACAAAGAAGTTACCTTATCAATAGCCCAAATTCCAAAGACACAGAACTCAGTTTCTCAAGCCTAAATGTCATCCTCCCCTCCATAAAAACCGAAGGAGGCGGAGGTAGAAGGAAAAGCAAATAAAGTTAAATTTCTTCTAAACCTAAATCTCATTAACAAGGATGTTTGATGGCAGGAATGTAACATTCCACCAGGAGACCCTCAATTGTCTTTACTTAATAGTAACTAAGCCTTCAATATCCTGATAGTATTCTTTGCCCCAATAACCCTTTGTCCTCACCTACCCAACTCCTGCGTATATAACCAACCACCCCTCACAACCCGGGGCGGCAGCAGCTCTTCCTGCCCACGGGTCCTGTCCCCGTGCTTTAATAAACGACCATTTTGCACCAAAGATGTCTCAAGAATTCTTTCTTGGTCATCGGCACCGGACCTCAGCCCACCAAACCTCACCTAGGTTCTAGAACTTCATCATATGGCGCACAACGTGGGGCTGTGAGTCTTTACATTTGGACTCTGAGCTTCGGTGCAAAATTGGTGAGTACTTTCTCTCCATTTACTCTGATTTCCGGGGCTTTTTCAAGGAGTATGGGCTTATTGGAACACTTGCATGTCAATTGCTCAGGCTGTAATCCTCTAGCCTGTGGCTACTCCACGGGGAGGAGAGCGTCTGCCTTTTGGCTGTAAGTTAGTACCCTGGCCAGAATGGCAATAAGACCCAGAAACTTGATGGCCTCTCTTTATTCCTGTTCTTATAGAAAGTTGTCTCTCTTGGGCACGGGACAGCCAACTAAGTCACCAGGACGGCTGCCAATCTTAAGACTCCCGTGTGAGGTTTCCTCCTGATTGATCTAATGTGATCCCCTCCACATGCCCGGTCTAGCCACTTCTGGCCGCGGGACCTCCACTGGGAGCCGGCCGAAACCAGTACCCGATTGAATTAAAACGCAACCGGGGACCGTTTCCTAGGGAAGTTGGCTGCAAGGGCCACATGTGTTGGAATGTCGCATAGAGCATGATGGATTTCAGACTTTACTGTTTCTCGTCAGTGTCTTCTGCAAACCGCCTAAAGCTATGAAATTGAGTAATTTCCCTTGCCAAAACTTCTCTAGCGTTTTTGTGGGTTAATATGGCAAAACAGTATGCAGTCTTCAGGACATACAATAGCATGGCACAAGCGTTTTAGTCCATTCACCAGGCACCCATCAGCAGCCTAGGATGCGATGGGGAAGTGGAGGGACGCCGGCACCCCTCCAGGGCCTTTTATGGCAGGAATGTCTTCCCAGGGAAGGCAGGATGGTAATCAATAGCGATATCTTGAGGGACGCCTCTGGTCGCTTTTGACACACAGGAACCTCTGACATATCCTGCGTGGGACGCTACCCAGGAGTCAGGGGGGATTTGGTAATGGACCTTCTTTACTTTTATGGAAGCATGGCCTCAGTAGGCTTCTTAAGTTCCCAAGGACTCTACCTTGGGGTGCCTTTTAACCCACTGGAAATAATTTGGATTGCAAAACTTAGGAAAGGACTGAGCTCCTGTAACACTGCATGGCCTCAGTGGGATCTATCAGATCTCCTCTGCAGGAAACAGGGCAAATGGACCTAGGATACCTTCACCGCTCATACCTAGGCCTTCATTGGTCTACACCAGGACCCCAGACTAAGGGGCTTTTGCGGAATGTGTTTGCCCAAATGAGTCAGCTAGTAAACTTTCTCCTGACATATTGGATGGTAATTACGTAAATAAGCCTTCTTCTAGTAAACCCAGGTTGCTGGGCCATCCCTAGCAAAGGGGATTCTGGCTTTATTTCTGTCTGTTTCTCCTAACAGATGTGGGGGCTTCTCCCTCACTCACGTCCCGTGTTAATGGCTATAACTGGAGCCAACTGGGGTTGGTCTAACTCGAGACAGAGACTATAAGGAATATTCCCAAGCAGCTGCCGAAACTCTCTTTGTTTCGGGGAAGTTTCCCTGTGTTCTCTGGCCTGACTTGGACTGCCTAACCCCTCCCCCCTTGCTGGTGGGAAAGCATGGCGTCTGCTCCTCTGTTGGGGCTTATGAGCTCTGAACCTGGGAATCTTTTCTTTGCCTCCTGGCAGCACTTTGTTTCTTCTGTTTCCCCCTTACGTGTTTCTGTACCAACGCGTGTGCAGCCTGCATGACTAGCTTCTATATCATGCACCACGGCTCCTTCTCTCTCCACTGTAAAGGAGCAAGAAAAGCACCCCTGGACCTAACACTCCCCACTCCAGATCTTCCCACGCATGTCTCAGGTAAACATTCAAAGTGGAATGGGCCCAGGTGGAACATAAATCACTATTGGTACTAAGTTAAGTTTGTTGGTTTAATTAAGAAAGACGTGTCTTTTAAGTTCTCAGCAGTAATGTGAAACATCGAAGTTTACTGAAGGTCAAATAAGCTTGTGTTATTTATTAAAATTTGTTAGCAAAGAAATAACCAAACTGATGGTTAATTGTCTGTCTCAAAGTTCTAATGGGTAATTGCTGAAGTAACTTTCAAAGTCTTTGGTAACCTGAAAGTTTTTTAAGTTTTGCTTGGATGACAAATGGAATTAAATTGTGGACATCTAGGTCTTAACCAAACAGGATAAAATGCTAAGTCGTTAATTACTGAATGTAGGTTTGTGCTTTTGACTTCTTACTGCAAAGAAACTAAGAGTATTTAAATCTGTTGGTAAACTTGTTTGCCACTTAACTGATTCATAAATTGCCACCTGAAGAATTCTGTTGTAACAGTTCACAATTGGCTAATAACTAAAGGTGTTTCTAAGAATACAAAGTTCTGCTTAGTGTAACTAAGACTGATGGAAATAAAGGGAAACTGTATGTAGGAAAGTAGGAGATATGTAAGAAAGACTTAAGGAATGGGAATACATTTTGTTGAAGGTAAAGGAAGGTAATTTTGTCCTAAATGAGATGGTTGTTTAGAAGGAAATGGCTTGGGACAAAACCTGAATGCAAAGGAAAGTTGTGGAAGGTTTGTGAAGGGAAATCTTCAGAAAAGGAATTTTAGCTATGGTCAAGAATGGATTAAGATTGAAATGAATGGGTTTTAAAGGTACATTGGTACAAGACTGAAATTGTCTCTGTTCAAAAGGACAATGTTTTCTTAGATCAATTGATCTGCTGTTAAGAAAATGTAAATGGTTTTCTCTTTGCCAGCCCAGAATGTTTTGTTTTATCAGGTGTTTAACATCCCTAATTATATTTAGGCATGTGCTTTAAAACTTTTCTAAGATTTTAGCAAATGTTGACAAGATTTAAATCGTAAATCTCTTTAACTCAGGCTTTTCCTTGGTATGTGAAGTTGCTCATGAAGTAGTACTGAACCAATGATAAACCTTGGATTACATTTGGGAAAATACTATAACTATTCTAGAGATTCTACGCACTTCCTAAAGTTTTAACGTTTTGAGAGATCATCGCTTGATACTGTAATTATGGAAATGTTATGTATCACAGAAATAACCTGATTTCCTTGCAGCTAAATTGTAAACTCCCCTCTTTAGCTCTAACCATATCCATTCTGAGTTTTGTCATTTATAATTGTTTTAATTCTCTTGTAAAATGAGTTTTATCTTCAAGAAGATTCCTATAAAGGACTTTCAGGACAAATACAGATATTTGATATACTTGAAAATCCTAAAACTGAAATGGGTAAGAATTTCCAAAACGGACTAAAGCCGCATTCACCAGAATTAGTAACATGGGACTAAATGAACTAAAAGATTATAGTGTGTTGTGTCTCTTAATGTTTTATCTTACTTTAAACATTGCTGGTTCTCTCTAATGTTTGCTCTTCCAGACTAGGGATACTTTTTCCTTAAGTTATCTGTAACTTACAGAGATGTAAAAGTATTGATTTGCAAACAAATCAAAGCATTCAAATTTTCTCTCTATCTGAACCCTCTGAAACCAAAAGGTCTCAGTAAGTATTCTTTCTTCCATGGCAATCAGTCATTTGCATAAGTTCAATAAGAATCTGTTCTCCCTGTAACAGGAAAGAATTGGAAACACGGTATTTTACCAAGGCTTTGACTGGGATGTCATATTTGAAAAGACTCAGATATGACCAGACAGCTTTAAGGAACTAAGGTTGACTTTATGAAACCTGGAGCCATAAAGCCCCTTGGGACTGTTGGCCTGATACCTTGCTTACAGAGTTCCCAGCAGCCTCACCAGGTGAGTAAAGAATGTCACTCCTTGGTAGGTGCAGTCTCAGGAAGAGGAACTCGCCCAAATCAACAGGTATTGCAGGAATGCCTGATGGCAAGTACAGGGCTTGGCTTCTGGCCCGGAGAGGCTACTAAAAGTTCAACCTAGAGATTCCTTATACAAAGTTCCAGCAAAGCAGATTCTAAAAGATCTATTGATCACACTCACTGTTCTTGCTGAGCTTATGTAAATAATAGGCCAAGTTTGTTAAAACTGGACTTGTTTCACAAGTGAATTAGTCCTGATTTGGCTATCTCTGTAAATGAGGGTTATTTTAGAGAGAAAAATTGTTTTAGTAACACACCTTTATGGATGTTAAATTCTAGATTTGATTGTCTTTAAATGTTTGTTTACCTATGCTAAACAATTTGAGGTAAACTTCAGAGAAGTTACACAATAGCTCATTTACTTGATCTTCTTGCTTTTTATTTTGTGGGGATATTAGCAGACCCCATGGCACATGATTAAACAACTGGAAAAATGGGATTGATTCCCCTACAATTGTATAACTCAACTAACACCTTATGTGTGGCTGGGATAATGAAATTGCCTAAAAGCCAGCCTATTGCACTCCATAGGATTAACTATGGACTTGTGGAGATAATGGATGACCCCACTTTCTTTATGAGTGGATTGGATGATCCATGGGGGACTCCCCTTATCTCTTGACAAGTTTTCTCACTTGCCAATGATCCTCTGTAATCAGGATATTGTTAAGGCTGGACCACTCAAAGGTCGTCTTATTGGTTTCATCCCTTAGTCATATTTATCCTAGAGGCCACCTCTGTTTAGGTGCGATTGCAAACAGATGCTTTAGCTAAGCATAGAACAGCCCTAATAAAAGAGCCTCAAAGCTCACTATGGGACAGTCCTTGACTGTGATGATGTCACATCAGGTCCAGATTTGTCTTAGAAGTCAAAGACCACCAATGGATGATGGAGGCCCACTTATTAAATACTGGGCTACATTAACAGATATGCCAGAAATAAAACTTGTCAAACTTTAAACCTAGTTACCTGTATGCCTGAACCTGACCACTGTACTTCTTTCTCTATAGAGCAAAAAAAGGTTATTGATCTTGCTTACTCTATTTGTCCAGATTTAAGATGCCCCTGTTAAAAATATGAATGACAGTTGGTTTTCTGATGACAGTAGTTTTCATAGAAAAAAATAAGAAAAGCTAGGTGTGCCATAGTGCTCACTAGCACTTTGCAATTGCCAAAGTCTAAGAATTAACATTTATACTGACTCCAAATATGCTTTCCTGGTACTACATGCCCTTGGAGCTATTTGGAAGGAAAGGAGATTGCTGTCAAGCCTTAACTCCCTAATCAAATATGGGCCTAAGTTACAAAACCCTCTTTATCGCTAAGTTCCTGGTTTGAAGGAGGGCTATGGCCAAATCTCCTTTTCGGGCTTCTTATTCTTATTGCCTTATTAATCCTAATATGTTGCTTTGTTCCATGTTTCTCTACTTGGTGCCGAGACTCCATTGCTACAATGACTACACCACAGCAGACGATCCTTGTTGCGCGCGAGGACGCCTCTTCACTGTCAGCGCTGGATTCAGCTGCCTCCACCTTTGTAACTCGCCTATACGTTCCTACCCTGATCAATATTGACCCGAGCAGGTAGGGACAGCTCTACGCCCCTATTCAGCACGAAGAAGTTGCAGAAGATGAGACCTTCCACCTTCAACCACCTTAAAGATTTAAGGGTCAAAATTGTTCAGGGGGGAATGATGAGGGAGCAGGAGGCTGGCTGAGGACAAAGCAAAAGCTGGCGCCTTGCACCCCCCCCTTCATCCGCTCCCCTCCATAGGTGTAGCATTCCTCAGGCACCCCTGACTGCCATAAAATGATAAATAGTTAACTTGCTAAGATCACAATCCTACAAGACAGGAGTCTCCCTTGGTTTGCAAATATCCTTGAGATTTACAAACAAAGAAGTTACCTTATCAATAGCCCAAATTCCAAAGACACAGAACTCAGTTTCTCAAGCCTAAATGTCATCCTCCCCTCCATAAAAACCGAAGGAGGCGGAGGTAGAAGGAAAAGCAAATAAAGTTAAATTTCTTCTAAACCTAAATCTCATTAACAAGGATGTTTGATGGCAGGAATGTAACATTCCACCAGGAGACCCTCAATTGTCTTTACTTAATAGTAACTAAGCCTTCAATATCCTGATAGTATTCTTTGCCCCAATAACCCTTTGTCCTCACCTACCCAACTCCTGCGTATATAACCAACCACCCCTCACAACCCGGGGCGGCAGCAGCTCTTCCTGCCCACGGGTCCTGTCCCCGTGCTTTAATAAACCACCATTTTGCACCAAAGATGTCTCAAGAATTCTTTCTTGGTCATCGGCTCCGGATCTCAGTCCACCAAACCTCACCTAGGTTCTAGAACTTCATCGCTGCCATACCTATGACCCAAAACATAAGCCGAGTTTGTGTTTTCAGACAACTGTCCAAATAGCCCTGACCTACACACCCTACAGGCTCAGGTCCCTGGAGCCAAACCTGACGACTGTGCTTGCCCTCTCCAAGGGAATTGTGTGTGCCCATTCCAATGGCCACAATCCACTAAGAGGATAAACCTCCAAAGTCCCTGAGGCCAAACCAATATTTGTGGCTTCCCAGGAAAAACAGGGGCAATCTGGGCCCATCTGAGCACCTACTGGCACTCAGACCCGTAGACTGATGTCCCCAGAGGTAAAAAGGAATGAACAGGCCCCTAGGCACATATCCGATCCATTGCTTTGGTTTCCAGGCATCTCTCCTCAGAGGAATGGATTTCAATAACAGCATATGGCTGTTTCCTGACTCACCCATCAGAACAAATCTCATCTACACATGGGACTTGCACGATGGAGCTGTGTGAAAGCCTCTCGTTAGGAGAACCCTTTAGGACCCCAGGGCCACCGCTTCATTAAAGGTCTCAATAGACACATAATCATATTAGGACATATCCACGGGAGAGTCCATTTCAACTCAGCCTCCTCGGTTGCTCCCCCAGATGCAGCAGATCTAACCTGTCTTGTTGCTTGCAGACAATTGGAATGTGAGGTGGGCTACCCAGCCATCCATCCTTAGAACCCTGCTCGGAATCGTTGTCCTGGAGCCAACCAACAGGTCTCAATTATCCTGCAGAAGAATCTTTGCAGTTGGGAGCTTCTCACAACTCCCATCGTGGGAAAACCCCCATGGCCTCGTGATCCACGCCCCCCTTAAAGAAGGGGCCATCAGGGACAGAATGTCCAACCTGAGCGATCGTCTGATCCTCGCCCTGACTTCAGATGCACGAAATCTCGATTCAGGTCTCACCCAGAAACCAAGGCCTACCTTGGGTTCTCAGACTTCCGTCCTCAGACTACTGGCCCACAAGCCCTCCAGTTTGGCAATCGAGAACTAAAATGCAGCACTCTGCCTGCCCTCCAGAAGAAAAACATTGCCGTCTGGGGCTACCTAGAAACCCAAATTGAGATTCAACCTGCATGCCATTCGGCTGTACCGCAAATATATAGGCTGACCTGAGCTCTAATGCCCTTTCAGAGACAGCCTGAGTCTGGACCTCCTGGCCTCACCCAGACAATTGGCCGCACACTGAGCTCATATGACCTGCCATGGCCTTAGGTCGTGATCTCTTCTCAATCTCGGTTTTCAGGCTTCAGAACCTAGACCATATCTCCAATCACGCCCCGGGTTTGACAATGATGCAGATATCAGAACTCTTTCCCCATGGCAAGAAACCTTGTGGTTGGCATGTTGTCCAAGGTTCAGTGTAGTTGAAACCAGTGTGGCCCATTAGGCCCCGCCCATGTTTGCGGGCCACATTGGTCACAAACCCACATTGTGACACCTCACCTGAGCCCAGTCCTCAGGTAAGGCCTCTCAGTGGCTGGATGGAGAGACAGCATATTGGGCTTGCCATGCCCCTAGGCCCCAATTTTTAACCATAGTTCGGGTTGTCCCTTCACTCTTCCCCAGGGCTCTGCGTTGGAATTCCTCTTTTGGTGGGACCCCTAGGTAACAAACCTAAAAGGAGACATCCCATCCCACAGATTGACGAAAAACAATTGGGATCGTGCCAAATCCACAGAGAGCAAGATGCGTCCATGGCCCATGAGGCCTCCCCAACATTCCACGGCCATCGCTGATACAAAATCCAGAGACAAAAGCCTGAGCAAGTGCCTCAGACTCGCTCATTCTTCATATCCTGAAGAGTTCTTCAGATAAGAACCTACACGGCACTCGAATGCACCCAAAATATATAGTCTAACCTGGGCACTAATGCACTGTCTGACAACCTGAGCCCGGACATCGTGAACAACACCCAGACAGCTGACCGCACACTGAGCACTTCTGACACGCCATGGCCTTAGGTCATCATCTCTTCCCTACCTCAGTTTTCAGGCTTCACAACATAGACCTTATCTCCAAGCACTGCCCAGGGGTGACTGTGATGCAGAAATTAGAACTCTTCCTGACCCATGGAAAGAAACGTTGTGGTTGGCATGTTGTCCAACGTTCAATGTAGGAGAAACCAGCATTCACCCTGACGCCCCGCCCATTCTTCAGTGCGACGAGGGCATAAACATGCATTGTGACCCTCAGCTGAGTCCTGTCCACTAGTACGTCCTCTCAGTGGCTGGACCATTAGATGTCATAATGGGCTTGACATGTCCCTAGGCCCCAATGTTTAACCAGATTTCTGGTTGTCCAGTCGCCCCTCCCCAGGGCTCTACTCTGGAATCCCTCATTTGGTGGGACACCTGAGATTGTTAAACAAAACAAAACAAATCAACGACAACAGAACAAGGGACTTCTTCCATCCCACAGAATGACCCAAAACACTTTGGACGGGGCCAAAGCTCCAGAGAGTAAGACTCGTCCATTTCCCATGAAGTCACCCGGAAATTTCACGACCATCAGTGACATGATATCCAGAGACAAAAACTTGAGCAAGAGCCTCACACTCGCCCTATTTTCATATCCCGAGGGTTCTCCTCATGGTCTGTAGATCAGTCCTGAAAAACTTATGACCCGAAACATAAGTCGATTTCGTGTTTTCAGACAACAGTCCAAACAGCCCTAGCCTACACACCCTTCAGGCTCAGGCCCCTGGAGCCAAACCTGACGACAGTGCTTGACCTCTCCAAGGGAATTGTGTCTGCCCATTCCAATGGCCACAACCATACTAATAGGATAAACCTCCAAAGTCCCGTAGGCCATCCCAATATTTGTGGCTTCCCAGGACAAACAGGGGCATTCTGGGCCCATCTGAGCACCTACATGCACTCCGAACCGTAGACTGATGTCCCCAGTGGTAAAAAGGCACGAACATGCCCCTAGGCACCTATCAGATCCATTGCTTGGGTTTCCAGGCATCTCTGCTCAGACGAATGGATTTCAATATCAGCATATGGCTGTTTCTTCACTCACCCATCAGAACAAATCTCATCTACACATGGGAAACTTGCACAATGGAGGTGTGTGAAAGCCTCTCTTTAGGAGAACCCTTCAGGGCCCCAGTTCCACCGCTTCATTCCAAGGTCTCCATAGACACAAAATCATATTAGGACACATCCATGGGAGAGTCCATTTCAACTCAGCCTCCTCGGTTGCTCCCCCAGATCCAGCATATCTAACCTGTCTTGTTGCTTGCAAACAATTGGAATGCGTGGTGGGCTACCCAGCCTTCCATCCTTAGAACCCTGCTCGGAATCGTTGTCCTGGAGCCAACCAACAGGTCTCAATTGTCCTGCAGAAGAATCTTTGCAGTTGGGAGCTTCTCACAACTCCCATCGTGGGAAAACCCCCATGGCCTCGTGATCCAACCCCCCTTCAAGAAGGGGCCATCAGGGACAGAATGTCCAACCTGAGCGATCCAATGATCCTCGCCCTGACTTCAGATGCTCGAGATCTCGATTCAGGTCTCACCCAGAAACCTAGGCCTAGCTTGGGTTCTCAGACTTCCGTCCTCAGACTACTGGCCCACAAGCCCTCCAGTTTGGCAATCCAGAACTCCAATGCAGCACTCTGCCTGTTCTCCAGAAGAAAAACATCGCCCTCTGGGGCTACCCTGAAACCCCAAATGAGGATCAACCTGCACGCCATTCGGCTCTACCCCACATATATAGGCTGTCATGGGCACTAATGCCCTTTCTGACACAGCCTGAGCCTGGACCTCGTGGCCCCACCCAGACAGCTGGCCGCAGACAGAGCACATCGGACCTGCCATTGCCTTACGTCGTCATCTTTCTCAGCCTCGGTTTTCAGGATTCAGAACCTAGAACTAATCTCCAATCACGGCCCGGGTTTGAAAATGATGCAGAAATCAGAACTCTTTCCCCATGGCAAGAAACCTTATGGTAGGCATGATGTCCAAGGTTCAGTGTCGTTGAAACCAGTCTGGCCACGAGGCCCCGCCCATGCTTGCGGGCCACATTGGTCACAAACACACATTGTGACCCTCAGCCTGACTCCAGTCCTCAGGTAAGGCCTCTCAGTGGCTGGATGGAGTGACAGCATATTGGCTTGCCATGCCCCTAGGCCCCAATTTTTAACCATAGTTCGGGTTGTCCCTTCACTCTTCCCCAGGGCTCTGCTTTGGAATTCCTCTTTTGGTGGGACACCTGAGTAGCAAACCTGAAAGGAGTCCTCCCATCCCACAGATTGACGAAAAACAAATGGGATTGAGCCAAATCCACAGAGAGCAAGATTCCTCCATGGCCCATGAGGCCTCCCCAAGATTCCCCGGCCATCGCTGATACAAAATCCAGAGACAAAAGCCTGAGCACGCGCCTTAGACTTGCTCATTCTTCATATCCTGAAGAGTTCTTCAGATAAGAACCAACACGGCACTCGAATGCACCCAAAATATATAGTCTAACCTGGGCACTAATGCACTGTCTGACGACCTGAGCCCGGACCTCGTGACCAACACCCAGACAGCTGTCCGCACACGGAGCACATCAGACCCACCATGGCCTTAGGTCATCAACTCTTCCCTACCTATGTTTTCAGGCTTCAGAACCTAGACCTTATCTCCAATCACTGCCCAGGGGTGACTGTGATGCAGAAATCAGTACTCTTCCTTACACATGGAAAGAAAACTTGTGGTTCGCATGTTGTCCAATGTTCAGTGTACGAGAAACCAGAATTCACCCTGAGGCCCCGCCCATTCTTGAATGCGACGAGGGCATAAACACGCATTGTGACCCTCAGCGTGAGTCCTGTCCTATAGTACGTCCTCTCAGTGGCTGGACCATTAGATGTCATAATGGGCTTGACATGCCCTAGGCCCCAATGTTTAACCAGATTTCTGAGCGATCGTCTGAACCTCGCTTTGACTTCAGATGCACGAGATCTCTTTCAGGTCTGTAGATTGTGCCTGCCATATCCTCACCCAGAAACCTAGGCCTAGCTTGGGTTCTCAGACCTCCGTCCTCAAACTACTGGCCCACAAGCTCTCCAGTTTGGCAATCCAGAACTACAATGCAGCACTCTGCCTGCCCTCCAGAAATAAAACATTGCCCTCTGGAGCTACCCAGGGACCCCAAATGGGGATCAACCGGGCACATCATTCGGTTATACCCCAAATATATAGGCTGAACTGGGCACTAATGCCCTTCTGACACAGCCTGATCATGGACCTCCTGGCCCCACCCAGACAGCTGTCCGCACACTGAGCATATCGGACCTGCCATTGCCTTAGGTCGTCAACTTTCTCAGCCTCGGTTTTCAGGCTTCAGAACCTAGAACTTGTCTCCAATCATGGCCTGGGTTTGAAAATGATGCAAAAATCAGAACTCTTTCCCCATGGCAAGAAACCTTGTGGTTGGCATGTTGTCCAAGGTTCAGTGTTGTTGAAACCAGTGTGGCCCATGAGGCCCCGCCCATGCTTGCGGGCCATATTGGTCACAAACACACATTTTGATCCTCAGCCTAGGCCTAGTCCTCAGGTAAGGCCTCTCAGTGGCTGGATGGAGAGACAGCATATTGGGCTTGCCATGCCCCTAGGCCCCAATTTTTAACCATAGTTCGGGTTGTGTCTTCACTGTTCCCCAGGGCTCTGCATTGGAATTCCTCTTTTGGGGGGATACCTGATGTATCAAACATGAAAGGAGTCCTCCCATGCCACAGATTGACGAAAAACAATTGGGATCGGGCCAAATCCACAGAGAGCAAGATTCGTCCATGGCCCATGAGGCCTCCCCAACATTCCACGGCCATCACTGATACAAAATCCAGAGACAAAAGCCTGAGCACGCGCCTCAGACTCGCTCATTCTTCATATCCTGAAGAGTTCTTCAGATAAGAACCTACAAGATACTCGAAGGCACCCAAAATATATAGTCTAACCTGGGCACTAATGCACTGTCTGACAACCTGAGCCCGGTCTTCGTGACCAACACCCAGACAGCTGACTGCACACTGAGCACATCAGACCCGCCATGGCCTTAGGTCATCATCTCTTCCCTACCTCAGTTTTCAGGCTTAAGAACCTAGACCTTATCTCTAATCACTTCCCAGGGCTGACTGTGATGCAGAAATCAGAACTCTTCCTTACCCATGGCAAGAAACCTTCTGGTGCGCATGTTGTCCAACGTTCAGTGTAGGAAAAACCAGCTTTCACCCTGAGGCCCCGCCCATTCTTGAGTGCGACGAGGGCATAAACACGCATTGTGACCCTCAGCGTGAGTCCTCTCCTCTAGTACGTCCTCTCAGTGGCTGGACCATTAGATGTCATCATGGGCTTGACATGTCCCTAGGCCCCAATTTTTAACCAGATTTCTGGTTGTCCAGTCGCCCCTCCCCAGGGCTCTACTCTGGAATCCCTCATTTGGTGGGACAACTGAGGTTGAAAAACAATACAAAAGAAATCAACAATAGAACAACGGACTTCTTCCATCCCACAGAATGACTCCAAACTCTTTGGACGGGGCCAAACCCCCAGAGAGTAAGACTCGTCCATTTCCCATGAAGTCACCCGGAAATTTCTCGACCATGAATGACACGATATCCAGAGACAAAAACTTGAGCAAGAGCCTCACACTCGACCTTTTTTCATATCCCGAAGAGTTCTCCTCATGGTCTGTAGATCAGTCCTGCCATACATATGACCCGAAACATAAGCCGAGTTTGTGTTTTCAGACAACTGTCCACACAGCCGTGGCCTACACATCCTACAGGCTCAGGCCCCTGGAGCCAAACCTGACGACTGTGCTTGCCCTCTCCAAGGGAATTGTATGTGCCCATTCCAATGGGCACAACCCTACTAATAGGATAAACCTCCAAAGTCCCTGAGGCCATCCCAATATTTGTGGCTTCCCAGGACAAAGAGGGGCAATCTGGGCCCATCTGAGCACCTACCGGCACTCAGACCCGTAGACTGATGTCCCCAGAAGTAAAAAGGAACGAACAGTCCCATAGTCACCTATCGGATCCATTGGTTTGGCTTCCAGGCATCTCTCCTCAGAGGCCTGGATTTCAATAACAGCATATGGCTGTTTCTTGAGTCACCCATCAGAACAAAACTCATCTACACATGGGAAACTTGCACAATGGAGCTGTGTGAAAGCCTCTCTTTTTTTTTATTTTTTATTTTTTATAAACATATATTTTTATCCCCAGGGGTACAGGTTGGGAATCACCAGGTTTACACACTTCACAGCACTCACCAAATCACATACCCTCCCCAATGTCCATAATCCCACCCCCTTCTCCCAAACCCCCTCCCCCCGGCAACCCTCAGTTTGTTTTGTGAGATTAAGAGTCACTTATGGTTTGTCTCCCTCCCAATCCCATCTTGTTTCATTTATTCTTCTTCTACCCACTTAAGCCTCCATGTTGCATCACCACTTCCTCATATCAGGGAGATCATATGATAGTTGCCTTTCTCTGCTTGACTTATTTCGCTAAGCATGATACGCTCTAGTTCCATCCATGTTGTTGCAAATGGCAAGATTTCATTTCTTTTGATGGCTGCATAGTATTCCATTGTGTATATATACCACATCTTCTTGATCCATTCATCTGTTGGATGGACATCTAGGTTCTTTCCATAGTTTGGCTATTGTGGACATTGCTGCTATAAACATTCGGGTGCATGTGTCCCTTTGGATCACTACATTTGTATCTTTAGGGTAAATACCCAATAGTGCAATTGCTGGGTCATAGGGCAGTTCTATTTTCAACATTTTGAGGAACCTCCATGCTGTTTTCCAGAGTGGCTGCACCAGCTTGCATTCCCACCAACAGTGTAGGAGGGTTCCCCTTTCTCCGCATCCTCGCCAGCATCTGTCATTTCCTGACTTGTTGATTTTAGCCATTCTGACTGGTGTGAGGTGATATCTCATTGTGGTTTTGATTTGTATTTCCCTGATGCCGAGTGATATGGAGCACTTTTTCATGTGTCTGTTGGCCATCTGGATGTCTTCTTTGCAGAAATGTCTGTTCATGTCTTCTTCCCATTTCTTGATTGGATTATTTGTTCTTTGGGTGTTGAGTTTGCTAAGTTCTTTATAGATTCTGGACACTCGTCCTTTATCTGATATGTCGTTTGCAAATATCTTCTCCCATTCTGTCAGTTGTCTTTTGATTTTGTGAACTGTTTCCTTTGCTGTGCAAAAGCTTTTGATCTTGATGAAATACCAGTAGTTCATTTTTTCCCTTGCTTCCCTTGCCTTTTGCGTTGTTCCTAGGAAGATGTTGCTGCGGCAGAGGTCGAAGAGGTTGCTGCCCGTGTTTTCCTCAAGGATTTTGATGGATTCCTTTCATACATTGAGGTCCTTCATCCATTTTGAGTCTATTTTTGTGTGTGGTGTAAGGAAATGGTCCAATTTCATTTTTCTGCATGTGGCTGTCCAATTTTCCCAGCACCATTTATTGAAAAGGCTGTCTTTTTTCCATTGGACATTCTTTCCTGCTTTGTCGAAGATTAGTTGACCATAGATTTGAGGGTCTATTTCTGGGCTCTCTATTCTGTTCCATTGATCTATGTGTCTGTTTTTGTGCCAGTACCATGCTGTCTTGATGATGACAGCTTTGTAATAGAGCTTGAAGTCCGGAATTGTGATGCCATCAACGTTGGCTTTCTTTTTCAATATCCCTTTGGCTATTCGAGGTCTTTTCTGGTTCCATATAAATTTTAGAATTATTTGTTCCATTTCTTTGAAAAAGATGGATGGTACTTTGATAGGAATTGCATTAAATGTGTAGATTGCTTTAGGTAGCATAGACATTTTCACAATATTTATTCTTCCAATCCAGGAGCATGGAACATTTTTCCATTTCTTTGTGTCTTCCTCAATTTCTTTCATGAGTACTTTATAGTTTTCTGAGTATAGATTCTGTGTCTCTTTGGTTAGGTTTATTCCTAGGTATCTTATGGTTTTGGATGCAATTGTAAATGGGATTGACTCCTTAATATCTCTTTCTTCTGTCTTGCTGTTGGTGTAGAGAAATGCAACTGATTTCTGTGCATTGATTTTATATCCTGACACTTTACTGAATTCCTGTATAAGTTCTAGCAGTTTTGGAGTGGAGTCTTTTGGGTTTTCCACATATAGTATCATGTCATCTGCAAAGAGTGATAATTTGACTTCTTCTTTGCCGATTTGGATGCATTTAATTTCCTTTTGTTGTCTGATTGCTGAGGCTAGGACCTCTAGTACGATGTTGAATAGCAGTGGTGATAATGGACATCCCTGCCGTGTTCCTGACCTTAGCGGAAAAGCTTTCAGTTTTTCTCCATTGAGAATGATATTTGCGGTGGGTTTTTCATAGATGGCTTTGATGATATTGAGGTATGTGCCCTTTATCCCTACACTTTGAAGAGTTTTGATCAGGAAGGGATGCTGTACTTTGTCAAATGCTTTTTCAGCATCTATTGAGAGTATCATATGGTTCTTGTTCTTTCTTTTATTGATGTGTTGTATCACATTGACTGATTTGCAGATGTTGAACCAACCTTGCAGCCCTGGAATAAATCCCACTTGGTCGTGGTGAATAATCTTTTTAATGTACTGTTGAATCCTATTGGCTAGTATTTTCTTGAGTATTTTCGCATCTGTGTTCATCAAGGATATCGGTCTATAGCTCTCTTTTTTGGTGGGATCCTTGTCTGGTTTTGGGATCAAGGTGATGCTGTCCTCATAAAATGAGTTTGGAAGTTTTCCTTCCATTTCTATTTTTTGGAACAGTTTCAGGAGAATAGGAATTAGTTCTTCTTTAAATGTTTGGTAGAATTCCCCCGGGAAGCCGTCTGGCCCTGGGCTTTTGTTTGTTTGGAGATTTTTAATGACTGTTTCAATCTCCTTAGTGGTTATGGGTCTGTTCAGGCTTTCTATTTCTTCCTGGTTCAGTTGTGGTAGTTTATATGTTTCTAGGAATGCATCCATTTCTTCCAGATTGTCAAATTTATTGCCGTAGAGTTGCTCATAGTATGTTCTTATAATAGTTTGTATTTCTTTGCTGTTAGTTGTGATCTCTCCTCTTTCATTCATGATTTTATTTATTTGGGTCCTTTCTCTTTTCTTTTTGATAAGTCGGGCCAGGGGTTTATCAATTTTATTAATTCTTTCAAAGAACCAGCTCCTAGTTTCGTTGATTTGTTCTATTGTTTTTTTGGTTTCTATTTCATTGATTTCTGCTCTGATCTTTATGATTTCTCTTCTCCTGCTGGGCTTAGGGTTTCTTTCTTGTTCTTTCTCCAGCTCCTTTAGGTGTAGGGTTAGGTTGTGTACCTGAGACCTTTCTTGTTTCTTGAGAAAGGCTTGTAGCGCTATATATTTTCCTCTCAGGACTGCCTTTGTTGTGTCCCACAGATTTTGAACCGTTGTATTTTCATTATCATTTGTTTCCACGATTTTTTTCAATTCTTCTTTAATTTCCCGGTTGACCCATTCATTCTTTAGAAGGATACTGTTTAGTCTCCATGTATTTGGGTTCTTTCCAAACTTCCTTTTGTGGTTGAGTTCTAGCTTTAGAGCATTGTGGTCTGAAAATATGCAGGGAATGATCCCAATCTTTTGATACCGGTTGAGTCCTGATTTAGGACCGAGGATGTGATCTATTCTGGAGAATGTTCCATGTGCACTAGAGAAGAATGTGTATTCTGTTGCTTTGGGGTGAAATATTCTGAATATATCTGTGATGTCCATCTGGTCCAGTGTGTCGTTTAAGGCCTTTATTTCCTTGCTGATCTTTTGCTTGGATGACCTGTCCATTTCAGTGAGGGGAGTGTTAAAGTCCCCTACTATTATTGTATTATTGTTGATGTGTCTTTGATTTTGTTATTAATTGGTTTATATAGTTGGCTGCTCCCACATTGGGGGCATAGATATTTAAAATTGTTAAATCTTCTTGTTGGACAGACCCTTTGAGTATGATATAGTGTCCTTCCTCATCTCTTTTTATAGTCTTTGGCTTAAAATCTAATTGATCTGATATAAGGATTGCCACTCCTGCTTTCTTCTGATGTCCATTAGCATGGTAAATTCTTTTCCACCCCCTCACTTTAAATCTGGAAGTGTCTTCGGGCTTAAAATGTGTTTCTTGGAGGCAACATATAGATGGGTTTGGTTTTTTTATCCATTCTGATACCCTGTGTCTTTTGACAGGGGCATTTAGCCCATTCACATTCAGGGTAACTATTGAGAGATATGAATTTAGTGCCATTGTATTGCCTGTAAGGTGACTGTTACTGTATATGGTCTCTGTTCCTTTCTGATCTACCACTTGTAGGCTCTCTCTTTGCTTAGAGGACCCCTTTCAATATTTCCTGTAGAGCTGGTTTGGTATTTGCAAATTCTTTCAGTTGCTGTTTGTCCTGGAAGCTTTTAATCTCTCCTTCTATTTTCAATGATAGCCTAGCTGGATATAGTATTCTTGGCTGCATGTTTTTCTCGTTTAGTGCTCTGAAAATATCATGCCAGCTCTTTCTGGCCTGCCAGGTCTCTGTGGATAAGTCAGCTGCCAATCTAATATTTTTGCCATTGTATGTTACAGACTTCTTTTCCCGGGCTGCTTTCAGGATTTTCTCTTTGTCATTGAGACTTGTAAATTTTACTATTAGGTGACGGGGTGCGGGCCTATTCTTATTGATTTTGAGGGGCATTCTCTGAACCTCCTGAATTTTGATGCTCGTTCCCTTTGCCATATTGGGGAAATTCTCCCCAATAATTCTCTCCAGGTTACCTTCTGCTCCCCTCTCACTTTCTTCTTCTTCTGGAATCCCAATTATTCTAATGTTGTTTCGTCTTATGGTGTCACTTATCTCTCGAATTCTCCCCTCGTGGTCCAGTAGCTGTTTGTCCCTCTTTTGCTCAGCTTCTTTATTCTCTGTCATTTGGTCTTCTATATCACTAATTCTTTCTTCTGCCTCATTTATCCTAGCAGTTAGAGCCTCCATTTTTTATTGCACCTCATTAATAGCTTTTTTTATTTCACCTTGGTTAGATTTTAGTTCTTTTATTTCTCCAGAAAGGGCTTTTATATCTCTCGAGAGGGTTTCTCTAATATCTTCCATGCCTTTTTCGAGCCCGGCTAGAACCTTGAGAATTGTCATTCTGAACTCTAGATCTGACATATTACCGATATCTGTATTGATTAGGTCCCTAGCCTTCGGTACTGCCTCTTGTTCTTTTTTTTGTGTTGAATTTTTACGTCTTGTCATTTTGTCCAGATAAGAGTAAATGAAGGGGCAAGTAAAATACTAAAAGGGTGGCAACAACCCCAGGAAAATATGCTTTAACCAAATTAGAAGAGATCCAAAATCATGAGTGGGGAGAAAGGGGATAAAAAGAGGTTCAAAAAGGAAGAAAGAAAAAAGAAAAAAAAAAGAAAAGAAAAGAAAAGAAAAGTATATTTTTTAAAAAAGAAAACACCTAAGAAAAATGTAAAAAAACTATATATATATTAGATAAACTAGTAAAAAATCGTTAAAAAAGAAAAAGGTAACAGTTAAAAAAAAAAAATTTTACCCGAAGGCGAGAAAAAAAATGAAAAAGAAAAAATTAAATTAACTGCAAGACTAAAAAAAAATCACAGGAAAAAAGCCATGAGTTCCGTGCTTGGCTTTCTCCTCCTCTGGAATTCTGCTGCTCTCGTTGGTATTGAAACCGCACTCCTTGGTAGGTGAACTTGGTCTCGGCTGGATTTCTTGTTGATCTTCTGGAGGAGGAGCCTGTTGTAGTGATTCTCAAGTGTCTTTGCCCCAGGCGAAATTACACCGCCCTTACCCAGGGCCGGGGTGAGTAATCCGCTCGGGATTGCTTTCAGGAGCTTTTGTTCCCTGAGCGCTTTCCGTAGAGTTCCAGAGGACGGGAATACAAATGGCGGCCTCCTGGTCTCCGGCCCGGAGGAGCCGAGAGCCCAGGGCCCCACTACTCAGTGCGCCCTCAGAGAACAGCGCCCAGTTACTCCCATGTGCCTGACCTCTGGCCGCGCTCCGAGCTCACCGAGCCTGTGACTGGTTCAAGGTAACACGGAGCTGCGAGCTTACTGTCGGCTCTGTCTCTGTAGCCGGCTTTCCCGTTCCAATACCCACAAACTCTGCGATACTCAGACACCCCCGATCCTTCCGTGACCCTGCGGGACCTGAGGCCACGCTGACCCCGCATGGGCTTCGCCCCGGTTTAGCCTCTGGAGCGATGTCCCTCAGCGGAACAGACTTTTAAAAGTCCTGATTTTGTGCGCGGTTGCTCCGCCGCTTGCTGGGAGCCGGCCCCTCAAACCGGGGTCTATCTTCACGTCTCTTTGGATTCACTTCTCCGCCAGTCCTACCTTTCAGAAAGTGGTTGTTTTTCTGTTTCCAGAATTGCTGTTCTTCTTCTCTTCGATCTGCCGATGGATTTTCAGGTGTTTGCAATCTTTAGATAAGCTATCTAGCTGATCTCCGGCTAGCTGAAGCAGTCTCAGCTTGCTACTTCTCCGCCATCTTGACTCCTTCTGGAGAATTTCTTTATGGGACGTCTTAAATCCAACCAACCTGTCTTGACTGTCTCGCAGAATGAATCCTTGTGGTTTGAAGCATCACACAATCCCACTGTGAGAAAACGTCCATTTCCTCATGATGCCCCACACCTTCATAAATGGGCCATCATGGACAGAAACTCCATCCTAAGCGAAAGTCTGATCCGCGCCCTGAATTCAGAAGAACGAGATCTCGATTCAGCACTTGAGAGTGTGCCTGCTGTGCCCTCGCGCCGAAACTGAGGCCTAACTTGTGTTCTCAGACTTCCGTCTTCACAATCCTGGCCACACCCCTCCAGTTTGGCAATTCTGGAGACACAATGCAGTACTCTGCCTGCCCTCCAGAAGAAAAATGTTGCCCTATAGGGCTAACCAGAAACGCCAAATGAGTAACAACCTGCATGCCACTCGACCATACCCCAATTATACAATCTAGCCTGTGCACTAAAGCCCTGTCTGACACAGCCTGAAGGCAGACCTCCAGTCCAACACCCAGACAGCTGGCCGTACACTGAGCATATCATACCCACAATGGCTTTCGGCATTCATCTCTACCCAACCTCAGTTTTCACCTTCAGAACCTAAACCTTATCTCCACTCACAGCTCAGGAGTGAACGTGATACAAGAATCAGAACTTCTCCTTCGCCATGGCAGGAAACCTTGTGGTTGGCATGTGGTCCAACGTTCAATGTAGGAGAAAGCAGCATGGACTATGAGGCCCCACCTATCCCTAAGGGCTACAATTTGCACAAACACACATTGGAACCCTCAGCGTGAGCCCTATCCTCAGGTAAAGCCTCTTAGTGACTGGAACAAAGGCCCACATATGGGGCTTGCCAAGCCCCTAGTCCCCCAATCTCAACCAGAGTTAGAGATGTCTAGTCACCCCTAATCAGGGCACTGCTCTGGAATCCCTCTTTGGTGGGACACCTGAGGTAAAAAAAAAAAAATACAGAAAGGACTCTTCCCATCCACAGAATAATCTCAACCACTTGGGATCAGGCCAAATCACCAGAGAAAGACTTGTCCATGGCCCTTGAGGACACTCCAACATTCCACGGCCACCGTAGGCACAAAATCCAGAGACAAGAGTATGAGCAAACGCCACATACTCGCCCTTTGTTCATAGCCCGGAAAATTCTCACGGTCTGTAGATCGAGCCTTCATACATACATCCCCAAACCTAAGCTGAGTTTATGTTTTCAGACTTCTGTCCCCACAGTCCTGGCCCGCACACCATCCAAGCTGGGGCCCCTGGAGGCACACCTGAGGACTGTGGCTTCCTTCTCCAGGGGAATTCTGCCATTTCCATTGGCCACAAACCTATAGATTAGGAGAAACCTCCAAACACCCCGAGGCCATCCCAATAGTGTTGGATGCCCAGGACAAACAGGGATGATCTTTCACAAGTTAGGAAACTACCTCCACTCAGACCCAGAGACAGATATCCCCATATAATAAGATTGAACTGGACAGGCACTTAGGCCCTAATCAGATCCTTTGCTTTTGTTTCCAGGCATCTCTCCTCAGAGGCCTGGTTACCAATACGAGCATATGTGGGATTACTGAGGCACTTATAGAAAAATCTCGTCTCCACATAGGAAATGTACTCTCTGGAGCTCAATAAAAACCTCTGTTTAGTAGAATCTTTCAGGGCCCCGGATCAAGCGCCCCATTCCAAGGTCTCCATGGACTTAAACCCACATTATGATCTATCCTCGGTAGAGTCCCTGTCAACTCATCCCCCTTGGTTTCTCCCCCAGGGCCTGCAGATCAAACCTGCCTTGTTGCTAGGAGACAACTAGAATGGGAGGCGGGCTGCCCAGGCATCCATCCTTAGAACCCTACTCTGGAGTCGTTCCATATGGGACATCCTAGAGCCATCCAACATGTCTCAAGTGTCCCACAGAAGGAATCTTTGCAGTCTGGTGCATCTCACAACTCCCATTGTGGGAAAATCTTCATGGCCTCTTGAGACGCTCCACTTTATAAAGGGGCCATCATGGACAGAAACTCCAACCTGAGCAAACGTCTGATATTCGCCCTGGCTTCATGTGCATGAGATATTGATTCAGCTCTGCAGAGTGTGCCTTCTGTGCCCTCACCCCAAAAACTAAGCCTAGCTTGTGTTCTCAGACTACCGTCCTCACACCCCTGGCCCAAAAGCCCTACAGTTTGGCAATACTGGGGCCACAATGCAGCACTCTGCCTGCCCTCCAGAAGAAAAACGTTGCCTTATGGAGCTACCTAGAACCCTGAATGAGGATCAACTGAACGCCACTCGACTGCACCCCAAATATACAGTCTACCCTGTCTAATGCCCTGTCTGACACAGCATGAGCCCACACCTCCAGACCTACGCTCAACAGCTAGCCACACACTGAGCTCATTGTACCCATCAGGTCCTTAGGTCTTCATCTCTTCCCAACCTCGGTTTTCGGGTTTCAGTACCTAGACCTAAACTCCAATCACTGTCCAGGGGTGAACGTGATGCAGAAATCACAACTCTTCCTTCGCCATGGCCGGAAACCTTGTGGTTGGCATATTCTCCAACGTTCAGTGTAGGAGAATCCAGCGTGGCCCATGAGGCCCATCCCATTCTTCAGGTCCTTGTTGGGCACAAATAGGCATTGTGACCCTCAGCATGAGCCCTGTCCTCAAGGAAGACCTCTCAGTGTCTGAATCAAGAGCCCACATATTGGAATTGCCATGACCCTAGGCCCCCAAACTTAAACAGAGGTGGTGTTATCCACTTGTCCCTCCCAAGGACTGTGCTCTGGAATCCTTCTTTTATTGGCATACATGAGGTACATAAAATAAAATAAAAAACAGAAAGGACACCTCCCATCCCACAGAATGTACCCAAACTCTTGGGATTGGGTCAAATCCTCAGAGAAGGAAAGCCGTCCACAACCCATGAGGCCACGCCAGCATTCGACCCACATTGTTGACACAAATGCAGAGACAAAACCTGAACAAGCACCTCAAACTCACCATTTTTCATATCCCGAAGTGTTATCACGGTCTGTAGATTGGGCGTGCCATACCTATGTCCCCAATCCTAAGCAGAGTTTGTGTTTTCAGACTTCTGTCCCCACAGGCCTGGCCCACACACCCTCAAGGCTGGGCCCCTAGAGCCAAACTCATAACTGTGCCTGCCCTCTCCAGGGGATTTCTGACCATTCCATTGGCCACAACCCTATAGATTAGGAGAAACTCAAAAATCCCAAGGCCATTCCCAATATTATAGGCTGCCCAAGACAAACAGGGCCGATCTGACACAAGCCGAGCAACTACCTCCCCTCGGATCCAT
The DNA here is from genome assembly GCF_011764305.1 of Mustela putorius furo. Classification (NCBI taxonomy): domain Eukaryota; kingdom Metazoa; phylum Chordata; class Mammalia; order Carnivora; family Mustelidae; genus Mustela; species Mustela putorius. Next base: position 123,007 of record NW_025422204.1, on the reverse strand, counting down.
AGACACGTATCCCCAGGAAGGAGATTGAACCGGTCAGGCACCTAGGCCCTAATCATATCCATTGCTTTTGTTTCCAGGCATCTCTCCTCAGAGGCCTGGTTTCCAATACCAGCATATGGGAGATTCCTTAGGCACTCATCAAAACAATTCTCTTCTCTACATAGGAAACGTACTCTTTAGAGCTCCATCAAAACCTCCGGTTATGAACATCCCTCAAGGCCCCGGATCAAGCACCCCATTCCAAGGTCTCCATGGACACAAATGCACATTATGACCCATCCTCAACTCACCCATTTCAACACACCCACCTCGGTTACTCCCCTAGATCCAGCAGATCGAACTTGCCTTGGCGCTATGAGACACCTGGAATGGGAGGCAGGATGCCCAGGCATCTATCCTTAGAACCGTGCTCTGGATAGCTTCCTTATGGGATGTCCTGGAGCCATCCAGCAGGTCTCGACTGTCCCACGGAAGGAATCATTGCGGTTTGGAGCATCTCACAATTCCCATCGTGGGAAAACCTCCATGGCCTCGTGACACCCTCCCCTTCATGAGGGGCCGTCATGGACAGAAACTCCAACCTGAGCCAACGTCTGATCCTAGCTCTGTCTTCAGGTACACGGGATCTCGAATCATCTCTGCAGAGGGTTCCTGCCGTGCCCTCACCCCGAAATCTAAGTCTGGCTTGTGTTCTCAGAATTTTTTCCTCACACTCCTGGCCCACAAGCCTTCAAGTTTGGGAATTCTGCAGCCACTATGTGGCACTGTGTCTTCCTTCCAGAAGAAAAACGTTGCCCTCTGGGGCTACCCAGTAACCACAGATGAGTACCAACCAGCACGAAACTCGACTGCACCGAATGATACAGTCTAGCCTGGTCACTAATTGCCTGTCTGCCACAGTCTGAGCCTGCACCTCCCAACCCACACTCAACAGTGGCCGAACACTGAGCACATCAGACAAACCATGGCCTTAGGTCTTCATCTCTTCCCAACCTCAGTTTTCAGGCTTCAGAACCTAGACCTTAAATCCAATCACAGTCCAGGAGTGAAATTGTTGCAGAAATTAGAACTCCTTCTTCCCCATGGCCAGAAAACTTGTGGTTGCCATATTGTGCAACGTTCAGTGTAGGAGAAACCAGCATGGTACATTAGGCCATGCCCTGACTTGAGGGGCTCCTTGGGCACAAAAACACATTGTAAAACTCAATGTGAGCCCTATGCTCAAGGAAGGCCTCTCAGTGTCTGGACCAAGAGCCCACATATGGGGCTTGCCATGTTCTTAGGTCCCAATGTTAACCAGAGTGGAATCCCTCTTTTGGTGGTCCACCTGAGGTAAAAAAAAAAAAAAAAAAAAAAAAAAAAAAAAAAAAAAAAAAAAAAAAAAAAAACCAGAAAGGCCTCCTCCCTTCCCACAGAATGACCCCAAACTCTTGGGATTGGGTCAAATCCCCAGAAAGGGAGCCTCATCGATGGCCCATGAGGACACCCGGACATTCCATGGCAATCGGTGACACATATCCAGAAAAAAATAAGCATGAGCAAGCACCTCACTTTCGCCCTTTGTTCATATCCCGAAGAGTTCTCCTCACGGTCTATATATCGGGCCGGCCATACCTACAGACCCAAACCTAAGTGGAGTTTGTGGTTTCAGACTTTTGTCCAAATAGCCCTGGACCACACACGCTCCACACTTGGGTCCCTGGAGCCACACCTCAGGAGTGTGCTTCCCTTTCAAGAGAATTCTTCCCATTCCATTGGCCACAACCTTGCAAATTAGGAAAAACCTCCAAAGTTACCGAGGCCATCCCAATAGTGCAGGCCGCCCAGGACAAACAGGTGTGATCTCAAACCAGCTGAGCAACTACCTCCACTCAGACAAAAGATGTCCCCAGAGAAGAATATTGAACCGGACAGGCCCCTAGGCCCTAATCAGATCCATTGCTTTGGTTTCCAGGCATCTCTCCTCAGAGGCCTCATTTCCAATACCAGCAAATGGTGGTTTCCTGAGGCACCAATAAGAACAAATCTCGTCTCCCCATGGAAAACTTGTTCATTGGAGCTTTGTTATAACCTCTGGTTAGGAGAATCCTTCAGGGCCCTGGTGCCACTGCCCCATACCAAGGTCTCAATGGACTCAAACCAACATTAAGTCCATCCTCAGGAAAGTCCATTTCAACTCATTTAAGACCATCCTCAGGAAAGTCCATTCCAACTCAGCCCCCTCTGATGCTACCCCAAGCCAGCAGATCAAACGTTTCTTGTTGCTAGGAGACAATTGGAATTGAGGCTGTCTGCCCAGGCATCCATACTTAGAACCCTGTTCTGGAAAAATACCTTAGGAGACGTCCTGGAGCCATCCAACAAATCTTAATTGTCCCACAGAAGGAATCCTTGCGGTTTGGAGCATCTCACAACTCTAATACTGGGAAAACACCCATGGCTTCATAATGCCACCCCCTTTAATGAAGGGGCCAACATGGACAGAAACTCCAACCTGAGCCAAAGTCTGATCCTCGACCTGACTTCAGACTCATGAGATCTCAATTCAGCTCTGCAGACTGTGCCTGCCATGTCCATTCCCCGAAACCTAAGCCTAGCTTGTGTTCTCAGAATTCCGTCCTCACTCTCCTGGCCCACAAGCCCTCCAGTTTGGGAATTCCGAAGCCACAATGCAGCACTCTGCCTGCCCTCCAGAAGAAAAACTTTGCCCTATGCTGCTAATAAGAAACCCCAAATGATTATCTAATGCATGCCACTCGACTGTAAAGCAATTATACAGCCTACCCTGAATACGAATGCCCTGTCTGGCACAGCCTGAGACAAGACATCCCAAACGACACCTAGACAGCTGGCTCCAACCTGGACACAAGGGACCCGCTATGGCTGTAGTTCGTCATCTCTTCCCAACCTCGGTTTTCAGGCTTCAGAACCTAGACCTTATCTCCAATCACTGCCCAAGGGTGAACGTGATGCAGAAATTAGAATTCCTCCTTCCCCATGGCCAGAAACCTTGTGGTTGGCATATTGTCCAACGTTCAATGTGGGAAAACCTGCATTTTCGGAAAGGCCCTGCCAGTTCTTGAGGGCCGCCTAGGGCACAGACATGCATTGTGACCTGTAGCGTGAGTCCCGTATTAAAGTAACGCCTCTCAGTGGCTGTACCAAGATCCTGCATATGGGGCTTGTCATATCCATAGGCCCCCAGGCTTAACCAGAGGGCGAGTATACCAGTTGTCAGTACCCACTGCTATGCTCCAGAATCCCTCTACTGGGGGGACACATGAAGCAGAAAACAGGACTCTTCCCTTCCCACATAATGACCCCAAAGTCTTGGGGGCTGGACAAACTACCAGAGAGGGAGACTTCTACGACCCATGAGGCAACTCCTACATTAAACGGCCATTGTGGACAAAATATCCAGAGACAAAAGACTGAGCGACTGCCTCCCTCTCACCCTTCTTTCATATCCAGAGGAGCTCCCCTCACGGACTGTAGATCAGGCCTGCCATAACCTTGGCCCCAACCCTGAGCTGAGTTTGGGTTTTTGGATGTCTGTCTGCACAGCGGTGGCCCACACCGCCTCCAAGCTGGTGTCTCTGGAGCCACACCACAGAACTGTGCCTGCTCTCTCCTAAGATACTGCCGGTTCCATTGGCCACAACTCTACAAAATAGTAGAAACCTCAAGGTCCCCAAGGACATCCCACTACCGCAAGCCGCACTGGACAAACAGGGGGATTATGACACCAGCTGAGCAACTACTACCTCCATGCAGACACACAGACTGATATCCGCAGAGACAGAAGATTGAACCAGACAGGCCCCTAGGCCCTATTATGAACTCTTGCTTTGGTGTCCAGGTATCACTCCTCAGAGGCCTGGGTTCGAAGACCAGCATATGGGGCTACCCTGAGGCACCAGACAGAACACCTCTCATATCCACATGGAAAGCTTCCTTGTTGGAGTTGTGTCAAACCCTTCGGGTTGGAGAATCCTGCAGAGTCCCTTAGCTACTGCCACATTCCAAGGTCTCCATGGCCACCGACCCACATTATGACTCATCCTCAGGAAAGTCCATTTAAACTCAGACTTCTGGGTAGCTCACCCAAGAGCCCGCAGATTGAGTGTGCCTTGTCTCGACCAGGCAATGGGAAGGTGAGTTGGCGTTTCTCGGCATCCATGCTTAGGCCCCTGCTCCCGAGTCTTTCTGTATGGGGCATCCTGGAACCCTCCAATAGTACTCGACTGTCCTGAAGAAGGAAACTTTGAAGTTTGGAGCAGCTCACAACTCCCAGCGTAGGGAAACCTCCCTGGCCTCATGACGCCCCCACCCCCTTCAGGAAGGGGCCGTCATGGACACAAACTCCAGCTTGAGGCAACATCTGATACTCGCCCTGACCTCAGATGCAGGAGATCTCGATTCAGCCTCTGCACAGTGGGCCCAAACCTCGTGCTACCTTGTGTTTTCAGACTTCCTTCCTCACACTCCTGGCAAACATGTCCTCAAGACTTGGAATTCTCGAACCAAAATGCAGCCCTATGCTGGCCCTCCAGAAGAAAAACGTTGCTCTATGGGGATCTCCATAAACCCCAAATGAGGATCAACCTGCTCGGTTCTCGACCTCACCCCAATTGGATTGTTCGGGTTGTCCATTCATCCCTCCCCAGAGCTCTGCTTTGGAATCCCTCTTTTAGTGGGACACCTGAGGTAACAAAACTAAAAGGATTCCTCCCATCCTTCAGATTGACCCAAAACAATTGGGATTGGACCAAATTCACAGAGAGGAAGTCTCGTCCATGGCCCATGAGGCTTCCCCGAGATTCCACAGCCATCGTTGACAACAAATCCAGAGACAAAAGTCTGAGCAAGCGCCTCACACTTGCTCTTTTGTCGTATCCCGAAGAGTTCTCCTCACGGTCTGTAGATCGGGCCTGCCATACCTACTTCCCAAACCTAAGCCAAGTTTGTGTTTTCAGACTTCTGTCCCCACATTCCTGGCCCACAGACCCTTCAGGCTGGGGCCCCTGGAGCCACACATCAGGACTGTGCCTGTCCATACCACGGGAATTCTGCACATTCCATTGTCCACAATTGTACAAATTAGGAAAAACCTCCAGAGTCCCCAAGGACACCCCAATAATGTAGGCCGCGCAGGACAAGCAAGGTTCATCTGAAACCAGCTGAGCATCTACCTCTACTCAGCGTAGATGGATGTCCCCAGAGAAGAAGATTGAATCAGACAGGCCCCTAGGCCTGAATCAGATTCATTGCTTTCGGTACAGGTATCTCTCCTCAGAGGCCTGGTTTCCAATATTAGCATATGGGGATTTCATGAGGCAGCAATCAGAACAAATCTCTTCTCCACATGGGAAAATTATCCTTTGAAGATGTCTCAAAACCTCCAGTTAGGAGAATCCTTCAGGGCCTGTGTGCCACTGCCCCATTACAAGGTCTCCATGGACAGAAATCCACATTAGAACCCATCCGCAGGAAATTCCATTTCAACTCAGCTCCCTTGGTTGCTCCCCCAGAGCGAGCACACTGAACCTGTCTTGACTAGGAGACAATTGGAATGCAAGATGGGTTGCCCAACCATCCATCCTTAGAGCTCTGCTCTGGCGTCGTCCCGTATGGGATGTCCTGGAGCCATCCAACAGGTCTCAAATGTCCAGTAGAAGGAATCCTTGAGTTTTGGAGCATCTCACAACTCCCAACCTGGGAAAATCTAGATGGCTTTGTGATGCCCCCCCCCCATTTATGAAGGGGAAATCATGGACAGGAACTCCAACCTAAGACAACGTCTGATCTTCACCCTGAATTCAGATGCACGAGATCTCGATGCAGCTCTGCAGAGTGTGCTTTCCTTGCCCTCGCCCTGAAACCTATGACTAGCTTGTGTTCTCAGACTTCCGTCCTCACACTCCTGGCCCCCAAGCCCTCACATTTGGAAATTCGGGACACAAAATGAAGCATTCTGCCTGCCTTCCAGAAGAAAAATTTTGACCTATGGAGTTTCTCACATAACCCAAATGAGGATAGACATACACGGCACTCGAATGTACCCAAATTAGATAGTCTAACCTGGCCTCTAATACACTGTTTGATACAGAGTGAGCCCGGACCTCCTGACCAAAACGAGACAGCTGACCGCACACTGAGAACATCACACACGCCATGGTCTTAGCTCGTTATCTCTTCCCAACCTAACTTTTTGGCTTCAGAACTTAGACTTTAACTCCAAGCCCTGAAAAGGATTGAATGTGATGCAGAAATCAAACTCCTCCTTACCCAAGGCAAGAAGCCTTGTGGTTGGAAAGTTGTCAAATGATCAGTGTAGGAGAAACCAGCATTAACCCTGAGGCTCCGCCCATTCTTGAGTGCGAGGAGGGCATAAACACGCATTGTGACCCTCAGCATGAGTCCTGTCCTCTAGTACGTCCTCTCAGTGGCTGGACCATTAGATGTCATAATGGGCTTGACATGTCCCTAGGCCCCAATTTTTAACCAGATTTCTGGTTGTCCAGTCGCCCCTCCCCAGGGCTTTACTCTGGAATCCCTCATTTGGTGGGACACCTGAGGTTAAAAAACAAAACAAAACAAAAAAAACAAAAAAAACAAAAAAAAAAAACGGACTTCTTCCATACGACAGAATGATCTCAAACTCTTTGGACAAGGCCAAAACGCAGAGAATAAGACTCATCCATTTCCCATGAAGTCACCTGGAAATTTCACGACCATGAGTGACACGATATCCAGAGACAAAAACTTGAGCAAGAGCCTCACACTCGCCCTTTTTTCATATCCTGAAGAGTTCTCCTCAAGGTCTGTAGATCAGTCCTGCCATACCTATGACTCGAAACATAAGACGAGTTTGTGTTTTCAGACAACTGTCCAAAGAACCCTGGCCTAAACACCCTACAGGTTCAGGTCCCTGGAGCCAACCTGAGGACTCTACTTGCCCTCTCCAAGGGAATTCTGTGTGCCCGTTCCAATGGCCACAACCCTACTAATAGGATAAACCTCCAAAGTCCCTGAGGCCATCCCAATAGTGGTGGCTTCCCAGGGCAAACTGTAGTAATCTGAGCCTATCTGAGAACCTACCTGCACTCAGACCCGTAGACTGATGTCCCCAGATGTAAAAAGAAATGAACAGGCCCCTAGGCCCTAAATGGATCCATTGCTTTGGTTCCCAGGCATCTCTCCTCAGAGACCTGGATTTCAATACCAGCATATGGCTGTTTCTTGACTCACACATCAGTACAAATTTCATCTACACATTGGAAACTTGCACGTGGGAGCTGTGTCAAAGCCTCTGTTTAGGAGAACCCTTCAGGGCCCCAGTGCCACCGCTTCATTCCAAGGTCACCATAGACACAAAAACACATTAGGACCCTTCCACAATAGAGTCAATTTCAACTGAGCGTATTCGGTTCCTCCGCGAGAACTAGCAGATCTAACTTGACTTGTTGCTAGGAGACAATTGGAATATGAGGTGGCCTACCCGCCATCCATCCTTAAAACCCTGCTCAGAATCGTTGGCCTGGAGCCAACCAACAGGTCTCAATTGTCCTGCAGAAGAATCTTTGCAATTGGGAGCTTCTCAGAACTCCCATCGTGAGAGAACCCCCATGGCCTCATCATCCCCCCCCCTTCAAAAAGGGGCCATCAAGGACATAAGGTCCAACCTGCGCGATCGTCTGATCCTCACCCTGACTTCAGATGCACGAGATCTCGGTTCAGGTCTGTAGATTGTGCCTGCCATGTCCTCACCCAGAAACCTAAGCCTAGCTTGTGTCCTCAGACCTTTGTCCACAGACTACTGGCTCACAAGCCCTCCAGTTTGGCAATCCAGAACTACAATGCAGCACTCTACCTGCCCTGCAGAGGAAATACATTGCCATCTGGGGCTACCTAGAAACCCCAAGTGACGATCAACCTGCACGACACTTGGATATACCCAAAATGTATAGGATGACCTGGGCAATAATGCCCTCTCTGACACAGCCTGAGCCTGGTCATCCTAGGCCAACCCAGACAGCTGGCTATAAACTGAGAACATCAGACCCCCCATGGCCTTAGGTCGTTATACCTTCCCAACCTCAGTTTTCAGGCTTCAGTACCTAGACCTTATCTCCCATCACGGCCCGGGATTGAAAATGATGCAGAAATCAGAACTCCTTCCCAATGGGACGAAAACTTGTGGTTGGCTTGTTGTCCAAAGTTAAGTGTAGTGGAAACCAGTGTGTTCCTTGAGGCCCCGCCATTGCTCGCGGGCCAAATTGGTAGAAAACACACATTGTGACCCTCAGCCTTAGCCCAGTCCTCAGGTATGGCCTCTCAGTGGCTGGATGAAGAGACAGCATATTGGGCTTGCCATGCCCCTAGGCCCCAATTTTTAACCGTAGTTCGTGTTGTCACTTCACTCTTCCCCAGGGCCCTGCTTTGGAATTCCTCTTTTTGTGGGACACCTGAGGTAACAAACCTGAAAGGAGTCCTCCCATACCACAGATTGACGAAAAACAATTGGGAATGGGCCAAATCCACAAGGAGCAATATTCGTCCATGGCCCATGAGGCCTCCTCGATATTCCACGGCCATCGCTGAACAAAATCCAGAGACAAAAGCCTAAGCAAGCCCCTCAGACTCGCACTATCTTCATATCCTGAGGATGTCTTTTCATGGTTTGTAGATCGCGCCTGCCATACCTACATCCCCAAACATAAGCTGAGTTTGTGTTTTCAGACTTCTGTCCTCAAAGACCTGGGCCACACACCCTCCAGGCTGGGGACCCTGGAGCCACACATTAGGACTGTGCCTACCCAATCCATGGGAATTCTGCCCATTCCATTGTCCAAAATCGTACAAATTAGGAGAACCCTCCAAAGTCTCTGAGGCCATCCAAATCGTATAGGTCGCCCGGGACAAAAAAGTTCAGTCTGACACCAGCTGAGCATCTAACTCCACTCATATCCTAGAAGGATGTCCCCAGAGAAGAAGATTGAACCAGACAGGACCATAGCCCAAAATCGGATCCATTGCTTTGGTTTACAGGCATGTCTCCTCAAAACCCTGGATTCCAATACCAGCATTGGTGTTTTCCTGAGGCACCCATCAGAACAAACCTCGTCTCCACAAGGAAACTTGAGCATGGGAGCTATGTCAAAAGCTTAGGAGAATACTTCAGGGTCCCGGTGCCACCGCCCCATTCCAAGGCCCTCATGGACACAAACACACATTAGACCCATTCTCAGGAAAGTCCATTTCAACTCAGCCACCCCGGTTGCTCTCGCAGAGTCAACAGTTATAAACTGTCTTGTCGCTAGGAGACAATTGGAATGCGAGGCGGGCTTCCCAGGCATCCATCCTCGAACGTTGGTCTGGACTCATCCATATGGGATGTCCTGGGCTGTCCAACAGGTCTCAATTGTCCCGCAGAAGGAATCCTTGGAGGGGGCATCCCACCACTCCCAACGTGGGAAAACCTCCACAGCATCGAGATGCGGCTCCCTTCATGAAGGGGCCGTCATGAACAGAAATTCCAAGCTGAGCCAACGTCTGATCCTCGCTCTGACTTCAGATGCATGAGATATTGCTTCAGATCTTCAGGGGGTACATGCCGTGCCCTTGCCCAGAAACCCAAGTCTAGCTGTCCCTAGGCACCAATTTTAACCAGAATTCTGGTTGTCCAATCGCCCCTCCCCAGGGCTCTATTCTGGAATCCCTCATTTGCTGGGACACCTGAGTTTGAGAAACAAAACAAAAGAAAACAACAACAATAAACGGACATTTTCCATCCCACAGAATGACCCCAAACTCTTTGGACTGGGCCAAACCCCCAGGGAGTAAGACTCGTCCATTTCCCATGATCACCCGGAAATTTCATGACCAGGAATGGCACGATATCCAGAGATAAATACTGCAGCAAGAGCCTCAAACTCGCCCTTTTTCATATCCCGAAGTGTTCCCCTCATGGTCTGTAGGTCAGTCCTGCCATACCTATGCCCCAAAACATAAGCCGAGTTTCTGTTTTCAGACAACTGTCCAAACAGCCCTGGCCTACCCAGCCTACAGGCTTAGGCCCCTGGAGCCAAGGTGAGGACTGTACTTGCCCTCTCCAAGGGAATTCTGTGTGCCCATTCCAATGTCCACAACGCTACTAATAGGATAAACCTCCAAAGTCCCTGAGGCCATCCCAATAGTGGTGGCTTCCCAGGACAAAAAGGAGCAATCAGAGCCCATCTGAGCACCTACCTGCACTCAGACCCGTAGTCTGATATCCCCAGAGGTAAAAAGGAACGAACAGGCCCCTAGGCACCTATCGGATCCATTGATTTGGTTTCCAGGCATCTCTCCTCAGAGGACTGGATTTCAATAACAGCATATGGCTGTTTCTTGACTCACCCATCAGAACAAATCTCATCTACTCATGGGAAACTTGCACGTGGGAGCGATGTCAAAGCCTCTGTTTAGGAGAACCCTTCATGGCCCCAGTGCCACCGCATCATTCCAAGGTATCCATAGACACAAAAACACATTAGGACCCATCCACAGGAGAGTCCATTTCAACTCAGCGTATTCAATTGCTCCGAGATAACCAGCAGATCCAACTTGTCTTGTTGCTTGGAGACAATTGGAATGCGAGGTGGCCTACCCCGCCATCCTTAGAACCCTGCTCGTAATCGTTAGCCTGGAGCCAACCAACAGGTCTCAATTTTCCTGCAGAAGAATCTTTGAAGTTGGGAGCTTCTCACAACTCCCATCGTGAGAAAACACCCATGGCCTCGTGATCCCTCCCCCCTTCATGAAGGGGCCCTCAGGGACATAAGGTCCAACCTGAGCGATCTTCTGATCCTCACCCTGACTTCAGATGCACGAGATCTCGATTCAGGTCTGTAGATTGTGCCTGCCATGTCCTCACCCAGAACCTAAGTTTAGCTTGTGTCCTCAGACTTCCATCCTCAGACTAATGGCCCACAAGCCATCCAGTTTGGCAATCCAGCATTATAATGCAGCACTCTGCTTGCCCTCCAGAAGAAAAACATTGCCTTCTGGGGCTACCCAGAAACCCCAAATGAAGATCAACCTGCACGCCACTTGGCTGTACCCAAAATATATAGGCTGACCTGCGCAATAATGCCCTTTCCGACAGAGGCTGAGCCTGGACCTCTTGGCCCCACACATACAGCTGGCCGCTCACTGAGCACATCGGACCAGCCATTGCCTTAGGTCGTTATCTCTTCCCAGACTCGGTTTTCAGGATTTAGAACCTAGACCTTATCTCCAATCACTGCCCATGTTTGAAAATGATGCAGAAATCAGAACTCCTTCCCAATGGCAAGAATCCTTGTGGTAGGCTTGTTGTATAATGTTCAGTGTAGTGGATACCTGTGTGTCCGATGAGGCCCCGCCATTGCTCGCGGGCCACATAGGTGGCAAACACACATGTGACCCTCAGCCTTAGCCCAGTCCTCAGGTAAGGCCTCTCAGTGGCTGGATGAAGAGACAGCATATTGGGTTTGCCATGCCCCTAGGCCCCAATTTTTAACCATAGTTCGGGTTGTCCCTTCACTCTTCCCCAGGGCTCTGCTTTGGAACTCCTCTTTTGGTGGGACACCTGAGGTAACAACCCTGAAAGGAGTACTCCATCCAACAGATTGACGAAAAACAATTGGGATTGGGCCAAATCCACAGAGAGCAAGATTCGTCCACGGCCCATGAGGCCTCCTCGACATTCCACGGCCATCGCTGAAACAAAATCCAGAGAAAAAAGCCTGAGCAAGCGCCTCAGACTTGCAGTATCTTCATATCCTGAAGATGTCTTCTCATGGTTTGTAGATCGGGCCTGCCATACCTACATCTCCAAACATAAGCTGAGTTTGTGTTTTCAGATTTCTGTCCTCAAAGTCCTGGGCCACACACCATCCAGGCTGGGACCCTGGAGCCACACATTAGGACTGTGCCTACCCAATCCATGGGAATTCTGCCCATTCCATTGTCCAAAATCTTACAAATTAGGAGAAACCTTCAAAGTCCCTGAGGCCATCCCAATAGTATAGGTCGCCTGGGACAAAAAAGGGCAGTCTGTCACCAGCTGAGTATCTACCTCCACTCATACCCTAGATGGATGTCCCCAGAGAAGAAGATTGAACCAGACAGCACCCTAGGCCAAAATCGGATCCATTGCGTTGGTTTACAGGCATGTCTCCTCAAATCCCTGGATTCCAATACCAGCATTGGGGTTTTCCTGAGGCACCCATCAGAACAAACCTCGTCTCCACAAGGAAACTTGTGCATGGGAGCTATGTCAAAAGATTAGGAGAATACTTCAGGGTCCCGGTGCCACCGCCCCATTCCAAGGCCCTCATGGACACAAACACACATTAGACCGATCCTCAGGAAAGTCCATTTCAACTCAGCAACCCGGTTGCTCTCGCAGAGCCATCAGATCTAAACTGTCTTGTCGCTAGGAGACAATTGGAATGCGAGGCGGGCTTCCCAGGCATCCATCCTCGAACGTTGGTCTGGACTCATCCATATGGGATGTCCTGGAGCTGTCCAACAGGTCTCAATTGTCCCGCAGAAGGAATCCTAGGAGGGGGCATCCCACCACTCCCAACGGGGGAAAACCTCCACTCTCTCGAGAATCTGCTCCCTTCATGAAGGGGCCGTCATGAACAGAAAATCCAAGCTGAGCCAACGTCTGATCCTCGCTCTGACTTCAGATGCATGAGATATTGCTTCAGATCTTCAGGGGGTACATGCCGTGCCCTCGCCCTGAAACCCAAGTCTAGCTTGTGTTCTCAGACTTCCATCCTCACACTCCTGGCCCCGAAAATCACAAGTTTAGCAATTCTGGACCATCATTGCAGCACTCTGCCTGCCCTCTAGAAAAAATATATTGCCTAATGAGCTGCCCGGGCACATTAAATGACAATAAACCTACACGGCACTCGAATGTACCCAAATTATATAGTCTAACCTGGGCAGTAATGCTTGCCCTCCCTAAGGGAAATATATGTGCCCATTCCAATGGCCACAACCCTACTAAGAGGATAAACCTCCAAAGTCCCTGAGGCCATCACAAAATCTGTGGCTTCCCAGGACAAACAGGGGCAATCTGGGCCCATCTGAGCTCCTACCGGCACTCAGACCCGGAGACTGATGTCCCCAGAGGTAAAAGGAACGAACAGGCCCCTAGGCACCTATCGGATCCATTGCTTTGGTTTCCAGGCATCTCTCCTCAGAGGCCTGGATTTCAATAACAGCATATGGCTCTTTCTTGACTCACCCATCAGAACAAATCTCATCTACACATGGGAAACTTGCACGATGGAGCTGTGTGCAAGCCTCTCATTAGGAGAACCCTTCAGGGCCCCAGTGCCAACGCTTCATTCCAAGGTCTCCATAGACACAAAATCATATTAGGATAAATCCACGGGAGAGTCCATTTCAACTCAGCCTCCTAGGTTGCTCCCCCAGATCCAGCAGAACTAACCTGTCTTGTTGCTTCTAGACAATTGGAATGCGAGGTGGGCTACCCATCCATCCATCCTTAGAACCCTGCTCGGAATCATTGTCCTGGAGCCAACCACCAGGTCTCAATTGTCCTGTAGAAGAATCTTTGCAATTGGGAGCTTCTCACAACTCCCATCGTGGGAAAACCCCCATGGCCTCGTGATCCACCCCCCCTTCAAAAGGGGCCATCATGGACAGAATGTCCAACCTGAGCGATCGTCTGATCCTCGCCCTGAATTCAGATGCACGAGATCTCGATTCACCTCTGTAGATTGTGCCTGCCATATCCTCACCCAGAAACTTTGGATTCTCAGACCTCCGTCCTCAGACTACTGGCTCACAAGCCCTCCATTTGGCAATCCAGAACTACAATGCAGCACTGTGCCTGGCCTCCAGAAGAAAAACATTGCCATCTGGGGCTACCCAGAAACCCCAAATGAAGATCAACCTGCACGACATTTGGCTGTACCCCAAATATATAGGCTGATCTGGGCACTAATGCCCTTTCTGACACAGACTGATCCCCTGGACCTCTTGGTCCCACCCAGACAGCTGGCCGCACACTGAGCACATCGGACCCGCCATGGCCTTAGATCGTCATCTCTTCTCAACTTCCGTTGTCAGGCTTCAGAACCTAGACATTATCTCCAATCACGGCCGGGTTAGAAAATGATGCAGACATCAGAACTCATTCCCCATGGCAAGATATCTTGTGGTTGGTATGTTGTCCAAGGTTCAGTGTATTTGAACCAGTGTGGCCCATGAGGCCCCGCCCATGCTTGCAGGCCACATTGGTCACAAACACACATTATGACCCCTCAGCCTGAGCCCAGTCCTCAGGTAAGGCCTCTCAGTGGCTGGATGGAAAGACAGCATATTGGGCTTGACGTGCACCTAGGCCCCAATTTTTAACCGTAGTTCGGGTTGTCCCTTCACTTCCCCAGGGCTCTGCTTTGGAATTCCTCTTTTGGTGGGAGACCTGATGTAACAAACCTGAAAGGAGTCCTCCCATCCCACAGATTGACGAAAAACAATTGGGATCGGGCCAAGTCCACAGAGAGCAAGATTCGTCCATGGCCCATGAGTCCTCCCCAACATTGCACGGCCATCGCTGATACAAAATCCAGAGACAATGTCCTGAGCACGGTCCTCAGACTCGCTCATTCTTCATATCCTGAAGAGTTCTTCAGATAAGAACCTAGACGGCACTCGAATTCACCCAAAATATATAGTCTAACCTCGGCACTAATGCACTGTCTGACAACCTGAGCCCGGACCTCGTGACCAACACCCAGACAGCTGACCGCACACTGTGCACATCAGACCCGCCATGGCCTTAGGTCATCATCTCTTCCCTACCTCAGTTTTCAGGCTTAAGAACCTAGACCTTATCTGCAATCACTGCCCAGGGGTGACTGTGATGCAGATATGAGAACACTTCCTTACCCATGGAGAGAAACCTTGTGGTTGGCATGTTGTCCAACGTTCAGTGTAGGAGAAACCAGCATTCACCCTGAGGCCCCTCCCATTTTTGAGTGCGACGAGGGCATAAAAACGCATTGTGACCCTCAGCGTGAGTGCTGTCCTCTAGTAGGTCCTCTCAGTGGCTGGACCATTAGATGTCATAATGCGCTTGACATGTCCCTAGGCACCAATTTTTAACCAGATTTCTGGTTGTCCAGTCGCCCCTCCCCAGGGCTCTCCTCTGGAATCCCTCATTTGGTGGGACACCTGAGGTTGAAAAACAAAAAAACCACATCAACAACAACAGAACAACGGACTTCTTCCATCCCACTGAATGACCCCAAACTCTTTGGATGGGGCCAAACCCCCAGAGAGTAAGACTCGTCCATTTTCCATGAAGTCACCCGGAAATTTCTCGGCCATGAGTAACACGATATCCAGAGACAAAAACTTGAGCAGGAGCCTCACACTCGCCCTTTTTTCATTTCCCGAAGTGTTCTCCTCATGGTCTGTAGATCAGTCCTGCCATACCTATGACCCGAAACATAAGCCGAGTTTGTGTTTTCAGACAACTGTCCGAACAGCCCTGGCCTACACACCCTACAGGCTCAGGCCCCTGGAGCCAAACCTGACGACTGTGCTTGCCTTCTCCAAGGGAATTGTATGTGCCCAACCAATGTTCACAATCCTACTAATAGGATAAACCTCCAAAGTCCCTGAGGCCATCCCAATATTTGTGGCTTCCCAGGACCATCAGGGGCAATCAGGGCACATCTGAGCACCTACCGGCACTCAGACCCGTAGACTGATGTCCCCAGAGGTAAAAAGGAGCGAACAGGCCCCTAGGCACCTACCGCATCCATTGAATTGGTTTCCAGGCATCTCTCTTCAGAGGCCTGGTTTTCAATAACAGCATATGGCTGTTTCTTGATTCACCCATCAGAACAAATCTCATCTACACATGGGAAACTTGCACGATGGAGGTGTGTGAAAGCCTCCCTTTAGGAGAACCCTTCAGGTCCCCAGTGCCACCGCTTCATTCCAAGGTCTCTATAGACACAAAACCATATTAGGTCACATCCACGGGAGAGTCCATTTCAACTCAGCCTCCTCGGTTGCTCCCCCAGATCCAGCAGTTCTAACCTGTCTTGTTGCTTGGAGACAATTGGAATGCGAGGTGGGCTACCCAGCCACCCATCCTTCGAACCCTGCTCGGAATCATTGTCCTGGAGCCAACAAACAGTTCTCAATTGTCCTGTAGAAGAATATTTGCATTTGGGAGCTTCTCACAACTCCCATCGTGGGAAAAAACCCTTGGCCTCGTGATCCACCCCCCCTTCAAGAAGGGGCAATCAGGGACAGAATGTCCAACCTGAGCGATCGTCTGATCCTCGCCCTGACTTCTGATGCAGGAGATCTCGATTCAGGTCTCACCCAGAAACCTAGGCATAGCTTCGGTTCTCAGACTTCCCGTGCCATCAGGGACAGAATGTCCAACCTAGCGATCGTCTGATCCTCGCCCTCACTTCAGATGTACGATATCTCGATTCAGGTCTATAGATTGTGCCTGCCTATTCCTCACCCAGAAACCTAGGCCTAGTTGGGTTCTCAGACTTCCGTCCTCAGACTACTGGCCCACAAGCACTAAAGATTGGCAATCCAGATCTACAATGCAGCACTCTGCATGCCCTCCAGAAGAAAAACATTGCCCTCTGGGGCTACCCAGTAACCCCAAATGAGGATCAACGGGGGAAGCCATTCGTCTGTACCCCAAATATATAAGCTGACCTGGGCACTAATGCCCTTTCTGACACAGCCTGATCTTGGACCTCCTGGCCCCACCCAGACAGCAGGCCGCACACTGAGCACCTTGGACCCGCTATGGCCTTAGTTCGTCATCTCTTCTCAACCTTGATTTTCAGGGCTGAGAACCTAGACCTTATCTCCAATAACGGCCAGGGTTTGAAAATGATGCAGAAATCAGAAGTCTTTCCCCATGGCAAGAAACCTTGTGGTTGGCAAGTACTCCAAGGTTCAGTGTACTTGACACCAGTGTGGCCCATGAGTCCCTGCCCATGCTTGCGGGCCACATTGGTCACAAACACACATTGTGACCCCCAGACTGAGCCCAGTCCTCAGGTAAGGCCTCTCAGTGGCTGGATGGAGAGACAGCATATTGGGCTTGCCATGCCCCTAGGCCCCAATTTTTAACCATAGTTCGGGTTGTTCCTTAATTCTTCCCCAGGGCTCTACTTTGGAATTCCTCTTTTGGTGGGACACCTGAGGTAACAAACCTGAAAGGAGTCCTCCAATCCCACAGATTGACGAAAAACAATTGGGATCGTTCCACGTCCAAAGAGAGCAAGATTCGTCCATGGCCCATGAGGCCTCCCCAACATTCCACGGCCATCGCTGATACAAAATCCAGAGATAAAAGCCTGAGCACACGATTCATACTCGCTCATTCTTCATATCCTGAAGAGTTCTTCACATTAGAACTTACACGGCACTCGAATGCACCCAAAATATATAGTCTAACCTGGGCACTAATGCACTGTCTGACAACCTGAGCCCGGACCTCGTGACCAACACCCAGACAGCTGACCGCACACTGAGCACATCAGACCCGCCATGGCCTTAGGTCATCATCTCTTCCCTACGTCAGTTTTCAGGCTTCAGAACCTAGACCTTATCTCCAATCACTGCCCAGGGGTGACTGTGATGCAGAAATCAGAACTCTTCCTTACCCATGGCAAGAAACCTTGTTGTTGGCATGTTGTCCAACATTCAGTGTAGGAGAAACCAGCATTCACCCTGAGGCCCCGCCCATTCTTGAGAGCGAGGAGGGCATAAACACGCATTGTGACCCTCAGCGTGAGTCCTGTCCTCTACTACGTCCTCTCAGTGGCTGGACCATTAGATGTCATAATGGGCTTGACATGTCCCTAGGCACCAATTTTTAACCAGATTTCTCGTTGTCCAATGGCCCCTCCCCTGGGCTCTACTCTGGAATCCCTCATTTGGGGGGACACCTGAGGTTGAAAAACAAAACAAAACAAATCAACAGAAACAGAACAACGGACTTATTCCTTCCCTCAGAATGACCCCAAACTCTTTGGACGGGGCCAAACCCCCAGAGAATATGACTCGTCCATTTCCCATGAAGTCACCCGGAAATTTCACGACCATGAGTGACACGATATCCAGAGACAAAAACTTGAGCAAGAGCCTCTCACTCGCACTTTTTTCATATCCCAAAGAGTTCTCCTCATGGTCTGTAGATAAGTCCTGCCATACCAATGACCCGAAACATAAGCCAAGTTTGTGTCTTCAGACAACTGTCCAAACAGCCCTTGCCTACACACCCTACAGGCTCAGGCCCCTGGAGCCAAACCTGACGACTGTGCTTGTCCTCTCCAAGGGAATTGTGTGTGCCCATTCCAATGGCCACAACCCTATTAATAGGTTAAACCTCCAAAGTCCCTGAGGCCATCCCAATATTTGTGGCTTCCCAGGACAAACAGGGGCAATCTGGGCCCATCTGAGCACCTACCGGCACTCAGACTCGTAGACTGATGACCCCAGAGGTAAAAAGGAACGAACAGGCCCCTAGGCACCTATCAGATCCATTGCTTTGGTTTCCAGGCATCTCTCCTCAGAGGACTGGATTTCAATAACAGCATATGGCTGTTTCTTGACTCACCCATCAGAACAAATCACATCTAAACAAGGGAAACTTGCACGATGGATCTGTGTGAAAGCCTCTCTTTAGGAGAATCCTTCAGGACCCCAGTAGCACCGCTTCATTCCAAGGTCTCCATAGACACAATATCATATTAGGACACATCCACGGGAGAGTCCATTTCAACTCAGCGCCCTCGGTTGCTCCCCCAGATCCAGCAAATCTAACCTGTCTTGTTGCTTGGTGACAATTGGAATGCGAGGTGGGCTACCCAGCCACCCATACTTAGAACCCTACTCGGAATCCTTGTCCTGGAGCCAACCAACAGGTCTCAATTGTCCTGCAGAAGAATCTTTGCATTTGGGAGCAACTCACAACTCCCATCGTGCGAAAACACCCATGGCCTCGTGTTCCACCCCCCCTTCAAGAAGGGGCCATCAGGGACAGAATGTCAAACCTGAGCGATCGTCTGATCCTCGCCCTGACTTCAGATGCACGAGATCTCGATTCAGGTCTGTAGATTGTGCCTGCCATATCCTCACCCAGAAACCTAGGCCTAGCTTGGGTTCTCAGACATCCGTCCTCAGACTACTGGCCCACAAGCCCTCCAGTTTGGAAATCCAGAACTACAATGCAGCACTCTGCCTGCCCTACAGAAGAAAAACATTGCACTCTGGGCTACCCAGAAACCCCAAATGAGGATCAACCTGCACGCCATTCACCTGACCCCAAATATATAGGCTGACCTGGGCACTAATGCCCTTTCTGCGACAGCCTGAGCCGGGATCTCCGGGCCACACCCAGACAGCTGGCCGCACACTGAGCACATCGGACTCGCCATGGCCTTATGTCGTCATCTCTTCTCAAACTTGATTTTCATGCTTCAGAACCTAGACCTTATCTCCAATCACGGCCCGGGTTTGAAAATAATGCAGACATCAGATCTCTTTCCCCATGGTAAGAAACCTTGTGGTTGGCATGTTGTCCTTGGTTCAGTGTGGTTGAAACCAGTGTGGCTCATGAGGACCCGCCCATGCTTGCGGGCCACATGGTCACAAACACACATTGTGACCCTCAGCCTGAGCCCAGTCCTCAGGTATGGCCTCTCAGTGGCTGGATGGAGAGACAGCATATTGGGCTTGCCATGCCCCTAGGCCTCAATTTTTAACCGAAGTTCGGGTTTTCCCTTCACTCTTCCCCAGGGCTCTGCTTTGGAATTCCTCTTTTGGTGGGACACCTGAGGTAACAAACCTGAAAGGAGTCCTCCCATCCCACAGATTGACGAAAAACAATTGGGATCGGGCCAAGTCCACAGAGAGCAAGATTCGTCTATGGCCCATGAGTCCTCCCCAACATTGCACGGCCATCGCTGATACAAAATCCAGAGACAATGTCCTGAGCACGGTCCTCAGACTCGCTCATTCTTCATATCCTGAAGAGTTCTTCAGATAAGAACCTAGACGGCACTCGAATTCACCCAAAATATATAGTCTAACCTCGGCACTAATGCACTGTCTGACAACCTGAGCCCGGACCTCGTGACCAACACCCAGACAGCTGACCGCACACTGTGCACATCAGACCCGCCATGGCCTTAGGTCATCATCTCTTCCCTACCTCAGTTTTCAGGCTTAAGAACCTAGACCTTATCTGCAATCACTGCCCAGGGGTGACTGTGATGCAGAAATGAGAACACTTCCTTACCCGTGGAGAGAAACCTTGTGGTTGGCATGTTGTCCAACGTTCAGTGTAGGAGAAACCAGCATTCACCCAGAGGCCCCTCCCATTTTTGAGTGTGACGAGGGCATAAAAACGCATTGTGACCCTCAGCGTGAGTGCTGTCCTCTAGTAGGTCCTCTCAGTGGCTGGACCATTAGATGTCATAATGTGCTTGACATGTCCCTAGGCACCAATTTTTAACCAGATTTCTGGTTGTCTAGTCGCCCCTCCCCAGTGCTCTCCTCTGGAATCCCTCATTTGGTGGGACACCTGAGGTTGAAAAACAAAAAAACCACATCAACAACAACAGAACAACGGACTTCTTCCATCCCACTGAATGACCCCAAACTCTTTGGATGGGGCCAAACCCCCAGAGAGTAAGACTCGTCCATTTTCCATGAAGTCACCCGGAAATTTCTCGACCATGAGTAACACGATATCCAGAGACAAAAACTTGAGCAGGAGCCTCACACTCGCCCTTTTTTCATTTCCCGAAGTGTTCTCCTCATGGTCTGTAGATCAGTCCTGCCATACCTATGACCCGAAACATAAGCCGAGTTTGTGTTTTCAGACAACTGTCCGAACAGCCCTGGCCTACACACCCTACAGGCTCAGGCCCCTGGAGCCAAACCTGACGACTGTGCTTGCCTTCTCCAAGGGAATTGTATGTGCCCAACCAATGTTCACAATCCTACTAATAGGATAAACCTCCAAAGTCCCTGAGGCCATCCCAATATTTGTGGCTTCCCAGGACCATCAGGGGCAATCAGGGCACATCTGAGCACCTACCGGCACTCAGACCCGTAGACTGATGTCCCCAGAGGTAAAACGGAGCGAACAGGCCCCTAGGAACCTACCGCATCCATTGAATTGGTTTCCAGGCATCTCTCCTCAGAGGCCTGGTTTTCAATAACAGCATATGGCTGTTTCTTGATTCTCCCATCAGAACAAATCTCATCTACACATGGGAAACTTGCACGATGGAGGTGTGTGAAAGCCTCCCTTTAGGAGAACCCTTCAGGGCCCCAGTGCCACCGCTTCATTCCAAGGTCTCTATAGACACAAAACCATATTAGGTCACATCCATGGGAGAGTCCATTTCAACTCAGCCTCCTCGGTTGCTCCCCCAGATCCAGCAGTTCTAACCTGTCTTGTTGCTTGGAGACAATTGGAATGCGAGGTGGGCTACCCAGCCACCCATCCTTCGAACCCTGCTCGGAATCATTGTCCTGGAGCCAACAAACAGGTCTCAATTGTCCTGTAGAAGAATATTTGCATTTGGGAGCTTCTCACAACTCCCATCGTGGGAAAAAACCCTTGGCCTCGTGATCCACCCCCACTTCAAGAAGGGGCAATCAGGGACAGAATGTCCAACCTGAGCGATCGTCTGATCCTCACCCTGACTTCTGATGCAAGAGATCTCGATTCAGGTCTCACCCAGAAACCTAGGCATAGCTTCGGTTCTAAGACTTCCGTCCTCAGACTACTAGGCCACAAGCCCTCCAGTTTGCAATCCAGAACTATAATGCAGCACTCTGCCTGCCCTCCAGAAGAAGAACATTGCCCTCTGTGGCTACCCAGAAACCATAAAAGAGGATCAACCTGCACGCCAATCGGCTGTACCCCAAATATATAGGCTGACCTGGGCACTAATGCCCTTTCTGCGTCAGCCTGAGCCAGGACCTCCGCGCCCCACCCAGACAGCTGGCCGCACACTGAGCACATAGGACCAGCCATTGCCTTAGGACGTTATCTCTTCCCAACCTCCTTTTCAGGATTCACATACTAGACCTTATCTCCAATCACTGCCCAGGTTTGAAAATGATGCAGAAATCAGAACTCCTTCCCAATGGCAATAAATTTGTGGTTGGCTTGTTGTCCAACGGTTAGTGTAGTGGAAACCTGTTTGACCGATGAGGCCCCGCCATTGCTAGCGGGCCACATAGGTGGCAAACTCACATTGTGACCCACAGACTAAGCCCGTTCCTCAGGTAAGGCCTCTCAGTGACTGGATAAAGAGAGAGCATATTGGCCTTGCCATGCCCATAGGCCCCAATTTTTAACCATAGTTCGGGTGTCCCTTCATTATTCCCCAGGGCTCTGCTTTGGAATTCCTCTTTTGGTGGGACACCTGATGTAACAACCCTGAAAGGAGTACTCCATCCAACAGATTGATGAAAAACAATTGGGATAGGGCCAAATCCACAGAGAGCAAGATTCGTCCATGGCCCATGAGGCCTCCTCGACATTCCACGGCCATCGCTGAAACAATTTCCAGAGAAAAAAGTCTGAGCAAGCGCCTCAGACTCGCACTTTCTTCATATCCTGAAGATGTCTTCTCATGGTTTGTAGATCTGGCCTGCCATACCTACGTCCCCAAACATAAGCTGAGTTTGTGTTTTCAGACTGTCCTGGGCCACATACCATCCAGGCTGGGGACCCTGGAGCCACACATTAGGACTGTGCCTACCCAATCCATGGGAATTCTGCCCATTCCATTTTCCAAAATCGTACACATTAGGAGAACCCTCCAAAGTCCCGGAGGCAATCCCAATAGTATAGGTCACCCGGGACAAAAAAGTTCAGTCTGAAACCAGCTGAGCATCTACCTCCACTCATACCCTAGATGGATGTCCCCAGAGAAGAAGATTGAAGCAGACAGGACCCTAGGCCAAAATCGGATCCATTGCTTTGGTTTACAGGCATGTCTCCTCAAAACCCTGGGTTCCAATACCAACATTGGGGTTTTCCTGAGGCACCCATCAGAACCAAACTCGTCTCCACAAGGAAACTTGTGAATGGGAGCTATGTCAAAAACTTGGGAGAATACTTCAGGGTCCCGGTGCCACCGCCCCATTCCAAGGCCCTCATGGACACAAACACACATTAGACCCATCCTCAGGAAAGTCCATTTCAACTCAGCAACCCCGGTTGCTCCCGCAGAGCCATCAGATCTAAACTGTCTTGTCGCTAGGAGACAATTGGAATGCGAGGCGGGCTTCCCAGGCATCCATCCTCGAACGTTGGTCTGGACTCATCCATATGGGATGTCCTGGAGCTGTCCAACAGGTCTCAATTGTCCCGCAGAAGGAATCCTTGGAGGGGGCATCCCACCACTCCCAACGTGGGTAAACCTCCACGCTCTCGAGAATCCGCTCGAGAAGGGGCCGTCATGAACAGAAAATCCAAGCGGAGCCAGCGTCTGATCCTCGCTCTGACTTCAGAAGCATGAGATATTGCTTCAGATCTTCAGGGTTTCATGGCGTGCCCTCGCACTGAAACCCAAGTCTAGCTTGTGTTCTCAGACTTCCACCCTCACACTCCTGGCCCCGAAGCCCACAAGTTTGGCAATTCCGGACCATCATTGCAGCACTCTGCATGCCCTCTAGAAAAAATATATTGCCTAATGAGCTGCCCAGGCACATTAAATGAGAATAAACCTACACGGAACTCGAATGTACCCAAATTATATAGTCTAACCTGGGCAGTAATGCACTGTCTGACACAACCTGAGCCGGGACCTCCTGAGCAACACCCAGACAGCTGACCGCACACTGAGCACATCAGGCCCGCCATGGCCTTAGGTCATCATCTCTTCCCTACCTCAGTTTTCAGGCTTCAGAACCTAGACCTTATCTGCAATCACTGCCCAGGGGTGACTGTGATGCAGAAATCAGAACTCCTGCTTACCCAAGGCAAGAAACCTTGTGTTTACCATGTTGTCCTACGTTCAGTGTAGCAGAAACCAGCATTCACCCTGAGGTCATGCCCATTCTTGAGTGCGACGAGGGCATAAACACGCATTGTGACCCTCAGCGTGAGTCCTGACCTCTAGTAAATCCTCTCAGTTACTGGACCATTAGATGTCATAATGGGCTTGACATGTCCCTAGGCCCCAATTTTTAACCAGATTTCTGGTTGTCCAGTCACAACTCACCAGGGATCTACTCTGGAATCCCTCATTTGGTGGGACACCTGAGGTTGAAAAACAAAACAAAACAAATCAACAACAACAAAATAAACGGAATTCCTCCATCCCACAGAGTGACCCCAAACTCCTTTGAAGGGGCCAAATCCCCAGAGAGTAAGACTCGTCTATTTCCCATGAAGTCACCCGGAAATTTCACGACCATGAGTGACACAATATCTAGAGACAAAAACGTGAGCAAGAGCCTCACACTCGCCCATTTTTCATATCCCAATGTGTTCTCCTCATGGTCTGAAGATCAGTCCTGCCATACCTATGACCTGAAACATAAGCCGAGTTTGCGTTTTCAGACAACTGTCCCAACAGCTCTGGCCTACACACCCTACTGGTTCAGGCCCCTGAGGCCAAACCTGAAGACTGTGCTTGCCCTCTCCAAGGGTACTGTATGTGCCCATTCCAAATGCCATAAACCTACTAAGAGGATAAACCTCCAAAATTCCTGAGGCCATCCCTATAGTGGTAGCTTCCCAGGACAAACAGGGGCAATCTGAGCCCATCTGAGCACCTACCTGCACTCAGACCCGTACACTGATATCCCCAGAGGAACTAAGGAACGAACAGGCCCCTAGACACCTATCGGATCGATTGCTTTGGTTTCGAGGCATCTCTCCTCAGGGGCCTGGATTTCAATAGCAGCATATGGCTATTTCATGACTCACCATCAGAACAAATCTCATCTACACATGGGAAACTTGCACGATGGAGCTGTGTGAAAGCCTCTCTTTAGGAGAACACTTCAGGGCCCCAGGCTCATTTCAAGGTCTCCATAGACACAAAATCATATTAGGAGACATCCACGGGAGAGTCCATTTCAACTCAGCCTCCTCGGTTGCTCCCCCAGATCCAGCAGATCTAACCTGTCTTGTTGCTTGGAATCAATCGGATGCGAGGTGGGCTACCCAGCCATCCATCCTTAGAACCCGACTCGGAATCGTTGTCCTGGAGCCAACAAACAGGTCTCAATTGTCCTGCAGAAGAATCTTTGCAGTTGGGAGCTTCTCACAACTCCCATCGTGGGAAAAACCCCTTGGCCTCGTGATCCACCCCCCCCTTCAAGAAGGGGCCATCAGGGACAGAATGTCCAACTGAGCGACCGTCTGATCCTCGCCCTGACTTCAGATGCACGAGATCTCGATTCAGGTCTGTAGATTGTGCCTGCTATATCCTCACTCAGAAACCTAGGCCTAGCTTGGTTTCTCAGTCTTCAGTCCTCAGACTACTTGACCACAAGCCCTCCAGTTTGGCAAGCCAGAACTACAATGCAGAACTCTGCCTGCTCTCCAGAAGTAAAACATTGCCTTCTGGGGCTACCCAGAAACCCCAAATGAGGATCAACCTGCACGCCACTCGGCTGTCCCCACATATATAGGCTGACCTGGGCAGTAATGCCCTTTCTGACACAGCCTGAGCCTGGACCTCCTGGCCTCACCCAGACAGCTGGCCGCACACTGAGCACATCGGACCCGCCATGGCCTTAGGTCGTCATCTCTTCTCAACCTCGGTTTTCAGGATTCAGAACCTAGAACTTATCCCCAATCACGGCCCGGGTTTGAAAATGATGCAGAAATCAGAACTCTTTCCCCATGGCAAGAAACCTTGTGGTTGGCATGTTGTCCAAGGTTCATTGTACTTGAAACCAGTGTGGCCCATGAGGCCCCGCCCATGCTTGCGGGCCACATTGTTCACAAACACACATTGGGACCCTCAGTGAGCCCTGTCCTCAAGTAAATCCTCTCAGTGGCTGGACCATGAGACCGCATATGGGGCCTGCCAAGCCCCAAGTCACCCAATCTTAACCAGAGGTAGAGACATCTAGTCACCCCTACTCAGGGCTCTCCTCTGGATTCCCTCTTTGGTGGGACATTTGAGGTAAGTAAACACAGAAAGGATTCCTCCCACCCAAAGAATGAACCCAATCACTTGGGATCAGGCCATCCCCAGAGAGAAAGACTCCTCTATGGCCCTTGAGGCCAGCCCGACATTCCACGGCCATTATTGACACAAAATCCAGAGACATAAGCCTCACCCTTAGGTCATAGCCCAAAAAATTCTCCTCATAGTCTGTAGATCGGTCCTGCCATACCTACGTCCACAAACCGTGTTTTCAGACTTCTATCCTGACATCCCTGTCCCAAACAACCTCCAGGCTGAGGCCCCTGGAGCCTAACCTCAGGTCTGTGCCTGCCCTCTCCAAGGAAATTCTTCCCATTCCATTGGCCACAACCCTACAGATTAGGAGAAACCTCCAAAGTCCCAGAGGCCATTCCAATAGTGTAGGCCGCCCAGTACAAAGAGGGGTGATCTGTCACAAGCTGAGCAACGACCTCAACTCACCCGTAGACAGATATCCCAAGAGAAAGGTATTAAACTGGACAGGCCCCTAGAACGTAATTGGTTCCATTGCTTTTGTTTCTAAGCATCTCTCCTCAGAGGCCTGTTTTCCAATACCAGCATATGGGGGATTCCAAAGATACCAATCAGAACAAATCTTGTCTCCACATGGGAAACTTATCCTTTGGAGCTCTGTAAAAACCTCCAGTTAGGAGAGACCTTCAGGTAACCGGAGCCACCGCCCTATTCCAAGGTCTCCATGGACACAAACCCGCATTATGACCATTCGGCAGGAGAGTACATTTCAACTCAGCCCCGTTGATTACTCCCCCAGAGCCAGAATATCAAACCTGCCTTGTCGCTAGGAGACAACTGGAATGCAAAGCAGACTCTCTAGGCATCCATCGTTGGAATCCTGCTCTGGCGCCGTTCCATATGGGATGTCCTGGGAGCCTTCCAACAGGTCTTGACTGTCCCGTAGAAGGAATCCTTGCAGATTGGAGCATCTCACAACTCCTATCGTGGGAAAACCTACATGGCCTCATGAGATGCTCCCCTTTATAAAGGGGCCATCATGGACAGAAACTGCCACCTGAGCCAACTTCTGATCCATTGCTTTGGTTTCTATGTATCTCTCCTCAGAGGCCTGGTTTCCAATATCAGAATATGGGGGTTTCCTAAGGAAACAATCAGAACAGATCTCATCTCCACATGAGAAACTTGCTCTTTGGAGTTGTGTCAATACCTCAGGTTAGGAGGATCCTTCAGGGCGCTGGCACCATGGCCCAATTCCAAGGTCTCCAAGGACACAAACTTACATTATGATCCATCCACAGGAGAGTCCATATCAAATCAGCCCCCTCGGCTGCTCACGCAGAGCCAGCAGATCAAACCTGCCTTGTCACTAGGAGACAGTTGGAATGTGAGGTGGGCTGCCCAGGCATCCATCCTTAGAACCCTGCTCTGGAGAATTTCTTTATGGGACGTTTTGAAGCATCACACAATCCCACTGTGAGAAAACCTCCATTTCCTCATGATGCCCCACACCTTCGTAAATGGGCCATCATGGACAGAAACTCCATCCTAAGCCAAAGTCTAATCCGCACCCTGAATTCAGAAGCACGAGATCTCGATTCAGCCTTTGAGAGTGAGCCTGCTGTGCCCTCGCCCCGAAACCTAAGCCTAACTTGTGTTCTCAGACTTCCGTCTTCACAATCCTGGCCACACCCCTCCAGTTTGGCAATTCTGGAGACACAATGCAGCACTCTGCCTGCCCTCCAGAAGAAAAATTTTGCCCTATAGGGCTAACCAGAAACACCAAATGAGTAACAACCTGCATGCCACTCGACCATACCCCAATTATACAATCTAGCCTGTGCACTAAAGCCCTGTCTGACACAGCCTGAAGGCAGACCTCCAGTCCTACACCCAGACAGCTGGCCGTACACTGAGCATAGCAAACCCACAATGGCTTTCGGGCATCATCTCTACCCAACCTCAGTTTTCACCTTCAGAATCTAGACCTTATCTCCACTCACTGCTCAGGAGTGAACGTGATACAAGAATCAGAACTTCTCCTTCGCCATGGCAAGAAACCTTGTGGTTGGCATGTGGTCCAACGTTCATTGTAGGAGAAAGCAGCATGGACTATGAGGCCCCACCTATCCCTGAGGGCTACAATTTGCACAAACACACATTGTGACCCTCAGCGTGAGCCCTATCCTCATGTAAAGCCTCTTAGTGACTGGAACAAGAGCCCACATATGGGGCTTGCCAAGCCCCTAGTCCCCCAATCTCAACCAGAGTTAGAGATGTCTAGTCACCCCTACTCAGGGTACTGCTCTGGAATCCCTCTTTGGTGGGACACCTGAGGTAAAATAAAAATACAGAAAGGACTCTTCCCATCCACAGAATGATCCCAACGACTTGGGATCAGGCCAAATCACCAGAGAAAGACTTGTCCATGGCCCTTGAGGACACCCCAACATTCCACAGCCACCGTAGGCACAAAAACCAGAATCAAGAGCCTGAGCAAACGCCACATACTCGCCCTTTGTTCATAGCCCGGAAAATTCTCACGGTGTGTAAATCGAGCCTTCATACATACATCCCCAAACCTAAGCTGAGTTTGTGTTTTCAGACTTCTGTCCCCACAGTCCTGGCCCACACACCATCCAAGCTGGGGCCCCTGGAGCCACACCTGAGGACTGTGGCTTCCTTCTCCAGGGGAATTCTGCCATTTCCATTGGCCACAACCCTATAGATTAGGAGAAACCTCCAAACTCCCGGAGGCCATCCCAATAGTGTTGGATGCCCAGGACAAACAGGGATGATCTTTCACAAGTTAGGAAACTACCTCCACTCAGACCCAGAGACAGATATCCCCATAGAATAAGATTGAACTGGACAGGCACTTAGGCCCTAATCAGATCCATTGCTTTTGTTTCCAGGCATCTCTCCTCAGAGGCCTGGTTACCAATACCAGCATATGGGGGATTACTGAGGCACTCATAGAAAAATCTCGTCTCCACATAGGAAATGTACTCTTTGGAGCTCTATAAAAACCTCTGTTTAGGAGAATCTTTCAGGGCCCCGGATCAAGCGCCCCTTTCCAAGGTCTCCATGGACTTAAACCCATATTATGATCTATCCTGGGTAGAGTCCATGTCAACTCATCCCCCTTGGTTTCTCCCCCAGGGCCTGCAGATCAAACCTGCCTTGTTGCTAGGAGACAACTAGAATGGGAGGCGGGCTGCCCAGGCATCCATCCTTAGAACCCTACTCTGGAGTCGTTCCATATGGGACATCCTAGAGCCATCCAACAGGTCTCAAGGGTCCCACAGAAGGAATCTTTGCAGTCTGGTGCATCTCACAACTCCCATTGTGGGAAAATCTTCATGGCCTCTTGAGACGCTCCACTTTATAAAGGGGCCATCATGGACAGAAACTCCAACCTGAGCAAACGTCTGATATTCGCCCTGGCTTCAGGTGCATGAGATCTTGATTCAGCTCTGCAGAGTGTGCCTTCTGTGCCCTCACCCCAAAAACTAAGCCTAGCTTGTGTTCTCAGACTACCGTCCTCACACCCCTGGCCCAAAAGCCCTACAATTTGGCAATACTGGGGCCACAATGCAGCACTCTGCCTGCCCTCCAGAAGAAAAACGTTGCCTTATGGAGCTACCTAGAAACCTGAATGAGGATCAACTGAACGCCACTCGACTGCACCCCAAATATACAGTCTACCCTGTCTAATGCCCTGTCTGACACAGCATGAGCCCACACCTCCAGACCTACGCTCAACAGCTAGCCACACACTGAGCTCATTGTACCCATCAGGTCCTTAGGTCTTCATCTCTTCCCAACCTCGGTTTTCGGGTTTCAGAACATAGATCTAAACTCCAATCACTGTCCAGGGGTGAACGTGATGCAGAAATCACAACTATTCCTTCGCCATGGCCGGAAACCTTGTGGTTGGCATATTCTCCAACGTTCAGTGTAGGAGAATCCAGCGTGGCCCATGAGGCCCTTCCCATGCTTGAGGGCCTTGTTGGCACAAATAGGCACTGTGACCCTCAGCATGAGCCCTGTCCTCAAGGAAGACCTCTCAGAGTCTGAATCAAGAGCCCACATATTGGACTTGCCATGCCCCTAGGCCCCCAAACTTAAACAGAGGTGGGGTTATCCAGTTGTCCCTCCGAGGACTCTGCTCTGGAATCCCTCTTTTATTGGCACATATGAGGTACATAAAATAAAATAAAAAAAACAGAAAGGACACCTCCCATCCCACAGAATGTACCCAAACCTTTGGTATTGTGTTAAATCCTCAGGGAAGGAAAGCCGTCTACAACCCATGAGGCCACGCCAGCATTCGACCCACATTGTTGACACTAATCCAGAGACAAAACCTGAGCAAGCACCTCAAACTCACCCTTTTACATATCCCGAAGTGTTATCACGGTCTGTAGATTGGGCGTGCCATATCTATGTCCCCAATCCTAAGCGGAGTTTGTGTTTTCGGACTTCTGTCCCCACAGGCCTGGCCCACACACCCTCAAGGGTGGGCCCCTAGAGCGAAACTCAGAACTGTGCCTGCCCTCTCCAGGGGATTTCTGCCCATTCCATTGGCCACAACTCTATAGATTAGGAGAAACTCCAAAAACCGAGGCCATTCCCAATATTATAGGCTGCCCAGGACAAAAAGGGGCGATCTGACACAAGCCGAGCAACTACCTCCCCTCAGATCCATAGAAACGTCTCCCCAGGAAGGAGATTGAACCGGACAGGCACCTAGGCCCTAATCATATCCATTGCCTTTGTTTCCAGGCATATCTCCTCAGAGGCCTGGTTTCCAATACCAGCATATGGGAGATTCCTTAGGCACTCATCAAAACAATTCTCTTCTCTACATAGGAAACGTACTCTTTAGAGCTCCATCAAAACCTCCGGTTATGAACATCCCTCAAGGCCCCGGATCAAGCACCCCATTCCAAGGTCTCCATGGACACAAATGCACATTATGACCCATCCTCAACTCACCCATTTCAACACACCCGCCTCGGTTACTCCCCTAGATCCAGCAGATCGATCTTGCCTTGGCGCTATGAGACACCTGGAAAGGGAGGCAGGCTTCCCAGGCATCCATCCTTAGAACCCTGCTCTGGATAGCTTCCTTACGGGATGTCCTGGAGCCATCCAGCATGTCTCGACTGTCCCACGGAAGGAATCATTGCGGTTTGGAGCATCTCACAATTCCCATCGTGGGAAAACCTCCATGGCCTCGTGACACCCTCCCCTTCATGAAGGGGCCATCATGGACAGAAACTCCAACCTGAGCCAACGTCTGATCCTAGCTCTGTCTTCAGGTACACGGGATCTCGAATCATCTCTGCAGAGGGTTCCTGCCGTCCCCTCACCCCGAAATCTAAGTCTGGCTTGTGTTCTCAGAATTTTTTCCTCACACTCCTGGCCCACAAGCCTTCCAGTTTGGGAATTCTGGAGCCACTATGTGGCACTGTGTCTTCCTTCCAGAAGAAAAACGTTGCCCTCTGGGGCTACCCAGTAACCACAAATGAGTACCAACCTGCACGAAACTCGACTGCACCCCAATGATACAGTCTACCCTGGGCACTAATTCCTTGTCTGCCACAGCCTGAGCCTGCACCTCCCAAAACACACTCAACAGCTGGCCGAACACTGAGCACATCAGTCACACCATGGCCTTAGGTCTTCATCTCTTCCCAACCTCAGTTTTCAGGCTTCAGAACCTAGACCTTAAATCCAATCACAGTCCAGGAGTGAAAGTGTTGCAGAAATTAGAACTCCTTCTTCCCCTGGCCAGAAAACTTGTGGTTGCCATATTGTGCAACGTTCAGTGTAGGAGAAACCAGCATGGTACATTAGGCCACGCCCTGACTTGAGGGGCTCCTTGGGTACAAAAATACATTGTGAAACTCAATGTGAGCCCTATGCTCAAGGAAGGCCTCTCAGTGTCTGGACCAAGAGCCCACATATGGGGCTTGCCATGTTCTTAGGTCCCAATGTTAACCAGAGTTCTGGTTGTCCAGTCGCCCCTCCCCAGGACTCTGCTGTGGAATCCCACTCTTGGTGGTCCACCTGAGGTAAAAAAAAAAAACAGAAAGGCCTCCTCCCTTCCCACAGAATGTCCCCAAACTCTTGGGATTGGGTCAAATCCTCAGAAAGGGAGCCTCATCGATGGCCCATGAGGACACCCGGACATTCCATGGCAATCGGTGACACATATCCAGAAAAAAATAAGCATGAGCAAGCACCTCACTTTCGCCCTTTGTTCATATCCCGAAGAGTTCTCCTCACGGTCTTTATATCGGGCCGGCCATACCTACAGACCCAAACCTAAGTGGAGTTTGTGTTTTCAGACTTTTGTCCAAATAGCCCTGGACCACACACGCTCCACATTTGGGTCCCTGGAGCCACACCTCAGGACTGTGCTTCCCTTTCAAGAGAATTCTTCCCATTCTATTGGCCACAACCTTGCAAATTAGGAAAAACCTCCAAAGTTACCGAGGCCATCCCAATAGTGTAGGCCGCCCAGGACAAACAGGTGTGATCGCAAACCAGCTGAGCAACTACCTCCACTCAGACAAAAGATGTCCCCAGAGAAGAATATTGAACCGGACAGGCCCCTAGGCCCTAATCAGATCCATTGCTTTGGTTTCCAGGCATCTCTCCTCAGAGGCCTCATTTCCAATACCAGCAAATGGTGGTTTCCTGAGGCACCAATAAGAACAAATCTCATCTCCCCATGGAAAACTTGCTCATTGGAGCTTTGTTATAACCTCTGGTTAGGAGAATCCTTCAGGGCCCTGGTGCCACTGCCCCATACCAAGGTCTCAATGGACTCAAACCAACATTAAAACCATCCTCAGGAAAGTCCATTTCAACTCATTTAAGACCATCCTCAGGAAAGTCCATTCCAACTCAGCGCCCTCTGATGCTTCCCCAAGCCAACAGATCAAACGTTTCTTGTTGCTAGGAGACAATTGGAATTGAGACTGTCTGCCCAGGCATCCATACTTATAACACTGTTCTGGAAAAATACCTTAGGAGACATCCTGGAGCCATCCAACAAATCTTAATTGTCCCACAGAAGGAATCCTTGCGGTTTGGAGCATCTCACAACTCTAATAGTGCTAAAACCCCCATGGCCTCATAATGCCCCCCCCTTTAATGAAGGGGCCAACATGGACAGAAACTCCAACCTGAGCCAAAGTCTGATCCTCGACCTGACTTCAGACTCATGAGATCTCAATTCAGCTCTGCAGAGTGTGCCTGCCATGTCCATTCCCCGAAACCTAAGCCTAGCTTGTGTTCTCAGACTTCTGTCCTCACTCTCCTGGCCCACAAGTCCTCCAGTTTGGGAATTCCGAAGCCACAATGCAGCACTCTGCCTGCCCTCCAGAAGAAAAACTTTGCCCTATGCTGCTAATAAGAAACACCAAATGATTATCTAATGCATGCCACTCGACTGTAAAGCAATTATACAGCCTACCCTGAATACTAATGCCCTGTCTGGCACAGCCTGAGACAAGACATCCCATACGACACCTAGACGCTGGCTCCAACCTGGACACAAGGGACCCGCTATCGCTGTAGTTCGTCATCTCTTCCCAAGTTCGGTTTTCAGGCTTCAGAACCTAGACCTTATCTCCAATCACTGCCCAGGGGTTAACATGATGCAGAAATTAGAATTCCTCCTTCCCCATGGCCAGAAACCTTGTGGTTGGCATGTTGTCCAACGTTCAATGTGGGAAAACCTGCATTGTCGGAAAGGCCACGCCAGTGCTTGAGGGCCGCCTAGGGCACAGACATGCATTGTGACCTGTAGCGTGAGTCCCGTATTAAAGTAACGCCTCTCAGTGGCTGGACCAAGATCCTGCATATGGGGCTTGTCATATCCATAGGCCCCCTGGCTTAACCAGAGAGCGAGTATTCCAGTTGTCATTACCCACTGCTATGCTCCAGAATACCTCTACTGGGGGGGGCACAAAAAGCAGAAAACAGGACTCTTCCCTTCCCACAGAATGACCCCAAGCTCTTGGGGGCTGGACAAACTACTAGAGAGGGAGACTTCCACGACCCATGAGGCAACTCCTACATTAAACGGCCATTGTGGACAAAATATCCAGAGACAAAAGACTGAGCGACTGCCTCCCTCTCACCCTTCTTTCATATCCAGAGGAGCTCCCCTCACGGACTGTAGATCAGGCCTGCCATAACCTTGGCCCCAAACATGAGCTGAGTTTGGGTTTTTGGATGTCTGTCTGCACAGCCGTGGCCCACACTGCCTCCAGGCAGGGGTCTCTGGAGCCACACCACAGAACTGTGCCTGCTCTCTCCTAAGAAACTGCCCGTTCCATTGGCCACAACTCTACAAAATAGTAGAAACCTCAATGTCCCCAAGGACATCCCACTACCGCAAGCCGCACTGGACAAACAGGGGCATTATGACACCAGCTGAGCAACTACTATCTCCATGCAGACACACAGACTGATATCCGCAGAGACAGAAGATTGAACCAGACAGGCCCCTAGGCCCTATTATGAACTCTGGCTTTGGTGTCCAGGTATGACTCCTCAGAGGCCTGGGTTCGAAGACCAGCATATGGGGCTATCCTGAGGCACCAGACAGAACACCTCTCATCTCCGCATGGAAAGCTTCCTTGTTGGAGTTGTGTCAAACCCTTCGGGTTGGAGAATCCTGCAGAGTCCCTTAGCTACTGCCACATTCCAAGGTCTCCATGGCCACCAACCCACATTATGACTCATCCTCAGGAAAGTCCATTTAACCTCAGCCTTCTGGGTAGCTCACCCAGGAGCCCGCAGATTGAGCGTGCCTTGTCTCGACCAGGCAATGGGAAGGTGAGTTGGCGTTTCTCGGCATCCATGCTTAGGCCCCTGCTCTCGAGTCTTTCTGTATGGGGCATCCTGGAACCATCCAATAGTACTCGACTGTCCTGAAGAAGGAAACTTTGAAGTTTGGAGCAGCTCAAAACTCCCAGCGTAGGGAAACCTCCCTGGCCTCATGACGCCCCCACCCCCTTCAGGAAGGGGCCGTCATGGACACAAACTCCAGCTTGAGGCAACATCTGATACTCGCCCTGACCTCAGATGCAGAAGATCTCGAT
Organism: Mustela putorius furo; assembly: GCF_011764305.1. Lineage (NCBI taxonomy): Eukaryota > Metazoa > Chordata > Mammalia > Carnivora > Mustelidae > Mustela > Mustela putorius. The sequence continues at coordinate 87,645 of NW_025422204.1, read as the reverse complement.
TCAGCCTCTGCACAGTGGGCCCAAACCTCGTGCTACCTTGTGTTTTCAGACTTCCTTCCTCACACTCCTGGCAAACATGTCCTCAAGACTTGGAATTCTGGAACCAAAATGCAGCCCTATGCTGGCCCTCCAGAAGAAAAACGTTGCTCTATGGGGATCTCCATAAACCCCAAATGAGGATCAACCTGCTCGGTTCTCGACCTCACCCCAATTGGATTGTTCGGGTTGTCCATTCATCCCTCCCCAGAGCTCTGCTTTGGAATCCCTCTTTTGGTGGGACACCTGAGGTAACAAAACTAAAACGACTCCTCCCATCCTTCAGATTGACCCAAAACAATTGTGATTGGACCAAATTCACCGAGAGGAAGTCTCGTCCATGGCCCATGAGGCCTCCCTGAGCTTCCACAGCCATCGTTGACAACAAATCCAGAGACGAAAGTCTGAGCAAGCGCCTCACACTCGCTCTTTTGTCGTATCCCGAAGAGTTCCCCTCACGGTCTGTATATCGGGCCTGCCATACCGACTTCCCAAACCTAAGCCGAGTTGTGTTTTCAGACTTCTGTCCCCACATTCCTGGCCCACAGACCCTTCAGGGTGGGGCGCCTGGAGCCACACATCAGGACTGTGCCTGTCCATACCACGGGAATTCTGCCCATTCCATTGTCCACAATCGTACAAATTAGGAAAAACCTCCAGAGTCCCCAAGGACATCCCAATAATTTAGGCCGCCCAGGACAAACAAGGGTCATCTGAAACCAGCTGAGCATCTACCTGTACTCAACGTAGATGGATGTCCCCAGAGAAGAAGATTAAATCAGACAGGCCCCTAGGCCTGAATCAGATTCATTGCTTTCGGTTACAGGTATCTCTCCTCAGAGGCCTGGTTTCCAATATTAGCATATCAGGATTTCATGAGGCAGCAATCAGAACAAATCTCTTCTCCACATGGGAAAATTATCCTTTGAAGATGTCTCAAAACCTCCAGTTAGGAGAATCCTTCAGGGCCTGTGTGCCACTGCCCCATTACAAGGTCTCCATAGACACAAAAACACTTTAGGACCCATCCACAGGAGAGTCCATTTCAAATCAGCATATTCGGTTGCTCCGCGAGATCCAGCAGATCTAACTCCTCTTGTTGCTGGGAGACAATTGGAATGTGAGGTGGCCTACCCCGCCATCCATCCTTAAAACCCTGCTCGGAATCGTTGGCCTGGAGCCAACCAACAGGTCTCAATTGTCCTGCAGAAGAATCTTTGCAGTTGGGAGCTTCTCAGAACTCCCATCGTGAGAGAACCCCCATGGCCATATGATCCCCCCTCCCTTCATAAAGGGGCCATCAGGGACATAAGGTCCAAACTGAGCGATCGTCTGATCCTCACCCTGACTTCAGATGCACGAGATCTCGGTTCAGGTCTGTAGATTGTGCCTGCCATGTCCTCACCCAGAAACCTAAGCCTTGCTTGTGTCCTCAGACTTCTGTCCACAGACTACTGGCTCACAAGCCCTTCAGTTTGGCAATCCAGAACTACAATGCAGCACTCTACCTGCCCTGCAGAAGAAATACATTGCACTCTGGGGCTACCTAGAAACCACAAATGAAGATCAACCTGCACGACACTTGGCTATACCCAAAATATATAGGATGACCTGGGCAATAATGCCCTTTCTAACACAGCCTGAGCCTGGACCTACTAGGCCCATCCAGACAGCTGGCTACAAACTGAGAACTTCAGACAATCCATGGCCTTAGGTCGTTATCCCTTCCCAACCTCAGTTTTCAGGCTTCAGAACCTAGACCTTATCTCGAATCACTGCCCAGGATTGAAAATGATGCAGAAATTAGAACTCCTTCCTAATGGCAGGAAAACTTGTGGTTGGCTTGTTGTCCAACGTTCAGTGTAGTGGAAACCAGTGTGTCCCTTGAGGCCCCGCCATTGCTTGCGGTCCAGATAGGTAGCAAACACATATTGTGACCCTCAGCCTTAGCCCAGTCCTCAGGTAAGGCCTCTCAGTGGCTGGATGAAAGACAGCATATTGGGCTTGCCATGCCCCTAGGCCCCAATTTTAAACCATAGTTCGTGTTGTCCCTTCACTCTTCCCCAGGGCTCTGCTTTGGAATTCCTCTTTTGGAGGGACACCTGATGTAACAACCCTGAAACGAGTCCTCCATCCAACAGATTGACGAAAAACAATTGGGATCGGGCCAAATCCACAGAGAGCAAAATTCGTCCATGGCCCATGAGGCCTCCCCAACATTCCATGGCCATCGCTGATACAAAATCCAGAGACAAAAGCTTAAGCAAGCGCCACAGACTCGCACTATCTTCATATCCTGAAGTTGCCTTCGCATGGTTTGTAGATCGGGCCTGCCATACCTACGTCCCCAAACATAAGCTGAGTTTGTGTTTTCGGACTTCTTTCCTCAAATTTCCAAAATCGTACAAATTAGGAGAAGCCTCCAAAGTCCCTGAGGCCATCCTAATATTATAGGCCGCCCGGGACAAAAAAGGGCAGTCTGACACCAGCTGAGCATCTAACTCCACTCATACCCTAGAAGGATTTCCCCAGAGAAGAAGATTGAAAAAGACAGGACCCTAGGCCAAAATCGGATCCATTGCTTTGGTTTACAGGCATGTCTCCTCAAAACCCTGGATTCCAATACCAGCATTGGGGTTTTCCTGAGGCACCCATCAGAACAAACCTCGTCTCCACAAGGAAACTTGTGCATGGGAGCTATGTCAAAAGCTTAGGGGAATACTTCAGGGTCCCGGTGCCACCGCCCCATTCCAAGGCCCTCATGGACACTAACACTCATTAGACCCATCCTCAGGAAAGTCCATTTCAACTCAGCCACCCCGGTTGCTCCCGCAGAGCCATCAGATCTAAACTGTCTTGTCGCTAGGAGACAATTGGAATGCGAGGCGGGCTTCCCAGGCATCCATCCTCGAACGTTGGTCTGGACTCATCCATATGGAATGTCCTGGATCAGTCCAACAGGTCTCAATTGTTCCGCAGAAGGAATCCTTGGAGGGGGCATCCCACCACTCCCAACGTGGGAAAACCTCCACAGCCTCGAGATTCGGCTCCCTTTATGTAGCCGCTGTCATGAACAGAAAATCCAAGCTTAGCCAAATTCTGATCCTCGCTCTGACTTCAGATGCATGAGATATTGCTTCAGATCTTCAGGGGGTACATGCCGTGCCCTCGCCCTGAAACCCAAGTCTAGCTGTCCCTAGGACCCAATTTTAACCAGATTTCTGGATGTCAAATCGCCCCTCCCAAGGGCTCTACTCTGGAATCCCTCATTTGGTGGGAACTCTGAGTTTGAAAAACAAAACAAAACAAAACCAAAAACAACAACGGACTACTTCCGTCCGACAAAATGACCCCAAACTCTTTGGATTGGGCCAAACCCCTGGGAGTAAGACTTGTCCATTTCCCATGAAGTCACCCGGAAATTTCATGACCATGAATGGCATGATATCCAGAGATAAATACTTGAGCAAGAGCCTCACACTCGCTCTTTTTTCATATCCCGAAGAGTTCTCCTCATGGTCTGTAGATCAGTCCTGCCATACCTATGACCCGAAACATAAGCCGAGTTTGTGTTTTCAGACAACTGTCCAAACAGCCCTGGCCTACACAGCCTACAGGCTTAGGCCCCTGGACCAAAGCTGACGACCGTACTTGCCCTCTCCAAGGGAATTCTGTGTGCCCATTCCAATGGCCACAACGCTACTAATAGGATAAACCTCGAAAGTCCCTGAGGCCATCCCAATAGTGGTGGCTTCCCATGACAAACAGGAGCAATCTGAGCCCATCTGAGAACCTACCTGCACTCAGACTTGTATTCTGATATCCCCAGAGGTAAAAAGGAACGAACAGGCCCCTAGGCCCTAATCGGATCCATTGCTTTGGTTTCCAGGCATCTCTCCTCAGAGGCCTGGATTTCAGTACCAGCATATGGCTGTTACTTGACTCACCCACCAGAACAAATCTCATCTACACATGGGAAACTTGCAAGTGGGAGTGAAGTCAAAGCCTCTGTTTAGGAGAACCCTTCAGAGCCCCAGTGCCACCGCGTCATTCCAAGGTATCCATAGACACAAAAACACTTTAGGACCCATCCACAGGAGAGTCCATTTCAACTCAGCATATTCGGTTGCTCCGCGAGATCCAGCAGATCTAACTTGTCTTGTTGCTAGGAGACAATTGGAATGCGAGGTGGGCTACCCAGCCATCCATCCTTAGAACCCTGCTCAGAACCGTTAGCCTGGAGCCAACCAACAGGTCTCAATTGTCCTGCAGAAGAATGTTTGAAGTTGGGAGCTTCTCAGAACTCCCATCGTGAGAGAACCCCCATGGCCATATGATCCCCCCTCCCTTCATAAAGGGGCCATCAGGGACATAAGGTCCAAACTGAGCGATCGTCTGATCCTCACCCTGACTTCAGATGCACGAGATCTCGGTTCAGGTCTGTAGATTGTGCCTGCCATGTCCTCACCCAGAAACCTAAGCCTTGCTTGTGTCCTCAGACTTCTGTCCACAGACTACTGGCTCACAAGCCCTTCAGTTTGGCAATCCAGAACTACAATGCAGCACTCTACCTGCCCTGCAGAAGAAATACATTGCACTCTGGGGCTACCTAGAAACCACAAATGAAGATCAACCTGCACGACACTTGGCTATACCCAAAATATATAGGATGACCTGGGCAATAATGCCCTTTCTAACACAGCCTGAGCCTGGACCTACTAGGCCCATCCAGACAGCTGGCTACAAACTGAGAACTTCAGACAATCCATGGCCTTAGGTCGTTATCCCTTCCCAACCTCAGTTTTCAGGCTTCAGAACCTAGACCTTATCTCGAATCACTGCCCAGGATTGAAAATGATGCAGAAATTAGAACTCCTTCCTAATGGCAGGAAAACTTGTGGTTGGCTTGTTGTCCAACGTTCAGTGTAGTGGAAACCAGTGTGTCCCTTGAGGCCCACCCATTGCTTGCGGTCCAGATAGGTAGCAAACACATATTGTGACCCTCAGCCTTAGCCCAGTCCTCAGGTAAGGCCTCTCAGTGGCTGGATGAAAGACAGCATATTGGGCTTGCCATGCCCCTAGGCCCCAATTTTAAACCATAGTTCGTGTTGTCCCTTCACTCTTCCCCAGGGCTCTGCTTTGGAATTCCTCTTTTGGAGGGACACCTGATGTAACAACCCTGAAACGAGTCCTCCATCCAACAGATTGACGAAAAACAATTGGGATCGGGCCAAATCCACAGAGAGCAAAATTCGTCCATGGCCCATGAGGCCTCCCCAACATTCCATGGCCATCGCTGATACAAAATCCAGAGACAAAAGCTTAAGCAAGCGCCACAGACTCGCACTATCTTCATATCCTGAAGTTGCCTTCGCATGGTTTGTAGATCGGGCCTGCCATACCTACGTCCCCAAACATAAGCTGAGTTTGTGTTTTCGGACTTCTTTCCTCAAATTTCCAAAATCGTACAAATTAGGAGAAGCCTCCAAAGTCCCTGAGGCCATCCTAATATTATAGGCCGCCCGGGACAAAAAAGGGCAGTCTGACACCAGCTGAGCATCTAACTCCACTCATACCCTAGAAGGATTTCCCCAGAGAAGAAGATTGAAAAAGACAGGACCCTAGGCCAAAATCGGATCCATTGCTTTGGTTTACAGGCATGTCTCCTCAAAACCCTGGATTCCAATACCAGCATTGGGGTTTTCCTGAGGCACCCATCAGAACAAACCTCGTCTCCACAAGGAAACTTGTGCATGGGAGCTATGTCAAAAGCTTAGGGGAATACTTCAGGGTCCCGGTGCCACCGCCCCATTCCAAGGCCCTCATGGACACTAACACTCATTAGACCCATCCTCAGGAAAGTCCATTTCAACTCAGCCACCCCGGTTGCTCCCGCAGAGCCATCAGATCTAAACTGTCTTGTCGCTAGGAGACAATTGGAATGCGAGGCGGGCTTCCCAGGCATCCATCCTCGAACGTTGGTCTGGACTCATCCATATGGAATGTCCTGGATCAGTCCAACAGGTCTCAATTGTTCCGCAGAAGGAATCCTTGGAGGGGGCATCCCACCACTCCCAACGTGGGAAAACCTCCACAGCCTCGAGATTCGGCTCCCTTTATGTAGCCGCTGTCATGAACAGAAAATCCAAGCTTAGCCAAATTCTGATCCTCGCTCTGACTTCAGATGCATGAGATATTGCTTCAGATCTTCAGGGGGTACATGCCGTGCCCTCGCCCTGAAACCCAAGTCTAGCTGTCCCTAGGACCCAATTTTAACCAGATTTCTGGATGTCAAATCGCCCCTCCCAAGGGCTCTACTCTGGAATCCCTCATTTGGTGGGAACTCTGAGTTTGAAAAACAAAACAAAACAAAACAAAAACAACAAAAAACGGACTACTTCCGTCCGACAAAATGACCCCAAACTCTTTGGATTGGGCCAAACCCCTGGGAGTAAGACTTGTCCATTTCCCATGAAGTCACCCGGAAATTTCATGACCATGAATGGCATGATATCCAGAGATAAATACTTGAGCAAGAGCCTCACACTCGCTCTTTTTTCATATCCCGAAGAGTTCTCCTCATGGTCTGTAGATCAGTCCTGCCATACCTATGACCCGAAACATAAGCCGAGTTTGTGTTTTCAGACAACTGTCCAAACAGCCCTGGCCTACACAGCCTACAGGCTTAGGCCCCTGGACCCAAGCTGACGACTGTACTTGCCCTCTCCAAGGGAATTCTGTGTGCCCATTCCAATGGCCACAACGCTACTAATAGGATAAACCTCGAAAGTCCCTGAGGCCATCCCAATAGTGGTGGCTTCCCATGACAAACAGGAGCAATCTGAGCCCATCTGAGAACCTACCTGCACTCAGACTTGTATTCTGATATCCCCAGAGGTAAAAAGGAACGAACAGGCCCCTAGGCCCTAATCGGATCCATTGCTTTGGTTTCCAGGCATCTCTCCTCAGAGGCCTGGATTTCAGTACCAGCATATGGCTGTTACTTGACTCACCCACCAGAACAAATCTCATCTACACATGGGAAACTTGCAAGTGGGAGTGAAGTCAAAGCCTCTGTTTAGGAGAACCCTTCAGAGCCCCAGTGCCACCGCGTCATTCCAAGGTATCCATAGACACAAAAACACTTTAGGACCCATCCACAGGAGAGTCCATTTCAACTCAGCATATTCGGTTGCTCCGCGAGATCCAGCAGATCTAACTTGTCTTGTTGCTAGGAGACAATTGGAATGCGAGGTGGGCTACCCAGCCATCCATCCTTAGAACCCTGCTCGGAACCGTTAGCCTGGAGCCAACCAACAGGTCTCAATTGTCCTGCAGAAGAATGTTTGAAGTTGGGAGCTTCTCACAACTCCCATCGTGAGAAAACACCCATGGCCTCGTGATCCCCCCCCCCTTCATGAAGTGGCCCTCAGGGACATAAAGTCCAACCTGGGCAATCGTCTGATCCTCACCCTGTCTTCAGATGCACGTGATCTCGGTTCAGATCTGTAGATTGTGCCTGCCATGTCCTCACCCAGAAACCTAAGCCTAGCTTGTGTCCTTAGACTTCAATCCTCAGACTACTGGCCCACAAGCCCTACTGTTTGGCAATCCAGAATTATAATGCAGCACTGTGCCTGCCCTCCAGAAGAAAAACATTGCCTTCTGGGGCTACCCAGAAACCCCAAATGAAGATCAACCAGCACGCCACTTGCCTGTACACAAAATATATAGGCTGACCTGGGCAATAATGCCCTTTTTGACAGAGGCTGAGCCTGGACCTCCTGGCCCCACCCATACACCTGGCCGCTCACTGAGCACATCGGACCAGCCATTGCCTTAGGTTATTATCTCTTCCCAGCCTCGGTATTCAGGATTTAGAACCTAGACGTTATCTCCAATCACTGCCCATGTTTAAAAATGAGGCAGAAATCAGAAATCTTTCCCGATGGCAAGAAACCTTGTGGTAGGCTTGTTGTATAATGTTCAGTGTAGTGGATACCAGGGTGTCCAATCAGGCACCGCCATTGCTTGCGGGCCACATAGGTGGCAAACAAATATTGTGACCCTCAGCCTTAGCCCAATCCTCAGGTAAGGCCTCTCAGTGGCTCGATGGAGAGACAGCATATTGGGTTTGCCATGCCCCTAGGCCCCAATTATTAACCATAGTTCGTGTTGTCCCTTCACTCTTCCCCAGGGCTCTGCTTTGGAATACCTCTTTTGGTGGGACACCTGAGGTAACAAACCTGAAAGGAGTCCTCCCATCCCACAGATTGACGAAAAACAATTGGGATCGTGCCAAATCCACAGAGAGCAAGATTCGTCCATGGCCCTTGAGGCCTCCCCAACATTCCACGGACGTCGCTGATACAAAATCCAGACACAAAAGCCTGAGCACGCGCCTCAGACTCGCTCATTCTTCATATCATGAAGAGTTCTTCAGATAAGAACCTACACGGCACTCGAAGGCACCCAAAATATATAGTCTAACCTGGACACTAATGCACTGTCTGACAACCTGAGCCCGGACCTCGTGACCAACAACCAGACAGCTGACGGCACACTGAGCACATCAGACCCGCCATGGCTTTAGGTCATCATCTCTTCCCTACCTCAGTTTTCAGGCTTCAGAACCTAGACCTTATCTCCAATCACTGCCCAGGGGTGACTGTGATGCAGAAATCAGAACTCTTCCTTACCCATGGCAAGAAACCTTGTGGTGGCATGTTGTCCAACGTTCAGTGTAGGAGAAAGCAGCATTCATCCTGAGGCCCCGCCATTCTTGAGTGCGACGAGGGCATAAACACGCAATGTGACCCTCAGCGTGAGTCCTGTCCTCTTGTACGTCCTCTCAGTGGCTGGACCATTAGATGTCATAATGGGCTTGACATGTCCCTAGGACCCAATTTTTAACCAGATTTCTGGTTGTCCAGTCGCCCCTCCCCAGGGCTCGACTCTGGAATCCCTCATTTGGTGGGACACCTGAGGTTGGAAAACAAAACAAAACAAATCAACAACAAGAGAACAACGGACTTCTTCCATCCCACAAAATGAACCCAATCTCTATGGACGGGGCCAAACCCCCAGAGAGTAAGACTCATCCATTTCCCATGAAGTCACCCGGAAATTTCACGACCATGAGTGATACGATATCCAGAGACAAAAACTTGAGCAAGAGTCTCACACTCGCCCTTTTTTCATATCCCGAAGGGTTCTCCTCATGGTCTGTAGATCACTCCTGCCATACCTATGACCCGAAACATAAGCCGAGTTTGTGTTTTCAGACAACTGTCCAAACAGCCCTTACCTAACACCCTACAGGCTCAGGCCCCTGGAGCCAAACCTGACGACTGTGATTGCCCTCTCCAAGGGAATTGTGTGTGCCCATTCCAATGGCCACAACCCTACTAATAGGATAAACCTCCAAAGTCCCTGAGGCCATCCCAATATTTGCGGCTTCCCAGTACAAATGGGGCAATCTGGGCCCATTGAGCACCTACCGGCACTCAGACCTGTAGACTGATGTGCTCAGAGGTAAAAAGGAAAGAACAGGCCCCTAGGCACCTATCGGATCCATTGCTTTGTTTTCCAGGCATCTCTCCTCAGAGGCCTGGATTTCAATAACAGCATATGGCTGTTTCTTGACTCACACATCAGAACAAATCTCATCTACACATGGGAAACGTGCACGATGGAGCTATGAAAGCCTCTCTTTAGGAGAACCCTTCAGGGCCCCAGTGCCACCGCTTCATTCCAAGGTCTCCATACACACAAAATCATATTAGGAGACATCCACGGGAGAGTCCATTTCAACTCAGCCTCCTCGGTTGCTCCCCCAGATCCAGCAGATCTAACCTGTCTTGTTGCGTGGAGACAATGCTATGCGAGTTGGGCTAACAAGCCATCCATCCTTAGAACCCTACTCGGAATCTTGTCCTGGACCCAACCAACATGTCTCAATTGTCTGCAGAAGGATCTTTGCAGTTGGGAACTTCTCACAACTCTCATCGTGGGAAAACCCCCATGGCCTCGTGATCCACCCCCTTTTCAAGAAGGGGCCATCAGGGACAGAATGTCCAACCTGAGCGTTCGTCTGATCCTCGCCCTTACTTCAGATGCATGAGATCTCGATTCAGGTCTGTAGATTGTGCCTGCAATATCCTCACCAAGAAACCGAGGCCTAGCTTAGGATCTCAGACCTCGGACCTCAGACTACTGGCCCACAAGCCCTCCAGTTTGGCAATCCAGAACTACATTACAGCAGGCTTCAGAACCTAGACCTTATCTCCAATCCCGGCCCGGGTTTGAAAATGATGCAGAAATCAGAACTCTTTCACCATGGCAAGAAACCTGGTGGTTGGCATGTTGTCCAAGGTTCAGTGTACTTGAAACCAGTGTGGCCCATGAGTCCCCACCCATGCTTGCGGACCACATTGGTAACAAACACACATTGTGACCCTCAGCCTGAGCCAAGTCCTCAGGTAAGGCCTCTCAGTGGCTGGAAGGAGAGACAGCATATTGGGCTTGCCATGCCCCTAGGCCCCAATTTTTAACCATAGTACGGGTTGTCCCTTCACTCTTCCCCAGGGCTCTGCTTTGGAATTCCTCTTTTGGTGGGACACCTGAGGTAACAAACCTGAAAGGAGTCTTCCCATCGCACAGATTGACGAGCAACAATTGGGATCGGGCCAAGTCCACAGAGAGCAAGATTCATCTATTGCCCATGAGGCCTCCTCAACATTCCACGGCCATCGCTGATACAAAACCCAGAGACAAAATCCTGAGTACGCGCCTCAGACTCGCTCATTCTTCATAACCTGAAGAGTTCTTCAGATAAGAAATTACACGGCACTCGAATGCACCCAAAATATATAGCCTAACCTGGGTCCTAATGCACTGTATGACATCCTGAGCCGGCACCTCATGACCAACACCCAGACAGCTGACCGCACACTGAGCACATCAGAACCGCCATGGCCTTAGGTCATCATCTCTTCCCTACCTCAGTTTTCAGGCTTCAGAACCTAGACTTAATCTCCAATCACTGCCCAGGGGTGACTGTGATGCAGAAATCAGAACTCTTCCTTACCCATGGCAAGAAACCTTGTGGTTGGCATGTTGTCCAACGTTCAGTGTAGGAGAAACCAGCATTCACCTTGAGGCCCCACCCTTTCTTGAGTGCGACGAGGGCATAAACACGCATTGTGACCCTCAGCGTGAGTCCTGTCCTCTAGTATGTCCTCTCAGTGGCTGGACCATTAGTTGTCATAATGGGCTTGACATGTCCATAGGACCCAATTTTTAACCAGATTTCTGGTTGTCCAGTCGCCCCGCCCAGGCCTCTACTCTAGAATCCCTCATTGCGTGGGACACCTGAGGTTGAAAAATGAAAAAACAAATCAAAAACAACAGAGCAACGGACTTCTTCCATCCCACAGAATGACCCCAAACTCTTTGGACGGGGCCAAACCCTCAGAGAATAAGACCTGTCCATTACCCATGACGTCATCCGGAACTTTCACGACCATTTGTGACACGATATTCACAGACAAAGGCTTGAACAAGAGCCTCACACTCGCCCTTTTTTCATATCCCTAAGAGTTCTCCTCATGGTCTGTAGATCAGTCCTGCCATACCTATGACCCAAAACATAAGCTGAGTTTATGTTTTCAGACAACTGTCCAAAGAGCCCTGGCCTACACAACCTACAGGCTCCGGCCCCTGGAGCCAAAAGTGACGACTGTGATTGCCCTCTCCAAGGGAATTGTATGTGCCCATTCCAACGGCCACAAACCTACTATGAGTATAAACCTCAAAAGTCCCTGAGGCCATCCCAATATTTGTGGCTTCCCAGGACAAATGGGGCAATCTGGGCCCATCTGAGTGCCTACCGGCATTCAGACCCGTAGTCTGATATGCCCAGAGGTAAAAAGGAACGAACAGTTCCCTAGGCCCCTGTCGGATCCATTGCTTTGGTTTCCAGGCATGTCTCTTCAGAGGCCTGGATTTCAATAACAGCATATGGCTTTCTTGATTCACCCATCAGAACAAATCTCATCTACATATGGGATACTTGCACGACGGAGCTATGTGAAAGCCTCTCTTTAGGAGAACCCTTCAGGGCCCCAGTGCCACCGCTTCATTCCAAGGTCTCCATAGACACAAAATCATATTAGGACACATCCACGGGAGAGTCCATTTCAACTCAGCCTCCTCGGTTGCTCCCCCAGTTACAGCAGATCCATCTTGTCCTGTTGCTTGGAGACTATTGGAATGCGAGGTGGGCTACCCAGCCATCCATCCTTAGAACCCTGCTCGGAATCATTGTCGTGGAGCCAACCAACAGGTCTCAATTGTCCTGCAGAAGAATCTTTGCAGTTGGGATCTTCTCACAACTCTCATCGTGGGAAAACCCCCATGGCCTCGTGATCCACCCCCCTTACAAGAAGGGGCCATCAGGGACAGAATGTCCACCTGAGCGATCGTCTGATCTTCGCCTTGACTTCAGATGCACGAGATCTCGATTCAGGTCTGTAGATTGTGCCTGCCATATCCTCACCCAGAAACCGAGGCCTGCTTGGGTTCTCAGTACTCCGTCCTCAGACTAGTGGCCCACAAGCCCTCCAGTTTGGCAATCCAGAACTACAATGCAGCACTCTGCCTGCCCTCCAGAAGAAAAACATTGTTCTCTGGGGCTACCCATGAACCCCAAATGAGGATCATCCTGCACGCCATTCGGCTGTACCCCAAATACATGGGCTGACCTGGGCACTAATGCCCTTTCTGACAGAGCCTGAGCCTGGACCTCCTGGCCCCACCCAGACATCTGGCCGGACCCTGAGCTCCTTGTACCCGCCATGGCCTTAGGTCGTTATCTCCCCTCAATCTCGCTTTTCAGGCTTCAGAACCTAGACCTTATCTCCAATCACGGCCCGAGTTTGAAAATGATGCAGAAATCAGAACTCTTTCCCCATGGCAAGAAACCTTCTGGTTGGCATGTTGTCCAAGGTTTAGTGTACTTGAAAACAGTGTGGCCCATGAGGCCCCGCCCATGCTTGTGGGCCACATTGGTCACAAACACACATTGTGACCTTCAGCCTGAGCCCAGTCCTCCGGTAAGGCCTCTCAGTGGCTGGATGGAGTGACAGCATATTGGGCTTGCCATGCCCCTAGGCCCCAATTTTTAGCAATAGTTCGAGTTGTCCCTTCACTCTTCCCCAGGGCTCTGCTTTGGAATTCCTCTTTTAGTGGGACACCTGAGGTAACAAACCTGAAAGGAGTACTCCCATCCCACAGATTGACGAAAAACAATTGGGATCGGGCCAAATCCACAGAGAGCAAGATTCGTCCATGGCCCATGAGGCCTCCCCAACATTCCACTGCCATCGCTGATACAATATCCAGAGACAAAAGACTGAGCACACGCCTCAGAGTCACTCATTCTTCATATCCTGAAGTGTTCTTCAGATAAGAACCTACACGGCAGTCAAATGCACCGAAAATATATAGTCTAACCTGGGCACTAAGCACTGTCTGACAACCTGAGCCCGGACCTCGTGACCAACACCCAGACAGCTGACCGCACACTGAGCACATCAGACCTGCCATGGCCGTAGGTCATCATCTCTTCCCTACCTCAGTTTTCAGGCTTCTGAACCTAGACCGTATCTCCAATCACTGCCCAGGGGTGACTGTGATGCAGAAATCAGAACTGTTCCTTACCCATGGCAAGAAACCTTGTGGTTGGCATGTTGTCCAACGTTCAGTGTAGGAGAAACTAGCATTCACTCTGAGGCCCCGCCCATTCTTGAGTGCGACGAGGGCATAAACACGCATTGTGACCCTCATCGTGAGTCCTGTCCTCTAGTACGTCCTCTCAGTGGCTGGACCATTAGATGTCTTAATGGGCTTGACATGTCCCTAGGCCCCAATTTTTAACCAGATTTCTGGTTGTCCAGTCATGCCACCCCAGGGCTCTACTCTGGAATCCCTCATTTGCTGGGAAACCTGAGGTTGAAAAACAAAACAAAACAAATCAACAACAACAGAGCAACGGCCTTCTTCCATCCCACAGAATGACCCCAAACTCTTTGGACGGGGACAAACTTCCAGATAGTAAGACTCGTCCATTTCCCATGAAGTCACCCGGAAATTTCACAACCATGAGTGACACGATATCCAGAGACAAAAACTTGAGCAGAGCTTCACACTCGCTCATTTTTCATATCCTGAAGAGTTCTCCTCATGGTCTGTAGATGAGTCCTGCCATACCTATGACCCGAAACATAAAACGAGTTTGTATTTTCAGACAACTGTCCAAACAGCCCTGGCCTACACACCCTACAGGCTCATGCCCCTGAAGCCAATCCTGACGACTGTGATTGCCCTCTCCAAGGGTATTGTATCTGCCCATTCCAATGGCCACAACCCTACTAAGAGTATAAACCTCCAAAGTCCCTGAGGCCTATCCAATATTTGTGGCTTCCCAGGACAAATGGGGCAATCTGGACCCATTTGAGCACCTACCGGCACTCCGACCCGTAGACTGATGTGCCCAGATGTAAAAAGGAATGAACAGGCTCCTAGGCACCTATCGCATCCATTGCTTTGGTTTCCAAGCATCTCTCCTCAGAGGCCTGGAATTTAATAACAGCATATGGCTGTTTCTTGACTCACCCATCAGAACAAATCTCATCTACACTTGGGAAACTTGGACAATGGAGCTATGTGAAAGCCTCTCTTTAGGAGAACCCTTCAGGGCCCCAGGGCCACCGCTTCATTCCAAGGTCTCTATAGACACAATATCATATTAGGACACATCCACAGGAGAGTCCATTTCTTCTCAGTCTCCTCGGATGCTCCCTCATATCCAGCAGATCTAACCTTTCTTGTTGCTTGGAGACAATTGGAATACGAGGTGGGCTACCCAGCAATCCATTCTTAGAACCCTGCTCCGAATCGTTGTCCTGGAGCCAACCAACAGGTCTCAATTGTCCTGCAGAAGAATCTTTGCAGTTGGGAGCTTGTAACAACTCCCATCATGGGAAAAACCTCATGGCCTCGTGATCCACCCCCACTTCAAGAAGGTCCATCAGGGACAGAATGTCCAACCTGAGCGATCGTCTGATCCTCGCCCTGAAATCAGATGTACATCTCGATTCAGGTCTCACCCAGAAACCTAGGCCTAGCTTGGGTGCTCAGACTTCCGTCCTCAGACTACTGGCCCACAAGCCCTCCAGTGTGGCAATCCAGAGCTACAATGCAGCACTCTGCCTGCCCTCCAGAAGAAAAACATTGCCCTCTCGGGCTATCCAGAAACCGCAAATGAGGATCAACCGGCACGCCATTCGGCTGTACCCCAAATATATAGGCTGACCTTGGCACTAATGCCCTTTCTGACACAGCCTGAGCCAGGACCTCCTGGCCCCACACAGACAGCTGGCCGCACACTGAGCACATTGGACCCGCTATGGCCTAAGGTCGTCATCTCTTCTCAACCACGGTTTTCAGGCTTCAGAACCTAGACTTTGTCTCCAATCACGGCCCGGGTTTGAAAATGAAGGAGAAATCGGAACTCTTTCCCCATGTCAAGAAACTTTGTAGTTGGCATGTTGTCTTAGGAACAGTGTCGTTGAAACCAGTGTGGCCCATGAGGCTTCGCCCATACTTGCATGCCACTATGGTCAGAAACACACATTGTGACCCTCAGCCTGAGCCAGTCCTCAGGTAAGGCCTCTCAGTGGCTGGATGGAGAGACAGCATATTAGGCTTGCCATGCCCCTAGGCCCAAATTTTTAACCATAGTTCGGGTTGTCCCCTAAAACGTCCCCAGGGCTCTGCTTTGGAATTCCTCTTTTGGTGGGACACCTGAGGTAACAAACCTGAAAGGAGTCATCCCATCCCACAGATTGACGAAAAACAATTGGGATCGGGCCAAATCCACAGAGAGAAAGATTCGTCCATGGCCCATGAGGCCTCCCCAACATTCCACGGCCATCACTGATACAAAACCCAGATTCAAAAGCCTGAGCAAGCGCTTCAGACTCGCTCATTCTTCATATCCTGAAGAGTTCTTCAGATAACAACCTACACGGCTCTCGAATGCACCCGAAATATATAGTCTAACCTGGGCACTAATGCACTGTCTGACATCCTGAGCCCGGACCTCGTGACCAACACCCAGACAGCTGACCGCACACTGAGCACATCAGACCCGCCATGGCCTTAGGTCATCATCTCTTCCCTACCTCAGTTTTCAGGCTTCAGAACCTAGACTTAATCTCCAATCACTGCCCAGGGGTGACTGTGATGCAAAAAACAGAACTCTTCCTTACCCATGCAAGAAACCTTGTGGCTGGCATGTTGTCCAACATTCAGTGCATGGGAAACCAACATTCACCCTAAGGTCCCACCCATTCTTGAGTGCGACGAGGGCATAAACACGCATTGTGACCCTCAGCGTGAGTCCTGTCCTCTAGAACGTCCTCTCAGTGGCTCGACCATTAGATGTCATAATGGGCTTGACATGTCCCTAGGCACCAATTTTTAACCAGATTTCTGGTTGTCCAGTCGCCCCTCCCCAGGGCTCTACTCTGGAATCCCTCATTTGCTGGGACACCTGAGGTTGAAAAACAAAACCAATCAAATCAACAACAACAGAACAATGGATTTATTCCCTCCCACAGAATGACCCCAAACACTTTGGACGGGGCCAAACCCCCAGAGAGTAAGACTCGTCCATTTCCCATGAAGTCACCCGGAAATTTCACGACCATGAGTGACACGATATCCAGAGACAAAAACTTGAGCAAGAGCCTCACATTCGCCCTTTTTTCATATACTGAAGAGTACTCCTCATGGTCTGGAGATCAGTCCTGCCATACCTATGACCTGAAACATAATCCGAGTTTGTGTCTTCAGACAACTGTCCAAAGAGCCCTGACCTACACACCCTACCGGCTCAGGCCCCTGGAGCCACACCTGACGACTGCGCTTGCCCTCTCCAAGGGAATTGTATGTGCCCATTCCAATGGCCACAACCCTACTAAGAGGATAAACTTCCTAGTCCCTGAGGCCATCCGAATATTTGTGTCTTCCCAGGACAAACAGGGGCAATTGGGCACATCTGAGCATCTACCTGCACTCAGACCCGTAGACTGATGTCCCCAGAGGTAAAAAGTAACGAACAGGACCCTAGCAACTATTGGATCCATTGGTTTGGCCCCAGGCATCTCTCCTCAGAGGCCTGGATTTAAATAACAGCATATGCCTGTTTCTTGACTCACCCATCAGAACAAATCTCATCTACACATGGGAAACTTGCACGATGGAGCTGTGTGAAAGCCTCTATTTAGGAGAACCCTTCAGGGCCCCAGTGCCACCGCTTCATTCCAAGGTCTCCATAGACACAAAATTATATTAGGACACATCCACGAGAGAGTCCATTTCAACTCAGCCTCCTCGGGTGCTCCCCCAGATCCAGCAGATCTAACCTGTCTTGTTGCTTGGAGACAATTGGAATGCGAGGTGGGCTACCCAGCTATCCATCCATAGAACCCTGCTAGGAAATGTGTTCCTGGAGCCACCCAACAGGTCTCAATTGTCCTACAGAAGAATCTTTGCTGTTGGGATATTCTCACAACTCCCATCGTGGGAAAACCCCCATGGCCTCGTGATCCACCACACCTTCAAGAATGGTCCATCAGGAACAGAATGTCCAATCTGAGTGATCGTCTGATTCTCGCCCTGACTTCAGATGCACGAGTTCTCGATTCAAGTCTGTAGATTGTGCCTGCCATATTCTCAACCAGAAACCTAGGCCTAGCTTGGGTTCTCAGACTTCCGTCCTCAGACTACTGGCCCACAAGCCCTCTAGTTTGGCAATCCAGAACTACAAGGCAGCACTCTGCCTGCCCTCCAGAAGAAAAATATTGCCCTCTGGGGCTACCCAGAAACCCCCAATGAGGATCAACCTGCACGGCATTCGGCTGTACCCAAAATATATAGGCTGACCTGGGCACTAATGCCCTTTCTGACACAGCCTGAGCCTGGACCTCCTGGCCCCACCCAGTCAGCTGGCCGCACACTGAGCACATCAGACCCGCCATGGCCTTAGGTCGTCATCTCTTCTTAAACTCGGTTTTCAGGCTTCAAAACCTAGACCTTATCTCCAATCACTGCCAGGGTTTGACATGATGCAGAAATCAGGACTCTTTCCCCATGGCAAGAAACCTTGTGATTGGCATGTTGTCCTAGGTTCCGTGTTTTGAAACCAGTTTTGCCCATGAGGTCCCGCCTATGCTTGCGGGCCACATTGGTCACCAACACATATTGTGACTCTCAGCCTGAGCCCAGTCCTCAGGTAAGGCCTCTCAGTTGTGGATGGAGAGACAGCATATTGGGCTTGCCATGCCCCTAGGCCCCAATTTTTAACTGTAGTTCGGGTTGTGTCTTCATTCTTCCCCAGGGTTCTCCTTTGGAATTCCTCTTTTGGTGGGACACCTGAGGAAACAAACCTTATAGGAGTCCTCCCATCCCACAGATCGACGAAAAACAATTGGGATCGGGCCAAATCCACAGAGAGCAAGATTCGTCCATGGCCCATAAGGCCTCCCCAACATTCCACGGCCATCGCTGATACAAAATCCAGAGACAGAAGCCTGAGCAAGCGCCTCAGACTCGATCATTCTTCATATCCTGAAGAGTTCTTCATATAAAAACCCATGGCAACAAACCATGTGGTTGCCATGTTGTCCAACGTTCAGTGTAGGAGAAACCAGCATTCACCATGAGGCCCCGCCCATTCTTGAGTGCAACGAGGGCATAAACACGCATTGTGACCCTCAGCGGGAGTCCTGTCCACTAGTACGTCCTCACAGGGGCTCGACCATTAGATGTCATAATGCGCTTGACATGTCCCTAGGCCCCAATTTCTAACCAGATTTCTGGTTGTCCAGTCGCCCCTCCCAAGGGCTCAACTCTGGAATCCCTCATTTGGTGGGACACCTGAGGTTGAAAAACAAACAAACAAATCAACAACAACAGAGCAACGTACTTCTTCCATCCCACAGATGACCCCAATCTCTTTGGACGGGGCCAAACCCCCAGAGAGTAAGATTCGTCCATTTCCCATGAAGTCACCCGAAATTTCAACGACCATGAGTGAAAGGATATCCAGAGACAAAAACTTGAGCAAGAGCCTCACACTCGCCCTTTTTTCATATCCCGAATTGTTCTCCTCAGGGTCTGTAGATCAGTCCTGCCATACCTATGACCCGAAACATAAGCCGAGTTTGTGTTTTCAGACAACTGTCCAAACAGCCTGGCCTACACACCCTACAGGCTCAGGCCCATGGAGCCAAACCTGACGACTGTGCTTTCCCTCACCAAGGGAATTGTATGTGCCCACTCCAATGGCCACAACCCTTCTAAGAGGATAAACCTCCAAAGTCCCTGAGGCCATCCCAATATTTGTGGCTTCCCGGGACAAACAGTGGCAATCTGGGCACATCTGAGCACCTACCGGCACTCAGAACCATAGATTGATGACCCCAGAGGAAAAAAGGTACGAACAGGCCCCAAGCACCTATCGGATCCATTGCTTTGGTTTCCAAGCATCTCTCCTCAGAGGCCTGGCTTCAATAACAGCATATGGCTGTTTCTTGACTCACCCGTCAGAACAAATCTCATCTACACATGGAAAACTTGCACGATGGAGCTGTGTGAAAACCTCTCTTTAGGAGAACCGTTCAGGGCCCCAGTGCCACTGCTTCATTTCAAGGTCTCCATAGACACAAAATCATATTAGGACACATCCACGGGAGAGTCTATTTCAACACAGCCTCTTCGGTTGCTCCCCCAGATCCAGCAGATGTAACCTGTCTTGTTGCTTGGAGACACTTGGAATGCGAGGTGGGCTACCCAGACATCCATCCTTAGAACCCTGCTCGGAATCCTCCTGGAGCCAACCAACAGGTCTCAATTGTCCTGCAGAAGAATCTTTGCAGTTGGGAGCTTCTCACTACTCCCATCGTGGGAAAACCCCCATGGCCTTGTGATCCACCCCACCTTCAAGAAGGGGTCATCATGAACTGAATGTCCAACCTGAACAATCGTCTCATCCTCACCCTGACTTCAGATGCACGAGATGTCGATTCAGGTCTGTAGATTGTGCCTGCCATATCCTCACCCAGAAACTAAGCCTAGCTTGGGTCTCAGTCTTCCGTCCTCAGACTACTGGTCCACAAGCCCTCCAGTTTGGCAATCCAGAACTAAAAATGCAGCACTCTGCGTGACCTCCAGAAGAAAAACATTGCCCTCTGGGGCTACCCAGAAACCCCAAATGAGGATCAACGGGGTACACCATTCGGCTGTACCCCAAATATATAGGCTGACATGGGCACAAAAGCCCTTTCTGACACAGCCTGATCCTGGACCTCCTGACTCCACCCAGACAGCTGGCCGCACACTGAGCACATCGGACCCGTCATTGCCTTAGGTCGACATCTCTTCTCAACCTCGGTTTTCAGGCTTCAGAATCTAGACCTTATCTCCAACCACGGCCCGGGTTTCATAATGATGCAGAAATCAGAACTCTTTCCCCATGGCAAGAAACCTTGTGGTTGGCATGTTGTACAAGGTTCATTGTAGTTGAAACCAGTGTGGCCAATGAGGCCCCGCCCATGCTTGCGGGCCACATTGGTTACAAACACACATTGTGACCCTTAGCCTGAGCCCAGTACTCATGTAAGGCCTCTCAGTGGCTGGATGGAGAGACAGCATATTGGGCTTGCCATGCCCCTAGGCCCCAAATTTTAAATATTGTTCGGGTTGTCCCTTCACTCTTCCCCAGGGCTCTGCTTTGGAATTCCTCTTTAAGTGGGACACCTGAGGTTACAAACCTGAACGGAGTCCTCCCATCCCACAGTTTGACGAAAAACAATTGGGATCGGGCCAAGTCCACAGATAGCAAGATTCGTCCATGGCCCATGAGGCCTCCCCAACATTCCACGGCCATCGCTGATAAAAAATCCAGAGACAAAAGCCTGAGGGTCACAATGTGTGTTTGTGACCAAAGTGGCCTGCACGCATGGGCATGGCCTCATGGGACACACAGGTGTCAAGTACACTGAACCTTGGACAACATGCCAACCACAAGGTTTCTTGCCATGGGGAAAGAGTTCTGATTTCTGCATCATTTTCAAACCCGGGCCGTGATTGGAGATAAGGTCTAGGTTCTGAAGCCTGAAAACCGAGGTTGAGAAGAGATGACGACCTAAGGCCATGGCGGGTCCGATGTGCTCCGTGTGCGGCCAGTTGTCTGGGTGGGGCCAGGAGGTCCAGGCTCAGGCTGTGTCAGAAAGGGCATTAGTGCCCAGGTCAGCCTATATATTTGGGGTACAGCCCAATGGCGTGCAGGTTGATCCTCATTTGGGGTTTCCGTGGATGTGTCCTAATATGATTCTGTGTCTACAGAGACCTTGGGATGAAGCAGTGGCACTGGGGCCCTGAAGGGTTCTCCGAAAGAGAGGCTTTCACACAGCTCCTTCGTGCAAGTTTCCCATGTGTAATGAGATTTGTTCTGATGGGTGAGTCAAGAAACAGCCAGGGGCGCCTGGGTGGCTCAGTGGTTTAAGCCTCTGCCTTCGGCTCAGGTCATGATCTCAGGGTCCTGGGATCGAGCCCCACATCGGGCTCTCTGCTCATTGGGGAGCCTGCTTCCCCCTCTCTCTCTCTGCCTGCCTCTCTGCCTACTTGTGATCTCTCTCTGTCTATCAAATAAATAAATAAAAATCTTTAAAAAAAAAAAAGAAAGAAAGAAACAGCCATATGCTGTTATTGAAATCCAGGCCTCTGAGGAGAGATGACTGAAAACCAAAGCAAAGGATCCGATAGGTGCCTAGGGGCCTGTTCATTCCTTTTTACCTCTGCGGACATCAGTCTACGGGTCTTAGTGCACGTAGGTGCTAGGATGGGCCCTGATTGCCCCTGTTTGTCCTGGGAAGCCAGAAATATTGGGATGGCCTCAGGAACTATGGCGGTTTATCCTCTTAGAAGGGTTGTGGCCATTGGAATGGGCACATACAATTCCCTTGGACAGGGCAAGCACAGTTGTCAGGTTTGGCTCCAGGGGCCTGAGCCTGTAGGGTGTGTAGGCCAGAGCTGTTTGGACAGTTGTCTGAAAACACAAACTCTGCATATGTTTCGGGTCATAGGTATGGCAGGACTGATCCTCCTCAGTTGTTCCCCCAGATCCAGCAGATCTAACCTGTCTTGTTGCTTGGAGACAATTGGAATGCGATGTGGGCTACCCAGCCATCCATCCTTAGAACCCTGCTCGGAATCCTAGTCCTGGTTTCAGATGACCCTTGTTTGTCCTGGGCGGCCTACATTATTGGGATGTCCTTGGGGACTCTGGAGGTTTTTCCTAATTTGTACGATTGTGGACAATGGAATGGGCAGAATTCCCGTGGTAGGGACAGACACAGTCCTAATGTGTGGCTCCAGGGGCCCCAGCCTGAAGGGTTTGTGGGCCAGGAATGTGGGGACAGAAGTCTGAAAACACAAACTCGGCTTAGGTTTGGGAAGTAGGTATGGCAGGCCCGATCTACAGACCGTGAGGAAAACTCTTCGGGATACGACAAAAGAGCGAGTGTGAGGCGCTTGCTCAGACTTTTGTCTCTGGATTTGTTGTCAACGATGGCTGTGGAATCTCGGGGAGGCCTCATGGGCCATGGACGAGACTTCCTCTCTGTGAATTTGGTCCAATCCCAATTGTTTGGGGTCAATCTGAAGGATGGGAGGAGTCCTTTCAGTTCTGTTACTTCAGGTGTCCCACCAAAAGAGGGATTCCAAAGCAGAGCTCTGGGGAGGGATGAATGGACAACCCGAACAATCCAATTGGGGTGAGGTCGAGAACCGAGCAGGTTGATCCTCATTTGGGGTTTATGGAGATCCCCATAGTGCAACGTTTTTCCTCTGGAGGGCCAGCATAGGGCTGCATTTTGGTTCCAGAATTCCAAGTCTTGAGGACATGTTTGCCAGGAGTGTGAGGAAGGAAGTCTGAAAACACAAGGTAGCACGAGGTTTGGGCCCACTTTGCAGAGGCTGAATCGAGATCTCCTGCATCTGAGGTCAGGGCGAGTATCAGATGTTGCCTCAAGCTGGAGTTTGTGTCCATGACGGCCCCTTCCTGAAGGGGGTGGGGGCGTCATGAGGCCAGGGAGGTTTTCCTATGCTGGGAGTTGTGAGCTGCTCCAAACTTGAAAGTGTCCTTCTTCAGGACAGTCGAGTACTATTGGATGGTTCCAGGATGCCCCATACAGAAAGACTCGAGAGCAGGGGCCTAAGCATGGATGCCGAGAAACGCCAACTCACCTTCCCATTGCCTGGTCGAGACAAGGCACGCTCAATCTGCGGGCTCTTGGGTGAGCTACCCAGAAGGCTGAGGTTAAATGGACTTTCCTGAGGATGATTCATAATGTGGGTTGGTGGCCATGGAGACCTTGGAATGTGGCAGTCGCTAAGGGACTCTGCAGGATTCTCCAACCCGAAGGGTTTGACACAACTCCAACAAGGAAGCTTTCCATGCGGAGATGAGAGGTGTTCTGTCTGGTGCCTCAGGATAGCCCCATATGCTGGTCTTCGAACCCAGGCCTCTGAGGAGTCATACCTGGACACCAAAGCAACAGTTCATAATAGGGCCTAGGGGCCTGTCTGGTTCCTCTTCTGTCTCTGCGGATATCAGTCTGTGTGTCTGCATGGAGGTAGTAGTTGCTCAGCTGGTGTCATAATGCCCCTGTTTGTCCAGTGCGGCTTGCGGTAGTGGGATGTCCTTGGGGACCTTGAGGTTTCTACTATTTTGTAGAGTTGTGGCCAATGGAACGGGCAGTTTCTTAGGAGAGAGCAGGCACAGTTCTGTGGTGTGGCTCCAGAGACCCCAGCATGGAGGCGGTGTGGGCCACGGCTGTGCAGACATACATCCAAAAACCCAAACTCAGCTCAGGTTTGGGGCCGAGGTTATGGCAGGCCTGATCTACAGTCCGTGAGGGGAGCTCCTCTGGATATGAAAGAAGGGTGAGAGGGAGGCAGTCGCTCAGTCTTTTGTCTCTGGATATTTTGTCCACAATGGCCGTTTAATGTAGGAGTTGCCTCATGGGTCGTAGAAGTCTCCCTCTCTGGTAGTTTGTCCAGCCCCCAAGAGTTTGGGGTCATTCTGTGGGAAGGGAAGAGTCCTGTTTTCTGCTTCATGTGTTCCCCCAGTAGAGGGATCCTGGAGCATAGCAGTGGGTACTGACAACTGGAATACTCGCTCTCTGGTTAAGCCTGGGGGCATATCGATATGACAAGCCCCATATGCAGGATCTTGGTCCAGCCACGGAGATGCGTTACTTTAATACGGGACTCACGCTACAGGTCACAATGCATGTCTGTGCCCTAGGCGGCCCTCAAGTACTGGCCCGCCTTTCCGACAATGCAGGTTTTCCCACATTGAACGTTGGACAACATGCCAACCACAAGTTTTCTGGCCATGGGGAAGGAGGAATTCTAATTTCTGCATCACGTTCACCCCTGGGCAGTGATTGGAGATAAGGTCTAGGTTCTGAAGCCTGCAAACCGAGGTTGGGAAGAGATGACGAACTACAGCAATAGCGGGTCCCTTGTGTCCAGGTTGGAGCCAGCTGTCTAGGTGTCGTTTGGGATGTCTTGTCTCAGGCTGTGCCAGACAGGGCATTCGTATTCAGGGTAGGCTCTATAATTGCTTTACAGTCGAGTGGCATGCATTAGATAATCATTTGGGGTTTCTTATTAGCAGCATAGGGCAAAGTTTTTCTTCTGGAGGGCAGGCAGAGTGCTGCATTGTGGCTTCGGAATTCCCAAACTGGAGGGCTTGTGGGCCAGGAGAGTGAGGAAGGAAGTCTGAGAACAGAAGCTAGGCTTAGGTTTCGGGGAATGGACATGGCAGGCACACTCTGCAGAGCTGAATTGAGATCTCATGAGTCTGAAGTCAGGTCGAGGATCAGACTTTGGCTCAGGTTGGAGTTTCTGTCCATGTTGGCTCATTCATGAAGGGGGGGGGCATTATGAGGCCATGGGGGTTTTCCCACTATTAGAGTTGTGAGATGCTCCAAACCGCAAGGATTCCTTCTATGGGACAATTCAGATTTGTTGGATGGCTCCAGGACGTCTCATAAGGTATTTTTCCAGAACAGGGTTCTAAGTATGGATGCCTGGGCAGACAGCCTCAATTCCAATTGTCTCCTAGCAACAAGAAACGTTTGATCTGCTGGCTTGGGGTAGCATCAGAGGGGGCTGAGTTGGAATGGACTTTCCGGAGGATGGTCTTAAATGAGTTGAAATGGACTTTCCTGAGGATGGTCTTAATGTTGGTTTAAGTCTATTGAGACCTTGGTATGGTGCAGTGGCACCAGGGCCCTGAAGGATTCTCCTAAGCTCCAATGAGCAAGTTTTCCATGGGGAGACGAGATTTGTTCTTAATGGTGCCTCAGGAAACCACCATTTGTTGGTATTGGAAATGAGGCCTCTGAGGAGAGATGCCTGGAAACCAAAGCAATGGATATGATTAGGGCCTAGGGGCCTGTCCGGTTCAATATTCTTCTCTGGGGACATCTTTTGTCTGAGTGGAGGTAGTTGCTCAGCTGGTTTGAGATCACACCTGTTTGTCCTGGGCGGCCTACACTATTGGGATGGCCTC
Organism: Mustela putorius furo; assembly: GCF_011764305.1. Taxonomy (NCBI): domain Eukaryota; kingdom Metazoa; phylum Chordata; class Mammalia; order Carnivora; family Mustelidae; genus Mustela; species Mustela putorius. Next base: position 61,895 of record NW_025422204.1, on the reverse strand, counting down.
GGTAACTTTGGAGGTTTTTCCTAATTTGCAAGGTTGTGGCCAATGGAATGGGAAGAATTCTCTTGAAAGGGAAGCACAGTCCTGAGGTGTGGCTCCGGGGACCCAAGTGTGGAGCGTGTGTGGTCCAGGGCTATTTGGAAAAAAGTCTGAAAACACAAACTCCACTTAGGTTTGGGTCTGTAGGTATGGCCGGCCCGATATATAGACCGTGAGGAGAACTCTTCGGGATATGAACAAAGGGCGAAAGTGAGGTGCTTGCTCATGCTTACTTTTTTCTGGATATGTGTCACCGATTGCCATGGAATGTCCGGGTGTCCTCATGGGCCATCGATGAGGCTCCCTTTCTGGGGATTTGACCCAATCCCAAGAGTTTGGGGTCATTCTGTGGGAAGGGAGGAGGCCTTTCTGTTTTTTTTTTTTTTTTTTTTTTTTTTTTTTTTTTTTTTTTTTACCTCAGGTGGAACACCAAAAGAGGGATTCCACAACAGAGTCCTGGGGAGGGGCGACTGGACAACCAGAACTCTGGTTAACATTGGGACCTAAGAACATGGCAAGCCCCATATGTGGGCTCTTGGTCCAGACACTGAGAGGCCTTCCTTGAGCATAGGGCTCACATTGAGTTTCACAATGTGTTTTTGTGCCCAAGGAGCCCCTCAAGTCAGGGCGTGGCCTAATGTACCATGCTGGTTTCTCCTACACTGAACGTTGCACAATATGGCAACCACAAGTTTTCTGGCCATGGGGAAGAAGGAGTTCTAATTTCTGCAACACTTTCACTCCTGGACTGTGATTGGCTTTAAGGTCTAGGTTCTGAAGCCTGAAAACTGAGGTTGGGAAGAGATGAAGACCTAAGGCCATGGTGTGACTGATGTGCTCAGTGTTCGGCCAGCTGTTGAGTGTGGGTTGGGAGGTGCAGGCTCAGGCTGTGGCACACAGGGAATTAGTGCCCAGGCTAGACTGTATCATTGGGGTGCAGTCGAGTTTCGTGCAGGTTGGTACTCATTTGTGGTTACTGGGTAGCCCCAGAGGGCAACGTTTTTCTTCTGGAAGGAAGACACAGTGCCACATAGTGGCTCCAGAATTCCCAAACTGGAAGGCTTGTGGGCCAGGAGTGTGAGGAAAAAATTCTGAGAACACAAGCCAGACTTTGATTTCGGGGTGAGGGGACGGCAGGAACCCTCTGCAGAGATGATTCGAGATCCCGTGTACCTGAAGACAGAGCTAGGATCAGACGTTGGCTCAGGTTGGAGTTTCTGTCCATGACGGCCCCTTCATGAAGGGGAGGGGGTCACGAGGCCATGGAGGTTTTCCCACGATGGGAATTGTGAGATGCTCCAAACCGCAATGATTCCTTCCGTGGGAGAGTCGAGACCTGCTGGATGATTCCAGGACATCCCATAAGGAAGTTATCCAGAGCAGGGTTCTAAGGATGGATGCCTGGGCAGCCTGCCTCCCATTCCAGGTGTCTCATAGCGCCAAGGCAAATTCGATCTGCTGGATCTAGGGGAGTAACCGAGGCGGGTGTGTTGAAATGGGTGAGTTGAGGATGGGTCATAATGTGCATTTGTGTCCATGGAGACCTTGGAATGGGGTGCTTGATCCGGGGCCTTGAGGGATGTTCATAACCGGAGGTTTTGATGGAGCTCTAAAGAGTACGTTTCCTATGTAGAGAAGAGAATTGTTTTGATGAGTGCCTAAGGAATCTCCCATATGCTGGTATGGGAAACCAGGCCTCTGAGGAGAGATGCCTGGAAACAAAAGCAATGGATATGATTAGGGCCTAGGTGCCTGTCCGGTTCAATCTTTTTCCTGGGGATACGTGGCTATGGATCTGAGGGGAGGTAGTAGCTCGGCTTGTGTCAGATCGCCCCTGTTTGTCCTGGGCAGCCAATAATATTGGGAATGGCCTCGGGATTTTGGAGTTTCTCCTAATCTATAGGGTTGTGGCCAATGGAATGGGCAGAAATCCCCTGGAGAGGGCAGGCACAGTTCTGAGTTTGGCTCTAGGGGCCCAGTCTCGAGGGTGTGTGGGCCAGGCCTGTGTGGACAGAAGTCTGAAAACACAAATTCCGCTTAGGATTGGGGACATAGGTATGGCATGCCCAATCTACAGACCGTGATAACACTTCGGGATATGAAAAAGGGTGAGTTTGAGGTGCTTGCTCAGGTTTTGTCTCTGGATTTGTGTCAACAATGTGGGTCGAATGCTGGCGTGGCCTCATGGGTTGTGGACGGCTTTCCTTCTCTGAGGATTTGACCCAATCCCAAGAGTTTGGGTACATTCTGTGGGATGGGAGGTGTCCTTTCTCTTTTTTTATTTTATTTTATGTACCTCATTTGTGCCAATAAAAGAGGGATTCCCGAGCAGAGTCCTTGGTAGGGACAACTGGATAACCCCACCTCTGTTTAATTTTGGGGGCCTAGGGGCATGGCAAGTCCAATATGTGGGCTCTTGATTCAGACACTGAGAGGTCTTCCTTGAGGACAGGGCTCATGCTGAGGGTCACAATGCCTATTTGTGCCCAACAAGGCCCTCAAGCATGGGAAGGGCCTCATGGGCCACGCTGGATTCTCCTACACTGAACGTTGGAGAATATGCCAACCACAAGGTTTCCGGCCATGGCGAAGGAATAGTTGTGATTTCTGCATCACGTTCACCCCTGGACAGTGATTGGAGTTTAGGTCTAGGTTCTGAAACCCGAAAACCGAGGTTGGGAAGAGATGAAGACCTAAGGACCTGATGGGTACAATGAGCTCAGTGTGTGGCTAGCTGTTGAGCGTAGGTCTGGATGTGTGGGCTCATGCTGTGTCAGACAGGGCATTAGACAGGGTAGACTGTATATTTGGGGTGCAGTCGAGTGGCGTTCAGTTGATCCTCATTCGGGTTTCTAGGTAGATCCATAAGGCAACGTTTTTCTTCTGGAGGGCAGGCAGAGTGCTGCATTGTGGCCCCAGTATTGCCAAACTGTAGGGCTTTGGGGCCAGGGGTGTGAGGACGGTAGTCTGAGAACACAAGCTAGGCTTAGTTTTTGGGGTGAGGGCACAGAAGGCACACTCTGCAGAGCTGAATCAAGATCTCATGCACCTGAAGCCAGGGCGAATATCAGACGTTTGCTTGGGTTGGAGTTTCTGTCCATGATGGCCCCTTTATAAAGTGGAGCATCTCAAGAGGCCATGAAGATTTTCCCACAATGGGAGTTGTGAGATGCACCAGACTGCAAAGATTCCTTCTGTGGGACACTTGAGACCTGTTGGATGGCTCTAGGATGTCCCATATGGAACGACTCCAGAGTAGGGTTCTAAGGATGGATGCCTGGGCAGCCCGCCTCCCATTCTAGTTGTCTCCTAGCAACAAGGCAGGTTTGATCTGCAGGCCCTGGGGGAGAAACCAAGGGGGATGAGTTGACATGGACTCTACCGAGGATAGATCATAATGTGGGTTTAAGTCCATGGAGACCTTGGAATGGGGCGCTTGATCCGGGGCCCTGAATGATTCTCCTAAACAGAGGTTTTTATAGAGCTCCAAAGAGTACATTTCCTATGTGGAGACGAGATTTTTCTATGAGTGCCTCAGTAATCCCCCATATGCTGGTATTGGTAACCAGGCCTCTGAGGAGAGATGCCTGGAAACAAAAGCAATGGATCTGATTAGGGCCTAAGTGCCTGTCCAGTTCATTCTTATTCTATGGGGATATCTGTCTCTGGGTCTGAGTGGAGGTAGTTTCCTGACTTGTGAAAGATCATGCCTGTTTGTCCTGGGCAGCCAACACTATTGGGATGGCCTCGGGGAGTTTGGAGGTTTCTCCTAATCTATAGGGTTGTGGCCAATGGAAATGGCAGAATTCCCCTGGAGAAGGAAGCCACAGTCCTCAGGTGTGGCTCCAGGGGCCCCAGCTTGGATGGTGTGTGGGCCAGGACTGTGGGGACAGAAGGCTGAAAACACAAAATCAGCTTAGGTTTGGGGATGTATGTATGAAGGCTCGATCTACAGACCGTGAGAATTTTCCGGGCTATGAACAAAGGGCGAGTATTTGGCGTTTGCTCAGGCTTTTGTCTCTGGATTTTGTGCCTACGGTGGCCGTGGAATGTCGGGGTGCCCTCAAGGGCCATGGACAAGTCTTTCTCTGGTGATTTGGCCTGATCCCAAGTGGTTGGGATCATTCTGTGGATGGGAAGAGTCCTTTCTGTATTTTTTTTTTTTTTTACCTCAGGTGTCCCACCAAAGAGGGATTCCAGAGCAGTGCCCTGAGTAGGGGTGACTAGACATCTCTAACTCTGGTTGAGATTGAGGGACTAGGGGCTTGGAAAGCCCCATATGTGGGCTGTTGTTCCAGTCACTAAGAGGCTTTACATGAGGATAGGGCTCATGCTGAGGGTCACAATGTGTGTTTGTGCAAATTGTAGCCCTCAGGGATAGGTGGGGCCTCATAGTGCATGCTGCTTTCTTCTATAATGAACGTTGGACCACATGCCAACCACAAGGTTTCTTGCCATGGCGATGGAGAAGTTCTGATTCTTGTATCACGTTCACTCCTGAGCAGTGAGTGGAGATAAGGTCTAGGTTCTGAAGGTGAAAACTGAGGTTGGGTAGAGATGATGGCCGAAAGCCATTGTGGGTTTGATATGCTCAGTGTACGGCCAGCTGTCTGGGTGTTGGACTGGAGGTCTGCCTTCAGGCTGTGTCAGACAGGGCTTTAGTGCACAGGTTAGATTGTATAATTGGGGTATGTTCGAGTGGCATGCAGGTTGTTACTCATTTGGCGTTTCTGGTTAGCCCTATAGGGCAACATTTTTCTTCTGGAGGGCAGGCAGAGTGCTGCATTCTGTCTCCAGAATTGCCAAACTGGAGGGGTGTGGCCAGGATTGTGAAGACGGAAGTCTGAGATCACAAGTTAAGATTAGGTTTCGGGGCGAGGACACAGCAGGCACACTCTCAAGTGCTGAATCGAGATCTCGTGCTTCTGAATTCAGGGCGCGGATCAGACTTTGGCTTAGGATGGAGTTTCTGTCCATGATGGCCCATTTATGAAGGTGTGGGGCATCATGAGGAAATGGAGGTTTTCTCACAGTGGGATTGTGTGATGCTTCAAAACACAAGGATTCATTCTGCGAGACAGTCAAGACAGGTTGGTTGGATTCAAGACGTCCCATAAAGAAATCTCCAGAGCAGGGTTCTAAGAATGGAGGCCTGGGCAGCCCACCTCGCATTCCAACTGTCTCCTAGTGACAAGGCAGGTTTGATCTGCTGGCTCTGGGTGAGCAGCCGAGGGGGCTGATTTGAAATGGACTCTCCTGAGGATGGATCATAATGTAAGTTTGTGTCCTTGGAGACCTTGGAATTGGGCCATGGTGCCAGCGCCCTGAAGGATCCTCCTAACCTGAGGTATTGACACAACTCCAAAGAGCAAGTTTCTCATGTGGAGATGAGATCTGTTCTGATTGTTTCCTTAGGAAACCCCCATATTCTGATATTGGAAACCAGGCCTCTGAGGAGAGATACCTAGAAACCAAAGCAATGGATCAGAAGTTGGCTCAGGTTGGAGTTTCTGTCCATGATGGCCCCTTTATAAAGGGGAGCATCTCATGAGGCCATGTAGGTTTTCCCACGATAGGAGTTGTGAGATGCTCCAATCTGCAAGGATTCCTTCTGCAGGACAGTCAAGACCTGTTGGAAGGCTCCCAGGACATCCCATATGGAACGGCGCCAGAGCAGGATTCCAACGATGGATGCCTAGAGAGTCTGCTTTGCATTCCAGTGGTCTCCTAGCGACAAGGCAGGTTTGATATTCTGGCTCTGGGGGAGTAATCAACGGGGCTGAGTTGAAATGTACTCTCCTGCCGAATGGTCATAATGCGGGTTTGTGTCCATGGAGACCTTGGAATAGGGCGGTGGCTCCGGTTACCTGAAGCTTTCTCCTAACTGGTGGTTTTTACAGAGCTCCAAAGGATAAGTTTCCCATGTGGAGACAAGATTTGTTCTGATTGGTATCTCTGGAATCCCCCATATGCTGGTATTGGAAAACAGGCCTCTGAGGAGAGATGCTTAGAAACAAAAGCAATGGAACCAATTACGTTCTAGGGGCCTGTCCAGTTTAATACCTTTCTCTTGGGATATCTGTCTACGGGTGAGTTGAGGTCGTTGCTCAGCTTGTGAAGGATCACCCCTCTTTGTACTGGGCGGCCTACACTATTGGAATGGCCTCTGGGACTTTGGAGGTTTCTCCTAATCTGTAGGGTTGTGGCCAATGGAATGGGAAGAATTTCCTTGGAGAGGGCAGGCACAGTCCTGAGGTGTGGCTCCAGAGGCCTCAGCCTGGGGGGTGTGTGGGACAGGGATGTCACTATAGAAGTCTGAAAACATGGTTTGGGGACGTAGGTATGGCAGGCCCGATCTACAGACTATGAGGAGAATTTTGTGGGCTATGACCTAAGGGTGAGGCTTATGTCTCTGGATTTTGTGTCAATAGTGGCCGTGGAATGTCGGGCTGGCCTCATGGGCCATGGAGGAGTCTTTCTCTCTGGGGATGGCCTGATCCCAAGAGATTGGGGTCATTCTGTGTGTGGGAGGAATCCTTTCTGTGTTTACTTACCTCAAATGTCCCACCAAAGAGGGATTCCAGAGCAGAGCCCTGAGTAGGGGTGACTAGATGTCTCTACCTCTGGTTAAGATTGGGTGACTTGGGGCATGGCAGGCCCCATATGCCGGCTCATGGTCCGGCCACTGAGAGGCTTTACTTGAGGACTGGGTTCAAACTGAGGGTCCCAAAGTGTGTTTGTGCCCACCGCAGCTCTTAAGCAGGGGCAGGGCCTCAGGGACCCTATACTACCATCAGGGGCCCTACTACTACTCTTGTAGGCCCTACAGGGGTCCTACACTAAAGTTTTGATAAGATGCCAACCACAAGATTCTGGCGAGAGGGAAGGAGGAGTTATGATTTCTGCATCACGTTCACCCATGGGAAATGAGTAGAGATAAGGTCTAGGTTTCTGTAGCCTGAAAACCAGGTTGGAAAGAGATGGAAACCTAAGGCCATGGCGGTTCAGATGTTCTCAGTGTACAGCAAGCTGTCTGGGTGTCGGTTGGGAATTCAGGCCTCAGGTTGTGTCAGGCAGGGCATTAGTGCACAGGCTAGACTATATAATTGGTGTACAGTTGAGTGGCATGCAGGTTTATCCTCATTTGAGGTTTCTGGGTAGACCCTTAGGGCAACGTTTTTCTTCTAGAGGGCAGGCAGAGTGCAGCACTGTGTCATCGGAAATCCCAAAATGGAGGGCGTGTGGTCCAGGAGAGTGAGGACGGAAGTCTGAGAACACTAGCTATGCTTAGGTTTTGGGGTGAGGGCAGAGCAGGTGCACTCTGAAGAGCTTAATCAAGATCTCTTGCACTTGAAGTCAAGGCAAGGATCAGCCGTTGGCTCAGGTTGGAGTTTCTTTCCATGATCCGGCTTCATGAAGATTTGGGGCATCATGTGACCTTGGAAGATTTCCATGATATGAGTTGTGAGGTGGTCGATGAACAAGGACTCCTGTGGGACATTCGACACCTGTTGGATGGCTCAAGGATGTCCCATAAGGAAAGACGCAAGAGCAGGGTTCTAAGGGTTCTAAGGATCTCTAAGGGAGATACCTGGAAACCAAAGCAATAGATCCGATAGGTGCCTATGGGCCTGTTCGTTTCTTTTTACCTCTGGGGACATCAGTCTACAGGCCTGAGTGCCGGTAGGTGCTCAGATGGGCCCAGATTGCCCCTGTTTGTCCTGGGAGGCCACAAATATAGGGATGGCTTCAGTGACTTTGGAGGTTTATCCTATTAGTTGGGTTGTGGCCATTGGAATGGGCACATACAATTCCCTTGGAGAGGGCAAGCAGACTCTTCATGTATGGCTCCAGGGGCCTGAGCCTGTAGGGTGTGTAGGCCAACGCTTTGGACAGTTGTCTGAAAACACAAACACGGCTTATGTTTCGGGTCATAGGTATGGCAGGACTGATCTACAGACCATGAGGAGAACTCTTAGGGATGAAAGAGGGCGAGTGTGAGGCTCTTGCTCAAGTTTTTTCCCTGGATATCGTGTCACTCATGGTCGTGAAATTTCGGGTGACTTCATGGGAAATGAACGAGTCTTACTCTCTGGGGGTTTGGCCCCATCCAAAGAGTTTGGGGTCATTCTGTGGGATGGAAGAAGTCCATTGTTCTGTTGTTGTTGATTTGTTTTGTTTTGTTTTTCAACATCACCTGTTCCAACAAATGAGGGATTCCAGAGTAGAGCCCTGGGAGGGGCGACTGGTCAACCAGAAATCTGGTTAAACATTGGGGCCTAGGGACATGTCAAGCCCATTATGACATCTAATGGTCCAGCCACTGAGAGGACGTCCTAGAGGACAGGATTCACGCTGAGGGTCACAATGCGTGCTTATGTCCTCGTTGCACTCAAAAATGGGCGGGACATCAGGGTGAATGCTGGTTTCTCCTACACTGAACGTTGGACAACATGCCAACCGCAAGGTTTCTTGTCATGGGTAAGGAAGAGTTCTGATTTCTGCATCACAGTCACCCCTGGGCAGTGATTGGAGATAAGGTCTAGGTTCTGAAGCCTGAAAACTGAGGTAGGGAAGAGATGATGACCTAAGGCCATGGCGGGTCTGATGTGCTCAGTGTGCGGTCAGCTGTCTGAGTGTTGGTCACGAGCTCCGGGCTCAGGTTCTCAGACGGTGCATTAGTGCCCAGGTTAGACTAAATATTTTGTGTGCATTCGAGTGCCTTGTAGGTTCTTATATGAAGAACTCTTCAGGATATGAAAAATGAGTGAGTCTGAGGTGCGTGCTCAGTCTTTTGTCTCTGGATTTTGTATCAGCGATGGCCGTGAAATGTTGGGAAGGCCTCATGGGCCATGGACGAATCTTGCTCTCTGTGGATTTGGCCCGATCCCAATTGTTTTTCGTCAATCTGAGGGAAGGGAGGACTCCTTTCAGGTTTGTAACCTCAGGTGTCCCACCGATAGAGGAATTCCAAAGCAGAGCCCTGGGGAAGAGGGAAAGGACAACCTGAACTACGGTTTATAATTGGGGCCTAGGGGCATGGCAAGACCAATATGCTGTCTCTCGATCCAGCCACTGAGAGACCTTACCTGACGACTGGGCTCAGGCTGAGGGTCACAATGTGTGTTTGTGACCAATGTGGCCCGCAAGCATGGGGCAGGCCTCATGGGCCACACTGGTTTCAACGACACTGAACCTTGGACAACATGCCAACCACAACGTTTCTTGCCATGGGGAAAGAGTTCTGATTTCTGCATCATTTTCAAACCTGGGCCGTGATTGGAGATAAGGTCTTGGATCTGAAGCCTGAAAACCGAGATTGAGAAGAGATGACCACCTAAGGCCATGGCGGGTCCGATGTGCTCAGTGTGTGGCCAGCTGTCTGTGTGGGGCCAGGAGGTCCAGGCTCAGGCTGTGTCAGAAACGGCATTAATGCCCAGGTCAGCCTATATATTTGGGGTACAGCCGAATGCCGTGCAGGTTGATCCTCATTTGGGGTTTCTTGGTAGCCCCAGAGGGCAATGTTTTTTTCTGGATGGCAGGCAGAGTGCTGCATTGTGGTTCTGGATTGCCAAACTGTAGGTTTTGTGGTTCAGTAGTCTGAGGACGGAAGTTTGAGAACACAAGCTAGGCCTAGGTTTCTGGGTGAGGATATGGCAGGCACAATCTACAGACCTGAATCCAGATCTCGTGCTTTTGAAGTCAGGTCGAGAATCAGACGATCGCCCAGGTGGGACATTCTGTTCCTGATGGCACCTTCTTGAAGGGGGGCGTGGATCGCGAGGCCATGGGGGTATTAAACGATGGGTGTTGTGAGAAGCTCCCAAATGCAAAGATTCTCCTGCAGGACTATTAAGACCTGTTGGTTGGCTCCAGGACAACGATTCCGAGCAGGGTTCTAAGGATGGATGGCTGGGGAGCCCACCTCGCATTCTAATTGTCTCCAAGCAACAAGACAGGACAGATCTGCTGGATCTGGGGGAGCAAATGAGGAGGTTGTGTTGAAATGGACTCTCCCGTGGATGTGTGCTAATATGATTTTGTGTCTAAGGAGACCTTGGAATGAAGCGGTTGCACTGGGGCCCTGAAGGGTTCTCCTAAAGAGAGGCTTTCACACAGCTCCATCGTGCAAGTTTCCCATGTGTAGATGAGATTTGTTCTGATGGTGAGTCAAGAAAGAGCCATATGCTGTTATTGAAATCCAGGCCTCTGAGGAGAGATGCCTGGAAGCCAAACCAATGGATCAGATAGGTGCCTGTTCGTTCTTTTTAACCTCAGGGGACATCAGGCTATGGTCTGAGAGCAGGTAGGTGCTCAGATGGGCCCAGATTGCCCCAGTTTGTCCTGCGAAGCCACAAATATTGGGATGGCCTCAGGGACTTTGTAGGATTATACTCTTAGTAGGGTTGTGGCCATTGGAATGGGCACATACAATTCCCTTTGATAGGGCAAGCACAGTCTTCAGGTTTGGCCTCAGGGCCCTGAGCCTGTAGGGTGTGTAGGCCAGAGCTGTTGGGACATTTGTCTGAAAACACAAACTCGGCTTATGTTTCGGGTCATAGGTATGGCAGGACTGATCTACAGACCATGAGGAGAACTCTTCGGGATATGAAAAAAGGGCGAGTGTGAGGCTCTTGCTCAAGTTTTTGTCTCTGGATATCGTGTCACTGATGGTCGTGAAATTTCCGGGTGACTTCATGGGAAATGGACGAGTCTTACTCTCTGGGGGTTTGGCCCCGTCCAAAGAGTTTGGGTTCATTCTGTGGGATGGAAGAAGGCTTTTGTTCTGTTGTTGTTGATTTGTTTTTTTTTCTTTTTCAACCTCATGTGACCCAACAAATGAGGGATTCCAGAGTAGAGCCCTGGGGAGGGGCGACTGGACAACCAGAAATCTGGTTCAATATTGGGGCCTAGGCTCATGTCAAGCCCATTATGACATCTAATGATCCAGCCACTGAGAGGACGTACTAGAGGACAGGACTCACGCTGAGGGTCACAATGCGTGTTTATGCCCTCGTCGCACTCAAGAATGGGCGGGGCCTCATGGTGAATGCCTGTTTCTCCTACACTGAACATTGGACAAGAGGCCAACCACAAGGTTTCTTGCCATGGGTAAGGAAGTGTTCTTATTTCTGCATCACAGTCAACCCTGGGCAGTGATTGGAGATAAGGTCTAGGTTCTGAAGCCTGAAAACTGATGTAGGGAAGAGATGATGACCTAAGGCCATGGCGGGTCAGATGTGCTCAGTGTGCGGTCAGCTATCTGGGTGTTGGTCACGAGGTTGTCAGACAGTGCATTAGTGCCCAGGTTAGACTATATATTTTGGGTGCATTCGAGTGCCGTGTAGGTTCTTATCTGAAGAACTCTTCAGGATATGAAGAATGAGCGAGTCTGAGGCGCGTGCTCAGGCTTTTGTCTCTGGATTTCGTATCAGCAATGGACGTGGAATGTTGCAAAGGCCTCATGGGCCATGGACGAATCTCGCTCTCTGTGGATTTGGCCCGATCCCAATTGTTTTCCGTCAATCTGTGGGATGGGAGGACTCCTTTCATGTTTGTTACCTCAGGAGTCCCACCAAAAGAGGAATTCCAAGCAGAGCCCTGGGGAAGAGTGAAGGGACAACCCAAACTATGGTTAAAAATTGGGGCCTAGGGGCATGGCAAGCCCAATATGCTGTCCTCCATCCAGCCACTGAGAGGCCTTACCTGAGGACTGGGCTCAGGCTGAGGGTCACAATGTGTTTTTGTGACCAATGTGGCCCGCAAGCATGGGCGGGGCCTCATGGGCCACTCTGGTTTCAAGTACACTGAACCTTGGAAACATGCCAACCACACGGTTTCTTACCATGGGGAAAGAGTTCTGATTTCTGCATCATTTTCAAACCCGGGCCGTGATTGGAGATAAGGTCTAGGTTCTGAAGCTTGAATACCGAGATTGAGAAGAGATGACACCTAGGCCATGGCGAGTCCGATATGCTCAGTTTGCGGTCAGCAGTCTGGGTGGGGCCAGGAGGTGCAAGCTCAGGCTGTGTCAGAAAGGGCATTAGTGCCCAGGTCAGCCTATATATTTGGGGTACAGCCGAATGGCGTTCAGGTTGATCCTAATTTGGGGTTTCTGGGTAGCCCCAGAAGGCAATGTTTTTCTTCTGGAGGGCAGGTAGAGTGCTGCATTGTAGTTCTGGATTGCCAAACTGGAGGGTTTGTGGTTCAGTAGTCTGAGGACGGAAGTCTGAGAATCCAAGCTAGTCCTAGGTTTCTGGGTGAGGATATGCCAGGCACAATCTACAGACCTGAGTCGAGATCTCATGCTTCTGAAATCAGGGCCAGAATCAGACGATCGCTCAGGTTGGACTTTCTGTCCCTGATGGCCCCTTCTTGAAGGGGGGGGTGGATCTCGAGGCCATGGGGGTTTTCCCACGATGGGAGTTGTGAGAAGCTCCCAACTGCTTAGATTCTTCTGCAGGACAATTGAGACCTGTTGGTTGGCTCCAGGACAAGGATTCCGAGCAGGGTTCTAAGGATGGATGTTTGGATAGCCCACCTCGCATTCCAATTGTCTCCAAGCAAAAGACAGGATAGATCTGCTGGATCTGGGGTAGCAAATGAGGAGGATGAGTTGAAATGGATTCTCCCGTGGATGTGTCCTAATATGATTTTGAGTCTAAGAAGACCTTGGAATGAAGCGGTGGCACTGGGGCCCTGAAGGGTTCTCCTAAAGAGAGGTTTTCACACAGCTCCATCATTCAAGTTTCCCATGTGTAGATGAGATATGTTCTGATGGTGAGTCAAGAAAGAGCCATATGCTGTTATTGAAATCCAGGCCTTTGAGGAGAGATGCCTGGAAGCCAAACCAATGGATCCGATAGGTTCCTAGGGCCTGATCGTTCCTTTTTTACCTCTAGGGACATCAGTCTATGGTCTGAGAGCAGGTAGGTGCTCAGATGGGCCCAGATTGCCCCTGTTTTCCTGGGAAGCCACAAATATTGGGATGGCCTCAGGGACTTTGGAGGATTATACTCTTAGTAGGGTTGTGGCCATTGGAATGGGCACATACAATTCCCTTGGAGAGGGCAAGCACAGTCTTCAGGTTAGGACTCAGGGCCCTGAGCCTGTAGGGTGTGTAGGCCAGCGCTGTTGGGACAGTTGTCTGAGAACACAAACTCGGCTTATGTTTCAGGTCATAGGTATGGCAGGACTGATCTACAGACCCTGAGGAGAACACTTTGGGATATGAAAAATGGGCGAGTGTGAGGCTCTTGTTCACGTTTTTGTCTCTAGATATTGTGTGACTCATGGTCGTGAAATTTCCAGGTGACTTCTTGGGAAATGGACGAGTCTTACTCTTTGGGGGTTTGGCCCCGTCCAAGGAGTTTGGGGTCACTCTGTGGGATGGAAGAAGTCCTTTTTTTGTTGTTGTTGATTTGTTTTGTTTTGTTTTTCAACCTCAGGGCTCCCACCAAATGAGGGATTCCAGAGTAGAGCCCTGGGGAGGGGCGACTGGACAACCAGAAATCTGGTTAAAAATTGGGGCCTAGGGACATGTCAAGCCCATTATGACATCTAATGGTCCAGCGACTGAGAGGACGTACTAGAGGACAGAACTCATGCTGAGGGTTACAGTGCGTGTTTATGCCCTCCACGCACTCAAGAATTGGAGGGGCCTCAGAATGAATGCTGGTTTCTCCTACACTGAACGTTGGACAACATGCCAACCACAAGGTTTCTTGCCATAGGTAAGGAAGAGCTCTGATTTCTGCATCACAGTCACCCCTGGGCAGTGATTGGAGATAAGGTCTAGGTTATGAAGCCTGAAAACTGAGGTAGGGAAGAGATGATGACCTAAGGCCATGGCGGGTCAGATGTGCTCAGTGTGCGGTCAGCTGTCTGGGTGTTGGTCACGAGGTCCGGGCTCAGGTTGTCAGACACTGCATTAGTGCCCAGGTTAGACTATATATTTTGGGTGCATTCGAGTGCCGTGTAGGTTCTTATCTGAAGAACTCGTCAGGATATGAAGAATGAGCGAGTCTGAGGCGCATGCTCATGCTTTTGTCTCTGGATATTGTATCAGCGATGGCCGTGGAATGTTGGGGAGGCCTCATGGGCCATGGACGAATCTCGCTCTCTGTGGATTTGGCCCGATCCCAATTGTTTTTCGACAATCGGTGGGATGGGAGGACTCCTTTCAGGTTTGTTACCTCAGGAGTCCCACCAACAGAGGAATTCCAAAGCAGAGCCCTGTGGAATAGTGAAGGGACAACCCGAACTATGGTTAAAAATTGGGGCCTAGGGGCATGGCAAGCCCAATATGCTGTCTCTCCATCCAGCCACTGAGAGGCCTTACCTGAGGACTGGGCTCAGGCTGAGAGTCAAAATGTGTGTTTGTCACCAATGTGGCCCCCAAGCATGGGTGGGGCCTCATGGGCCCCACTGGTTTCAAGTACACTGAACCTTGGACAACATGCCAACCACAAGGTATCTTGCCATGGGAAAGAGTTCTGATTTCTGCATCATTTTCAAACCCGGGCCGTGATTGGAGATAAGGTCTAGGATCTGAAGCCTGAAAACCGAGATTGAGAAGAGATGACGACCTAAGGCCATGGCGGGTCCGATGTGCTCAGTGTGCGGCCAGCAGTCTGGGTGGGGCCAGGAGTTGCAGGCTCAGGCTTTGTCAGAAAGGGCATTAGTGCCCAGGTCAGCCTATATATTTGTGGTACAACCGAATGGCGTTCAGGTTGATCCTAATTTGGGGTTTCTGGGTAGCCCCAGAGGGCAATGTATTTCTTCTGGAGGGCAGGCGGAGTGCTGCATTGTAGTTCTGGATTGCCAAACTGTAGGGTTTGTGTTTCAGTAGTCTGAGAACGGAAGTCTGAGAAACCAAGCTAGGCCTAGGTTTCTGGGTGAGGACATGGCAGGCACAATCTACAGACCTGAATTGAGATCTCATTCTTCTGAAGTCAGGGTGAGAATCAGACGATCGCTCAGGTTGGACATTCTGTCCCTGATGGCCCCTACTTGAAGGGGGGTGGTGGATTGCGAGGCCATGGCGGTTTTCCCACGATGGGAGTGTGAGAAGCTCCCAACTGCAAAGATTCTTCTGCAGGACAATTGACACCTGTTGGTTGGCTCCAGAACAACGATTCTGAGCAGGGTTCTAAGGATGGATGGCTGGGTAGTCCACCTCGCATTCCAATTGTCTCCAAGCAAAAGACAGGTTAAATATGCTGGATCTGGGGGAGCCAAAGAGGAGGCTGAGTTGAAATGGACTCTCCCATGCATGTGTCCTAATATGCTTTTGTGTCTAAGGAGACCTTGGAATGAAGCGGTGGCACTGGGGCCCTGAAGGGTTCTCCTAAAGAGAGGCTTTCACACAGCTCCATCGTGCAAGTTTCCCATGTGTAGATGAGATTTGTTTTGATGGTTAATCCAGAAACATCCATATGCTGTTATTGAAATCCAGGCCTTTGAGGAGAGATGCCTGGTAGCCAAACCAATGGATCCGATAGGTTCCTAGGGCCTGTTCGTTCCTTTTTACCTCTAGTGACATCAGTCTACGGTCTGAGAGCAGGTAGGTGCTCAATGGGCCCAGATTGCCCCTGTTGTCCTGGGAAGCCACAAATATTGGGATGGCCTCAGGGACTTTGGAGGATTATACTCTTAGTAGGGTTGTGGCCATTGGAATGGGCACATACAATTCCCTTGGATAGGGCAAACACAGTCTTCAGGTTTGGCCTCAGGGCCCTGAGCCTGTAGGGTGTGTAGGCCAGAGCTGTTGGGACAGTTGTCTGAAAACACAAACTCGGCTTATGTTTCAGGTCATAGGTATGGCAGGACTGATCTACAGACCCTGAGGAGAACACTTTGGGATATGAAAAATGGGCGAGTGTGAGGCTCTTGCTCACGTTTTTGTCTCTAGATATTGTGTCACTCATGGTCGTGAAATTTCCGGGTGACTTCATGGGAAATGGACGAGTCTTACTCTCTGGGGGTTTGGCCCCGTCAAATGAGTTTGGGGTCACTCTGTGGGATGGAAGAAGTCCGTTTTTTTTGTTGTTGATGATTTCTTTTGTTTTGTTTTTCTACTTCAGGTGTCCCACCCAATGAGGGATTCCAGAGTAGGGCCCTGGGTAGTTGTGACTGGACAACCAGAAATCTGGTTAAAAATTGGGGCCTAGGGACATGTCAGGCCCATTATGACATATAATGGTCCAGCCACTGAGAGGACGTACTAGAGGATAGGACTCACGCTGAGGGTCACTATGCGTGTTTATGCCCTCGTCCCACTCAAGAATGGGCGGGGCCTCAGGGTGAATGCTGGTTTCTCCTACACTGAACGTTGAACAACAGGCCAACCACAAGGTTTCTTGCCATAGTTAAGGAAGAGTTCTGATTTCTGCATCACAGTCACCCCTGGGCAGTGATTGGAGATAAGGTCTAGATTCTGAAGCCTGAAAACTGAGGTAGGGAAGGATTATGACATAAGGCCATGGCGGGTCAGATGTGCTCAGTGTGCGGTCAGCTGTCTGGGTGTTGATCACGAGGTCCGGGCTCAGGTTGTCAGACAGTGCTTTAGTGCCCTGGTTAGACTATATATTTTGGGTGCCTTTGAGTGCCGTGTAGGTTCTTATCTGAAGAACTCTTCAAGATATGAAGAATGAACGAGTCTGAGGCGCGTGCTCAGGCTTTTGTCTCTGGATTTTGTATCAGCGATGGCCGTGGAATGTTGGGGAGGCCTCATGGGCCATGGACGAATCTCGCTCTCTGTGGATTTGGCCCGATCCCAATTGTTTTCCGTCAATCTGTGGGATGGGAGGACTCCTTTCAGGTTTGTTACCTCAGGTGTCCCACCAAAAGAGGAATTCCAAAGCAGAGCACTGTGGAAGAGTGAAGGGACAACCCGAACTATGGTTAAAAATTGGGGCCTAGGGGCATGGCAAGCCCAATATGCTGTCTCTCCATCCAGCCACTGAGAGGACTTACCTGAGGACTGGGCTCAGGCTGAAGGTCACAATGTGTGTTTTTGACCAATGTGGCCCCAAAGCATGGGCTGGGCCTCATGGGCCACACTGGTTTCAAGTACACTGAACCTTGGACAACATGCCAACCACAAGGTTTCTTGCCATGGGGAAAGAGTTCTGATTTCTGCATAATTTTCAAACCCGGGCCGTGATTGGAGATAAGGTCTAGGTTCTGAAGCCTGAAAACCGAAATTGAGAAGAGATAACGAACTAAGGCCATGGCAGATCCGATGTGCTCAGTGTGCGGCCAGCAGTCTGGGTGGGGCCAGGAGGTCCAGGATCAGGCTGTGTCAGAAAGGGCATTAGTGCCCAGGTCAGCCTATATATTTGTGGTACAGCTGAATGTCGTTAAGGTTGATCCTCTTTTGGGGTTTCTGGGTAGCCCCAGAGGGCAATGATTTTCTTCTGGAGGGCATGCAGAGTGCTGCATTGTAGTTCTGGATTGCCAAACTGGAGGGTTTGTGGTTCAGTAGTCTGAGAACAGAAGTCTGAGAACCCAAGCTAGGCCTAGGTTTCTGGTTGAGGATATGGCAGGCACAATCTACAGACCTTAATCGAGATCTCATGCTTCTGAAGTCAGTGCGAGAATCAGACGATCGCTCATTTTGGACACTCTGTCCCTGATGGCCCCTTCTTGAAGGGGGGGGTGGATCTCGAGGCCATGGCGGTTTTCCCACGATGGGAGATGTGAGAAGCTCCCAACTGCAGAGATTCTTCTGCAGGACAATTGACACCTGTTGGTTGGCTCCAGAACAACGATTCTGAGCAGGGTTCTAATGATGGATGGCTGGGTAGCCCACCTCGCATTCCAATTGTCTCCAAGCAAAAGACAGGTTAGATCGCTGGATCTGGGGGAGCAAATGAGGAGGCTGAGTTGAAATGGACTCACCAGTGGATGTGTCCTAATATGATTTTGTGTCTAAGGAGACCTTGGAATGAAGCGGTGGCACTGGGGCCCTGAAGGGTTCTCCTAAAGAGAGGCTTTCACACAGCTCCATCGTGCAAGTTTCCCATGTGTAGATGAGATATTATCTAATGGTGAGTCAAGAAAGAGCCATATGCTGTTATTGAAATCCAGGCCTCTGAGGAGAGATGCCTGGAAGCCAAACCAATGGATCACATAGGTGCCAAGGGGCCTGTTCGTTCCTTTTTACCTCTGGGGACATCAGTCTACGATATGAGAGCAGGTAGGTGCTCAGATGGGCCCAGATTGCCCCTGTTTTTCCTGGGAAGCCACAAATATTGGGATGACCTCAGGGAATTTGGAGGATTATACTCTTAGTAGGGTTGTGGCCATTGGAATGGGCACATACAATTCCCTTGGAGAGGGCAAGCACAGTCTTCAGGTTAGGCCTCAGGGCCCTGAGCCTGTAGGGTGTGTAGGCCAGCGCTGTTGGGACAGTTGTCTGAAAACACAAACTCAGCTTATGTTTCAGGTCATAGGTATGGCAGGACTGATCTACAGACCACGAGGAGAACACTTTGGGATATGAAAAATGGGCGAGTGTGAGGCTCTTGCTCACGTTTTTGTCTCTAGATATTGTGTGACTCATGGTCGTGAAATTTCCAGGTGACTTCTTGGGACATGGACGAGTCTTACTCTCTGGGGGTTTGGCCCCGTCCAAGGAGTTTGGGGTCACTCTGTGGGATGGAAGAAGTCCATTTTTTGTTGTTGTTGATTTGTTTTGTTTTGTTTATCTACCTCAGGTGTCCCACTAAATGAGAGATTCCAGAGTAGAGCCCTGGGGAGTTGTGACTGGACAACCAGAAATCTGGTTAAAAATTGGGGCCTAGGGACATGTCAAGCCCATTATGACATATAATGGTCCAGCCACTGAGAGGACGTACTAGAGGATAGGACTCACGCTGTGGGTCACTATGCGTGTTTATGCCCTCGTCGCACTCAAGAATGGGCGGGGCCTCAGGGTGAATGCTGGTTTCTCCTACACTGAACGTTGAACAACAGGTCAACCACAAGGTTTCTTGCCATAGTTAAGGAAGAGTTCTGATTTCTGCATCACAGTCACCCCTGGGCAGTGATTGGAGATAAGGTCTAGGTTCTGAAGCCTGAAAACTGAGGTAGGGAAGGATGATGACATAAGGCCATGGCAGGTCAGATGTGCTCAGTGTGCGGTCAGCTGTCTGGGTGTTGATCACGGGTCCGGGCTCAGGTTGTCAGACAGTGCTTTAGTGCCCTGGTTAGACTATATATTTTGGGTGCCTTTGAGTGCCGTGTAGGTTCTTATCTGAAGAACTCTTCAAGATATGAAGAATGAGCGAGTCTGAGGCGCGTGCTCAGGCTTTTGTCTCTGGATTTTGTATCAGCGATGGCCGTGGAATGTTGGGGAGGCCTCATGGGCCATGGACGAATCTCGCTCTCTGTGGATTTGGCCCGATCCCAATTGTTTTTCGTCAATCTGTGGGATGGGAGGACTCCTTTCAGGTTTCTTACCTCCGGAGTCCCACCAAAAGAGGAATTCCAAAGCAGAGCTTGGGGATGAGTGAAGGGACAACCCGAACTATGGTTAAAAATTGGGGCCTAGGGGCATGGCAAGCCCAATATGCTGTCTCTCCATCCAGCCACTGAGAGGACTTACCTTAGGACTGGGCTCAGGCTGAAGGTCACAATGTGTGTTTGTGACCAATGTGGCCCCAAAGCATGGGCTGGGCCTCATGGGCCACACTGGTTTCAAGTACACTGAACCTTGGACAACATGCCAACCACAAGGTTTCTTGCCATGGGGAAAGAGTTCTGATTTCTGCATCATTTCCATACCCGGGCCGTGATTGGAGATAAGGTCTAGGTTCTGAAGCCTGAAAACCGAGATTGAGAAGAGATGACGAACTAAGGCCATGGCAGATCCGATGTGCTCAGTGTGTGGCCAGCAGTATGGGTGGGGCCAGGAGGTCCAGGATCAGGCTGTGTCAGAAAGGGCATTAGTGCCCAGGTAAGCCTATATATTTGTGGTACAGCTGAATGTCGTTAAGGTTGATCCTCTTTTGGGGTTTCTGTGTAGCCCCAGAGGGCAATGATTTTCTTCTGGAGGGCATGCAGAGTGCTGCATTGTAGTTCTGGATTGCCAAACTTGAGGGTTTGGGGTTCAGTAGTCTGAGAACAGAAGTCTCAGAACCCAAGCTAGGCCTAGGTTTCTGGGTGAGGATATAGCAGGCACAATCTACAGACCTGAATCGAGATCTCATGCTTCTGAAGTCAGGGCGAGAATCAGACGAACGCTCAGGTTGGACACTCTGTCCCTGATGGCCCCTTCTTGACGGGGGGGGGGGTGGATCGCGAGGCCATGGCGGTTTTCCCACGATGGGAGTTTTGAGAAGCTCCCAACTGCAAAGATTCTTCTGCAGGACAATTGACACCTGTTGGTTGGCTCCAGAACAACGATTCTGAGCAGGGTTCTAATGAGGGATGGCTGGGTAGCCCACCTCGCATTCCAATTGTCTCCAAGCAAAAGACAGGTTAGATCTGCTGGATCTGGGGGAGCCAATGAGGAGGCTGAGTTGAAATGGACTCACCAGTGGATGTGTCCTAATATGATTTTGTGTCTAAGGAGACCTTGGAATGAAGCGGTGGCACTGGGGCCCTGAAGGGTTCTCCTAAAGAGAGGCTTTCACACAACTCCATCGTGCAAGTTTCCCATGTGTAGATCAGATTTGTTCTGAAGGGTGAGTCAAGAAACAGCCTTATGCTGTTATTGAAATCCAGGCCTCTGAGGAGAGATGCCTGGAAGCCAAACCAATGGATCCGATAGGTGCCTAGGGACCTGTTCGCTCCTTTTTACCTCTGGGGACATCAGTCTACGCTCTGAGAGGAGGTAGGTGCTCAGATGGGCCCAGATTGCCCCTGTTTGTCCCTTTAAGACAAAAATATTGGGATGGCCTCAGCGACTTTGGAGGATTATACTCTTAGTAGGGTTGTGGCCGTGGAATGGGCATATACAATTCCCTTGGAGAGGGCAAGCACAGTCGTCAGGTTTGGCTCCAGGGCCCTGAGCCTGAAGGGTGTGTAGGCCAGGGCTCTTTGGACAGTTGCCTAAAACCACAAACTCGGCTTATGTTTCGGGTCATATGTATGGCAGGACTGATCTACATACCATGAGGAGAATTCATCGGGATATGAAAAAAGGGCGAGTGTGAGGCTCTTGCTCAAGTTTTTCTCTCTGGATATCGTGTCACTCATGGTCGTGAAATTTCCTGTTGACTTCATGGGAAATCACGAGTCTTACTCTCTGGGGGTTTGGCCCCGTCCAAAGAGTTTGGGGTCATTCTGTGGGATGGAAGAAGTCCGTTGTTCTGTTGTTGTTGATTTGTTTTCTTTTGTTTATCAACCTCCGGTGTATCACCAAATGAGGTATTCCAGAGTAGAGCCCTGGGGAGGGGCGCCTGGACAACCAGAAATCTGGTTAAAAATTGGGGCCTAGGGACATGTCATCCCATTATGACATCTAATGGTCCAGCCACTGAGAGGACGTATTAGAGGACAGGACTCACGCTGAGGGTCACAATGCGTGTTTATGCCCTCGTCGCACTCAAGAATGGGCGGGGCCTCAGGGTTAATATTGGTTTCTCCTACACTGAACGTTGGACAACATGCCAACCACAAGGTTTCTTGCCATGGGTAAGGAAGAGTACTGATTTCTGCATCACAGTCACCCCTGGGCAGTGATTGGAGATAAGGTCTAGGTTCTGAAGCCTGAAATCTGAGGTAGGGAAGAGATAATGACCTAAGGCCTTGTCGGGTCTCATGAGCTCAGTGTGCGGTCAGCTGTTTGGGAGTTGACCACGATAATGGGCTCAGGTTTTGAGACAGTGCATTAGTGTCCAGGTTAGACTATACATTTTGGATGCATTCGAGTGCCGTGTAGGTTCTTATCTGAAGAACTCTTCAGGATATGAAGAATGAGCGAGTCTGAGGCTCGTGCTCAGGATTTTGTCTCTGGATTTTGTATCTGCGATGACCGTGGAATGTTGGGGAGGCCTCATGGGCCTTGGAAGAATCTTGCGCTCTGTGGATTTGGCCCGATCCCAATTGTTTTTCGTCAATCTGTGGGATGGGAGTACTCCTTTCAGGTTTGTTACCTCAGGTGTCCCACCAAAAGAGGAATTCGAAAGCATAGACCTGGGAAAGAGTGAAGGGACAACCCGAACTATGGTTAAAAATTGGGGCCTACGGGCATGGCAAGCCCAATATGCTGTCTCTCCATCCAGCCACTGAGAGGCCTTACCTGAGGACTGGGCTCAGGCTGAGGGTCACAATGTGTGTTTGTGACCAATGTGGCCCGCAAGCATGGGCGGGGCCTCATGGGCCACACTGGATTCAAGTACAATGAACCTTGGACAACATGCCAAACACAAGGTTTCTTGCCATGGGGAAAGAGTTCTGATTTCTGCATCATTTTCAAACCCGGGCCGTGATTGGAGATAAGGTCTAGGTTCTGAAGCCTGAAAACCGAGGTTGAGAAGAGATGATGACCTAAGGCCATGGCGGGTCCGATGGCTCAGTGTGAGGCCAGCTGTCTGGGTTGGGAAAGGAGGTCCAGGCTCAGGCTGTGTCAGAAAGGGCATTAGTGCCCAGGTAAGCCTATATATTTGGGGTACAGCTGAATGCCGTGCAGTTTGATCCTCATGGGGGTTTCTGGGTAGCCCCAGAGGGCACGGTTTTTCTTCTGGAGGGCAGGCAGAGTGCTGCATTGTAGTTCTGGATTGCCAAAGTGGAGGGCTTGTGGGCCAGTAGTCTGAGGACGGAAGTCTCAGAACCCAAGGTATGCCTAGGTTTCTGGGTGAGGATATGGCAGGCACAATCTACAGACCTGAATCCAGATCTCGTGCTTCTGAAGTCAGGCGAGGATCAGACGTTCGCTCAGGTTGGACATTCTGTCCCTGATGGCCCCTTCTTGAAGGGGGGGTGGATCACGAGGCCATGGGGGTTTTCCCACGATGGGAGTTGTGAGAAGCTCCCAACTGCAATGATTCTTCTGCAGGACAATTGAGACCTTTTGGTTGGCTCCAGGACAACGATTCCGAGCAGGGTTCTAAGGATGGATGGCTGTGTAGCCCACCTCGCATTCCAATTGTCTCCAAGCAACAAGACAGGTTAGATCTGCTGGATCTCGGGGAGCAACCGAGGAGGCTGAGTTGAAATGGACTCTCCCGTGGATGTGTCCTAATACGATTTTGTGTCTATGGAGACCTTGGAATGAAGCGGTTGCAATGGGGACCTGAAGGGTTCTCCTAAAAAAGGCTTTCACACAGCTCCATCGTGCAAGTTTCCCATGTGTAGATGAGATTTTTTTTGATGGGTGAGTCAAGAAACAGCCATATGCTGTTATTGAAATCAAGGCCTCTGAGGAGAGATGACTGGAAGCCAAACCAATGGATCCGATAGGTGCCTAGGGGACTGTTCGTTCCTTTCTACCTCTGGGGACATCAGTCTATCCTTCAGAGAGCAGGTAGGTGCTCAGATGGGCCCAGATTGCCCCTGTTTGTCCTGGGAACCCACAAATATTGGGATGGCCTCAGGGACTTTGGAGGTTTATCCTCTTTGTAGGGTTGTGGCCATTGGATTGGGCACATACAAATCCCTTGGAGAGGGCAACCACAGTTGTCAGGTTTGGCTCCATGGGCCTGAGCAATAGGGTGTGTAGGCTAGGGCTCTTTGGACAGTTGTCTGAAAACACAAACTCGGCTTATGTTTCAGGTCATAGGTATGGCAGGACTGATCTACAGACCATGAGGCAAACTCTTCTGGATATGAAAAAAGGGCGAGTGTGAGGCTCTTGCTCATTTTATCTCTGGATATCGTGTCACTCATGGTCGTGAAATGTCCGGGTGACTTCATGGGAAATGGACGACTCTTACTCTCTGGGGTTTTGGCCTCGTCCTAAGTGTTTGGGGTCATTTTGTGGGATGGAAGAAGGCCGTTGTTCTGTTGTTGTTGATTTGTTTTTTTTGTTTTTCAACCTCAGGTGTCCCACCAAATGAGGGATTCCAGTGTAGAGCCCGGAGGAGGGGCGCTTTGACAACCAGATTCTGGTTAAAAATTGGGGCCTAGGGACATGTCAAGCCCATTATTACATCTAATGGTCCAGCCACTGAGAGGACATACTAGAGGACAGGTTCACGCTGAGGGACACAATGCGTGTTTATGCCCTCGTCGCATTCAAACATGGGCGGGGCCTCAGGGTGAATGCTGGTTTCTCTTACACTGAACGTTGGACATCATGCCAACCACAAGGTTTCTTGCCATTGGTAAGGAAGAGTTCTGATTTTTGCATCACAGTCACCCCTGAGCAGTGATTGGAGATAAGGTCTAGGTTCTGAAGCCTGAAAACTGAGGTAGGGAAGAGATGATGACCTAAGGCCATGGAGGTTCAGATGTGCTCAGTGTGCGGTCAGATGTCTGGGTGTTGGTCACGAGGTCCGGGCTCAGGTTGTCAGACAGTGCATTAGTGCCCAGGTTAGACTATATATTTTGGGTGCATTCGAGTGCCGTGTAGGTTCTTATCTGAAGAACTCTTCAGGATATGAAGAATGAGCGAGTCTGAGGCGCGTACTCAGGCTTTTGAATCTGGATTTTGTATCAGCGATGGCCGTGGAATGTTGTGGAGGCCTGATGGGCCATGGACGAATCTTGCTCTCTGTGGACTTGGCCCGATCCCAGTTGTTTTTCATCAATCTGTGGGATGGGAGGACTCATTTCACGTTTTGTTCCTCAGGTGTCCCACCAAATAGGAATTCCAAAGCAGAGCCCTGGGGAAGACTGAAGGGACAACCCGAACGACGGTTAAAAATTGGGGCCTAAGGGCATGGCAAGCCGAATATGCTGTCTCTCCATCCAGCCACTGAGAGGCCTTACATGAGTACTGGGCTCAGGCTGAAGGTCACAATGTGTGTTTGTGACCAATGTGGCCCGCAAGCATGGGCGGGGCCTCATGGGCCACACTGGTTTCAACTACCCTGAGCCTTGGACAACATGCCAACCACAGGGTTTCTTGCCATGGGGAAAGAGTTCTGATTTCTGCATCATTTTCAAACGCGGGCCGTGATTGGAGATAAGGTCTAGTTCTGAAGCCTGAAAGCTGAGGTTGACAAGAGATGACGACCTAAGACCATGGCGGGTCAGATGTGCTCAGTGTGCGGCCAGCTGTCTGGGTCGGGCCAGGAGGTCTAGGCTCAGGCTGTGTGAGAAAGGGCATTAGTGCCCAGGTCAGCCTATATATTAGGGGTACAGCCGAATGTCGTGCAGGTTGATCCTCACTGGGGGTTTCCGGGTAGCCGGAGACGTCAATGTTTTTCTTCTGGAGGGCAGGCAGAGTGCTACATTGAAGTTCTGGATTGCCAAACTGGAAGGTTTGTGGGCCAGTAGTCTGAGGACGGAAGTCTGAGAACCCAAGATAGGCGTAGGTTTGTGGGTGAGGATATGGCAGGCACAATCTACAGACCTGAATCGAGATCACGTGCATCTGCATTCAGGGCGAGGAACAGACGATCGCTCAGGTTGGACATTCTGTCCCTGTTGGCCCCTTCTTGAAGAGGGGGTGGATCACGAGGCCATGGGGGTTTTCCCACGATGGGAGTTGTGAGAAGCTCCCTACTGCAAAGATTCTTCTGCAGGACAATTGAGACCTTTTGGCTGGCTCCAGGACAACGATTCCGTGAGGGTTCTAAGGATGGATGGCTGAGTATACCACCTCACATTCCACTTGTCTCCAAGCAACAAGACAGGTTAGATCTGCTGGATCTGGGGGAGCAACCGAGGAGGCTGAGTTGAAATGGACTCTCTCGTGTATGTGTCCTAATATGATTTTGTGTCTATGGAGACCGTGGAATGAAGCGGTGGCACTGGGGCCCTGAAGGGTTCTCCTAAAGAGAGGCTTTCACACAGCTCCATCGTGCAAGTTTCCCATGTGTAGATGAGATTTGTTCTGATGGGTGAGTCAAGAAACAGCCATATGCTGTTATTGAAATCCAGGCCTCTGAGGAGATGCCTGGAAACCAAAGCAATGTATCCGATAGGTGCCTACGGGCCTGTTTGTTCCTTTTTACTACTGGGGACATCAGTCTACGGGTCTGAGTGCCGGTAGGTGCACAGATGGGCCCAGATTGCCCCTGTTTGTCCTAGGAAGCCACAAATATTGGGATGGCCTCAGGGATTTTGGAAGTTTATCCTATTAGTAGGATTGTGGCCATTAGAATGGGCACATACAATTCCCTTGGAGAGGGCAAGCCATAGTCGTCAGGTTTGGCTCCAGGGTCCTGAGCCTGTGGGGTGTGTAGGCCAGGGCTGTTTGGACAGTTGTCTGAAAACACAAACTCGGCTTATGTTTCGGGTCATAGGTATGGCAGGACTGATCTACAGACCATGAGGAGAATACTTCGGGATATGAAAAAAGGACGAGTGTGAGGCTCTTCCTCAAGTTTTTGTCTCTGGATATCGTGTCACTCATGGTCGTGAAATTTCCGTGTGACTTCATGGGAAATGGACCAGTCTTATTCTCTGCTGGTTTGGCCCCGTCCAAAGTGTTTGGGGTCATTCTGTGGGATGGAAGAAGTCCGTTGTTCTTGATTTGTTTTGTTTTTCAACCTCTGGTGTCCCACCAAATGAGGGATTCCAGAGTAGAGCCCTGGGGAGGGGCGACTGGACAACGAGAAATATGGTTAAAATTGGGGCCTAGGGACATGTCAAGCCCATTATGACATCTAATGCTCCAGCCACTGAGAGGACGTACTAGAGGACAGGACTCACGCTGAGGGTCACAATGCCTGTTTATGCCCTCATCGCACTCAAGAATGGGTGGGGACTCAGGGTGAATGCTGGTTTCTCCTACACTGAACGTTGGACAACATGCCAACCACAAGGTTTCTTGCCATGGGTAAGGAAGTGTTCTGATTTCTGCATCACAGTGACACGTGGGCAGTGATTGGAGATAAGGTCTAGGTCCTTTAGCCTGAAAACTGAGGTAGGGAAGAGATGATGACCTAAGGCCATGGCGGGTCTGATGTGCTCAGTATGCGGTCTGCTGTCTGGGTGTTGGTCACGATGTCCGGGCTCAGGTTGTCAGATAGTGCATTAGTGCCCAGGTTAGACTATATATTTTGGGTGCATTCGAGTGCCGTGTAAGTTCTTATCTGAAGAATTCTTTAGGATATGAAGAATGAGTGAGTCTGAGGCGCGTGCTCAGGGATTTGTCTCTGGATTTTGTATCAGCGATGGCCGTGGAATGTTGGGGAGTCCTAATGGGCCATGGACGAATCTTGCTCTCTGTGGATTTGGCCCGATCCCAATTGTTTTTCGTCAATCTGTGGGATGGGAGGACTCCTTTCAGGTTTGTTACCTCAGGTGTCCCACCAAAAGAGGAATTCCAAAGCAGAGCCCTGGGGAAGAGTGTAGGGACAACCCAGACTATGGTTAAAAATTGGGGCCTAGGGGCATGGCAAGCCCAATATGCTGTCTCTCCATCCAGCCACTGAGAGGCCTTACCGGAGGACTGGGCTCAGGCTGAGGGTCACAATGTATGTTTGTGACCAATGTGGCCCACAAGCATGGGCGGGGCCTCATGGGCCACACTGGTTTCAAGTACACTGAACCTTGGACAACATGCCAACCACAAGTTTTCTTGCCATGGGGACAGAATTCTGATGTCTGCATCATTTTCAAACCCGGGCCATGATTGGAGATAAGGTCTAGGTTCTGAAGCCTGAAAACCGAGGTTGAGTACAGATGACGAACTAAGGCCATGACGGGTCTGATGTGCTCAGTGTTCGACCAGCTGTCTGGGTGGGGCCAGGAGGTACAGGCTCAGGCTGTGTCAGAAAGGGCATTAGTGCCCAGGTCAGCCTATATCTTTGGGGGACAGCCAAATGGCGTGCACGTTGATCCACATTTGGGGTTTGTGGGTCCCGCAGAGGGCAATGTTTTTCTTCTAGAGGGCAGGCAGAGTGTTGTATTATTAGTTCTGGATTGCCAAACTGGAGGGCTCTTGGGCCAGTAGTTAGTGGATGGAAGTCTGAGAACCCAAGCTAGGCGTAGGTTTCTGGGTGAGGATGTGGCAGGCTCAATCTACAGACCTGAATCGAGATCTCGTGCATCTGAAGTCAGGGCAGGGATCAGACGATCGCTCAGGTTGGACATTCTGTCCCTGAAGGCCCATTCTTGAAGGGGGGAGGTGGATCACGAGGCCTTGGGGGTTTCCCAGGCTGGGAGTTGTGAGAAGCTCCCAACTGCAAAGAATCTTCTGCAGGACAATTGAGACCTGTTGGTTGGCTCCAGAATTACGATTCAGAGCAGGGTTCTAAGGATGGATGGCTGGGTAGCCCACCTCGCATTCCAATTGTCTCCAAGCAACAAGACAGTTTATAACTGCTGGATCCGGGGGAGCATCCGAGGAGGATGAGTTGAGATGGACTCTCCCGTGGATGTGTCCTAATATGTTTTGTGTCTATGGAGACCTTGGAATGAAGCGGTGGCACTGGGGCCCTGAAGGGTTCTACTAAAGAGAGGCTTTCACACAGCTCCATCGTGCAAGTTTCCCATGTGTAAATGAGATTTGTTCTGATGGGTGAGTCAAGAAACAGCCATATGCTGTTATTGAAATCCAGGCCTCTGAGGAGAGATGCCTGGAAACCAAAGCAATGGATCCGATAGGTGCCTAGGGGCATGTTCGTGCCTTTTTACCTCTGGGGACATCAGTCTTCCGGTCTGAGAGCATGTAAGTGCTCAGATGGGCCCAGATTGCCCCTGTTTCTTCTGGGAAGCCACAATATTGTGATGGCTTCAGGGAATTTGGGCGTTCATAGTATTAGTAGGTTTGTGGCCATTGCAGTGGGCACATACAATTCCCTTGGAGTGGGCAAGCACAGTCGTCAGGTTTGGCTCCAGGGGCCTGAGCCTGTAGGATGTGTAGGAAGGGCTGTTTGGACAGTTGTCTGAAAACACAAACTCGGCTTATGTCTCGGGTCATAGATATGGCAGGACTGATCTACAGACCATGAGGAGAACTCTTCAGGATATGAAAAAAGGGCGTGTGTGAGTCTCGTGGTCAAGTTTTTGTCCCTGGATATCGTATCACTCATGGTCGTGATATTTCCGGGTGACTTCATGGAAATGGACAAGTCTTACTCTCTGGGGGTTTGGCCCCATCCAAAGAGTTTGGAGTCATTCTGTGGGATGGAAGAAGTCCATTGTTCTGTTGTTGATTTGTATTATTTTGTTTTTTAACCTCAGGTGTCCCACCAAATGAGGGATTCCAGAGTAGAGCCCTGGGGAGGGCGACTGGACAACCAGAAATCTGGTTAAAAATTGTGGCCTAGGAACATTTCAAGCCCATTATGACATCTAATGGTCCAGCCACTGAGAGGACGTACTAGAGGACAGGACTCAATCTGAGGGTTACAATGCGAGTTTATGTCCTCGTCGCACTCAAGAATGGGCGGGGCCTCAGGCTGAATGCTGGTTTCTCCTACACTGAACGTTGGACAACATGCCAACCATAAGGTTTCTTGCCATGGGTAAGGAAGAGTTCTGATTTCTGCATCACAGTCACCCCTGGGCAGTGATTGGAGATAAGGTCTAGGTTCTGAAGCCTGAAAACTGAGGTAGGGAAGAGATGATGTCCTAAGGCCATGGCGGGTCTGATGTGCTCAGTGTGCTTTCAGCTGTCTGGGTGTTGGTCACGAGGTCCGGCTCAGGTTGTCAGACACTGCATTAGTGCCCAGGTTAGTCTATATATTCTGGGTGCATTCGAGTGCCGTGTAGGTTTTCATCTGAAGAACACTTCAGGATATGAAGAATGAGCGAGTCTGAGGCGCGTGCTCTGGCTTCTGTCTCTTGATTTTGTATCAGCGATGGCCGTGGAATGTTGGGGTGGCCTCATGGGCCATGGACGATTCTTGCTCTCTGTGGACTGGGCCCGATCCCAATTGTTTTTCCTCAATCTGTGGGATGGGAGGACTCCTTTCGGTTTCTTACTCAGGGGTCCCACCAAAAGAGGAATTCCAAAGCAGAGCCCTGGGGAAGAGTGAAGGGACAACCCGAACTATGGTTAAAATTTGGGGCCTAGGGGCATGGCAAGCCCAATATGCTGACTCGCCATCCAGCCACTGAGAGGCCTTACCTGAGGACTGGGCTCAGGCTGAGGGTCACAATGTGTGTTTGTGACCAATGTGGCCCGCAAGCATGGGCGGGGGCTCATGGGCCACACTGGTTTCAAGTACACTGAACCTTGGACAACATGGCAACCCCAAGGTTTCTTGCCATCTGGAAAGAGTTCTGATTTCTGAATCATTTTCAAAGCCGGGCCGTGATTGGATATAAGGTCTAGGTTCTGAAGCCTGAAAACCGAGGTTGAGAAGAGATGACGAACTAAGGCCATGAGGGGTCCGATTTGCTCAGTGTGCGGAAAGCTGTCTGGGTGGGGCTAGGAGGTCCAGGATCAGGCTGTGTCAGAAAAGGCATTAGTGCCCAGGTCAGCCTATATATGTGGGTTACAGTCGAAAGGCGTGCCCCGTTGATCCTCATTTGGGGTTTCTGGGTAGCCCCAGAGGGCAATGTTTTTCTTCTGGAGGGCAGGCATAGGGCTGCATTGTAGTTCTGGATTGCCAAACTGGAGGGCTTGTGGGCCAGTAGTCTGAGGACGGAAGTCTGAGAACCCAAGCTAGGCCTTGGTTTCTGGGTGAGGATATGGCAGGCACAATCTACAGACCTGAATCGAGATCTCGTGCATCTGAAGTCAGGGCGAGGATCAGACGATCGCTCAGGTTGGACATTCTGTCCCTGATGGCCCCTTCTTGAAGGGGGGGTGGATCACGAGGCCATGGGGGTTTTCCCAAGATGGGAGTTCTGAGAAGCTCCCAACTGCAAAGATTCTTCTGCAAGACAATTGTGTCTTGTTGGTTGGCTCCAGGACAACGATTCAGAGCAGGGTTCAAAGGATGGAAATCTCGGTAGCAAACCTCGCATTCCAATTGTCTCCAAGCAACAAGACAGGTTAGATCTGCTGGATCTGGGGGAGCAACCGAGGAGGCTGTGTTGAAAGGACTCCCGCGTGGATGTGTCCTAATATGATTTTGTGTCTATAGAGACCTTGGAATGAAGCAGTGGCACGCGGCCCTGAATTGTCTCCTAAAGAGAGGCTTTCACACAGCTCCATCGTGCAAGTTTCCCATGTGTAGATGAGATTTGTTCTGATGGGTGATTCAAGAAACAGCCATATGCTGTTATTGAAAACCAGGCCTCTGAGGAGAGATACCTGGAAACCAAAGCAATGGATCCGATAGGTGCCTAGGGGCCTGTTTGTACATTTTTACCTCTGGGGACATCAGGCTATGGGTCTGAGTGCCGGTCGGTGTTCAGATGTGGCCAGATTGCCCCAGTTTGTCCTGGGAAGCCACAAATATTGGGATGGCCTCAGGGACTTTGGAGGTTGATCCTATTAGTAGGGATATGGCCATTGGAGTGGGCACATACAATTCCCTTGGAGAGGGCAAGCAGAGTCGTCAGGTTTTGCTCCAGGGGCCTGAGCCTGTAGGGTGTGTAGGCCAGGGCTGTTTGGACAGTTGTCTGAAAACACAAACTCGGCTTATGTTTCGGGTCATAGGTATGGCAGCACTGATCTACAGACCATGAGGAGACTCTTCGGAATATGAAAAAAGGGCGAGGGTGAGGCTCTTCCTCAAGTTTTTGTCTCTGGATATCGTTTCACTCATGGTCTTGAAATTTCCGGGTGGCTTCATGGGAAATGGACGAGTCTTACTCTCTGGCGTTTGGCCCTGTCCAAAGAGTTTGGGGTCATTCTGTGGGATGGATGAAGTCCGTTGTTCTGTTGTTGATTTGTTTTGTTTTCAACCTAAGTTGTCCCACCAAATGAGGGATTCCGGAGTAGAGCCCTGGGGAGGGGCGACTGGACAACCAGAAATCTGGTTAAAAATTTGGGCCTAAGGACATGTCAAGCACATTATGACCTCTAATGATCCAGCCACTGAGAGGACGTACTAGAGGAGAGGACTCACGCTGAGGGTTACAATGAATGTTTATACCCTCGTCGCACTCAAGAACGGGCGGGACCTCAGGGTGAATGCTTGTTTCTCCTACACTGAACGTTGGACAACATGCCAACCACAATGTTTCTTGCCATGGGTAAGGAAGAGTTCTGATTTCGGCATCACAGTCACCCCTGTGCAGTGATTGGAGATAAGGTCTAGGATCTGAAGCCTGCAAACTGAGGTAGGGAAGAGATGATGTCCTAAGGCCATGGCGGGTCTGATGTGGTCAGTGTGCGGTCAGCTGTCTGGGTGTTGGTTACGAGGTCCGTGCTCAGGTTGTCAGACGGTGCATTAGTGCCCAAGTTAGAGTATATATTTTGGGTGCATTCGATTGCCGTGTAGGTTCTTATCTGAAGAACTCTTCAGGATATGAAGAATGAGCGAGTCTGATTCGCATGCTGAGGTTTTTGTCTCGGGATTTTGTATCACCGATGGCCGTGGAATGTTGGGGAGGCCTCATGGGCCATGGACGAATCTTGCTCTCTGTGGACTTGGCCAGATCCCAAAAGTTTTTCGTCAATCTGTGGGATGGGAGGACTGCTTTCAGGTTTGTTACCTCAGGTGTCCCACCAAAAGAGGAATTCTAAAGCAGAGCCCAGGGGAAGAGTGAAGGGACAACACGAACTATGGTTAAAATTTGCGGCCTAGGGGCATGGCAAGCCCAATATGCTGTCTCTCCACCAGCCACTGAGAGGCCTTCCTTGAGGACTGGGCTCAGGCTGAGGGTCACAATGTGTGTTTGTGACTAATGTGGCCCACAAGCATGGGTGGGGCCTCATGGGCCACACTGGTTTCAACTACACTGAAACTTGGACAACATGCCAACCACAAGGTTTCTTGCCATGGGGAAAGAGTTCTGATTTCTGCATCATCTGCAAGCCCGGGCCGTGATTGGAGATAAGGTCTAGGTTCTGATGCCTGACAACCGAGGTTGAGAAGAGATGACGAAATAAGGCCATGACGGGTCTGATGTGCTCAGTGTGCGGCCAGCTGTCTGGGTGGGGCTAGGAGGTCCAGGATCAGGCTGTTCAGAAAGGGCATCAGTGCCCAAGTCAGCCTATATATTTGGGGTACAGCCGAATGGCGTGCCCCGTTGATCCTCATTTGGGGTTTCTGGGTAGCCCAAGAGGGCAATGTTTTTCTTCTGTAGGGCACGCAGAGTGCTGCATTGTAGTTCTGGATTGCCAAACTGGAGGGCTTGTGGGCCAGTAGTCTGAGGACGGAGGTCTGAGAATCCAAGCTAGGCCTAGGTTTCTGGATGAGGATATGGCAGGCACATTCTACAGACATGAATCGAGATCTCGTGCATCTGAAGTCAGGGCGAGGATCAGACGATCGCTCAGGTTGGACATTCTTTCCCTGATGGCCCCTTCTTGAAAGGGGCGTGGATCACGAGGCCATGGGGGTTTTCCTTCGATGGGAGTTGTGAGAAGCTCCCAACTGCAAAGATTCTTCTGCAGTGCAATTGAGACCTTTTGGTTGGCTCCAGGACAACGACTCCGAGCAGGGTTCTAAGGATTGATGGCTGGGTAGCCCACCTCGCATTCCAATTGTCTCCAAGCAAGAAGACAGGTAAGATCTGCTGGATCTGGGGGAGCAACCGAGGAGGCTGAGTTGAAATGAACTCTACCGTGGATGTGTCCTAATATCATTTTGTGTCTATGGAGACCTTGGAATGAAGCGGTGGGACTGGGGCCCTGAAGTGTTCTCCTAAAGAGTGGCTTTCACATAACTCCATCTTGCATGTTTCCCTTGAGTAGATGAGATTTGTTCCGATGGGTGAGTCATGAAACATCCATATGCTGTTATTGAAATCCAGGCTTCTGAGGAGAGATGCCTGGAAACCAAAGAATGGATCCGATAGGTGCCTTGGGGGCTCTTCATTCCTTTTTACGTCTGGGGACATCAGTCTACGTATCTGAGTGCCGGTAGGAGCTCAGATGGGCCCAGATTGCCCCAGTTTGTCCTGGAAAGCCACAAATATTGGGATGGCCTCAGGGACTTTGGAGGTTGATTCTATTAGTTGGGTTGTGGCCATTGGAGTGGGCACATGCAATTCCCTTGGAGATGGCAAGCACCGTCGTCAGGTTTGGCTCCAGGGGCCTGAGCCTGTAGGGTGTGTAGGCCAGGGCTCTTTGGACAGTTGTCTGATAACACAAGTTCGGCTTATGTTTCAGGTCATAGGTATGGCAGGACTGATCTACAGACCACGAGGAGACCTCTTCGGGATATGAAAAAAGGGCGAGTGTGAGGCTCTTGGTCAAGTTTTTGTCTCTGGATATCGTGTCACTCATGGTCGTGAAATTTCCGGGTGACTTCATGGGAAATGGACGAGTCTTACGCTCTGGGTTTTGGCCCCGTCCAAAGAGTTTGGGGTCATTCTGTGGGATGGAAGAAGTCCGTTGTTCTGTTGTTGTTGATTTGTTTTGTTTTGTTTTTCAACCTCAGTTGTCCCACCAAATGGGGGATTCCAGAGTAGAGCCCTGGGGAGGGGCGACGGGACAACCAGAAATCTGGTTAAAAATTGGGGCCTAGGGACATGTCAAGTCCATTATGACATCTAATGGTCCAGCAACTGAGAGGAAGTACTAGAGGACAGGACTCACCCTGAGGGGCACAATGGGTGTTTATGCCCTCTTCGCACCAAGAATGGGCGGGGCCTAAGGGTGAATGCTGGTTTCTCCTACACTGAACGTTGGACAACATGCCAACCACAAGGTTTCTTGCCATGGGTAAGGAAGAGTTCTGATTTCTGCATCACAGTCACCCCTGGGCAGTGATTGGTGATAAGGTCTAGGTTCTGAAGCCTGAAAACTGAGGTAGGGAAGAGATGATGACCTAAGGCCATGGCGGGTCTGATGTGCTCAGTGTGCGGTCAGCTGTCTGGGTGTTTGTTGGTCACGAGGTCCAGGCTCAGGTTGTCAGACAGTGCATTAGTGCCCAGGTTAGACTATATATTTTGGGTGCCTTAGAGTGCCGTGTAGGTTCTTATCTGAAGAACTCTTCAGGATATGAAGAATGAGCGAGTCTGAGGTGCGTGGTCAGGCTATTGTCTCTGGATTTTGTATCAGCGATGGCCGTGGAATGTTGGGGAGGCCTCAGGGGCCATGGACGAATCTTGCTCTCTGTGGATTTGGCCCTATCCCAATTGTTTTTCGTCAATCTGTGGGAAGGGAGGCCTGCTTTAAGGTTTGTTACCTCAGGTGTCCCAGGAAAAGAGGAATTCCAAAGCAGAGCCTGGAGGAGAGTAAAGGGACAACCCGAACTATGTTTAAAACTTGCGGCATAGGGGCATGGCAAGCCCAATATGCTGTCTCGCATCCAGCCACTGAGAGGCCTTACCTGAGGCCTGGGCTCAGGCTGAGGGTCACAATGTGTGTTAGTGACCAATGTGACCCGCAAGCATGGGCGGGGCCTCATGGGCCACACTGGTTTCAACTACACTGAACCTTGGACAACATGCCAAGCACAAGGTTTCTTGCCATGGGGAAAGAGTTCTGATTTCTGCATTGTTTTCAAACCCCTACCGTGATTGGAGATAAGGTCTAGGTTCTGAAGCCTGAAAACCGAGGTTGAGAAGAGATGACGACCTAAGGCCATGGCGGGTCCGATGTGCTCAGTTTGCGGCAGCTGTCTGGGTGGGGCCAGGAGGTCTAGGCTCAGGCTGTGTCAGAAAGGGCATTAGTGCCCAGGTCAGCCTATATATTTGGGGTACAGCCGAATGGTGTGCAGGTTGATCCTCATTTCTGGTTTCTGGGTAGCCCCAGAGGGCAATTTTTTTCGTCTGTAGGACAGGCAGAGTGCTGCATTGTAGTTCTGGATTGCCTAACTGGAGGGCTTGTGGGCCAGTAGACTGAGGACGGAAGTCTGAGAACCCAAGCTAGGCCTAGGTTTCTGGGTGACGATATGACCGGCACAATCTACAGACCTGAATCGAGATCTCGTGCATCTGAAGTCAGGGCGAAGATCAGACGATCGCTCAGGTGGACATTCTGTCCCTGATGGCCCCTTCTTGAAGGGGGGGGGTGGATCACGAGGCCATGGGGGTTTTCCCAAGATGGGAGTTCTGAGAAGCTCCCAACTGCAAAGATTCTTCTGCAAGACAATTGTGTCTTGTTGGTTGGCTCTAGGACAACGATTCAGAGCAGGGTTCAAAGGATGGATGTCTCGGTAGCCCACCTCGCATTCCTATTGTCTCCAAGCAACAAGACAGGTTAGATCTGCTGGATCTGGGGGAGCAACCGAGGAGGCTGTGTTGAAATGGACTCACCCGTGGATGTGTCCTAATATGATTTTGTGTCTATGGAGACCTTGGAATGAACCGGTGGCACTGCAGACCTGAATTGTCTCCTAAAGAGAGGCTTTCACACAGCTCCATCGTGCAAGTTTCCCATGTGTAGATGAGATTTGTTCTGATGGGTGATTCAAGAAACAGCCATATGCTGTTATTGAAAACCAGGCCTCTGAGGAGAGATACCTGGAAACCAAAGCAATGGATCCGATAGGTGCCTAGGGGCCTGTTTGTACATTTTTACCTCTGGGGACATCAGGCTATGGGTCTGAGTGCCGGTCGGTGTTCAGATGTGGCCAGATTGCCCCAGTTTGTCCTGGGAAGCCACAAATATTGGGATGGCCTCAGGGACTTTGGAGGTTGATCCTATTAGTAGGGTTGTGGCCATTGGAGTTGGCACATACAATTCCCTTGGAGAGGGCAAGCACCGTCGTCAGGTTTGGCTCCAGGGGCCTGAGCCTGTAGGGTGTGTAGGCCAGGGCTGTTTGGACAGTTGTCTGAAAACACAGACTCGGCTTATGTTTAGGGTCATAGGTATGGCAGCACTGATCTACAGACCATGAGGAGAACTCTTCGGAATATGAAAAAAGGGCGAGGGTGAGGCTCTTCCTCAAGTTTTTGTCTCTGGATATCGTTTCAATCATGGTCTTGAAGTTTCCGGGTGACTTCATGGGAAATGGACGAGTCTTACTCTCTGGCGTTTGGCCCTGTCCAAAGAGTTTGGGGTCATTCTGTGGGATGGAAGAAGTCCGTTGTTCTGTTGTTGTTGATTTGTTTTTTTTTGTTTTTCAACCTAAGTTGTCCCACCAAATGAGGGATTCCGGAGTAGAGACCTGGGGAGGGGCGACTGGACAACCAGAAATCTGGTTAAAAATTGGGGCCTAAGGACATGTCAAGCACATTATGACCTCTAATGATCCAGCCACTGAGAGGACGTACTAGAGGATTGGACTCACGCTGAGGGTTACAATGACTGTTTATGCCCTCGTCGCACTCAAGAACGGGCGGGACCTCAGGGTGAATGCTTGTTTCTCCTACACTGAACGTTGGACAACATGCCAACCACAATGTTTCTTCCCATGGGTAAGGAAGAGTTCTGATTTCTGCATCACATTCACCCCTGGGCAGTGATTTCAGATAATGTCTATGTTCTGAAGCCTGAAAACTGTGGTAGGGAAGAGATGATGACCTAAGGCCATGGCAGGTCTGAAGTGCTCAGTGTGCGGTCAGCTGTCTGGGTGTTAGTCACTATGTCCGGGCTCAGGTTGTCAGACAGTGCATTAGTGCCCAGGTTAGACTCTATATTTTGGGTGCCTTCGAGTGCCGAGTACGTTCTTATCTGAAGAATTCATCAGGATATGAAGAATAAGCGAGTCAGAGGTGCGTGCTCAAGCTTTTGTCTCTGGATTTTGTATCAGCGATGGCCGTGAAATGTTGGGGAGGCCACATGGGCCATGGACGAATCTTGCTCTCTGTGGATTTGGCCCGATCCCAATTGTTTTTCGTCAATCTGTAGGATGGGAGGACTCCTTTCAGGTTTGTTACCTCAGGGGTCCCACCAAAAGCGGAATTCCAAAGCAGAGCCCTGGGGAAGTGTGAAGGGACAACCCGAACTATGGTTAAAAATTGGGTCCTAGGGGCATGGCAAGCCCAATATGCTGTCCCTCCATCCAGCCACTGAGAGGACTTACCTGAGGACCGGGCTCAGACTGAGGGTCACAAAGTGTGTTTGTGACCAATGTGGCCCACAAGCATGGGCGGGGCCTCATGGGTCACACTGGTTTCAAGTACACTGAACGTTGGAGTACATGCCAACCACAAGGTTTCTTGCCATGGGGAAAGAGTTCTAATTTCTGCATCATTTTCAATCCCGGGCCGTGATTGGAGATAAGGTCTAGGTTTTAAAGCCTGAAAACCGGGGTTGAGTAGAGATGACGACCTAAGGCATTGACAGGTCTGATGTGCTCAGTGTGCGGCCAGCTGTCTGGATGGGGCCAGGAGGTCCATGCACAGCGTGTGTCAGAAAGGGCTTTAGTCCCCAGTTCACACTATATATTTGGGGTACAGCCGAATGGCGTGCAGGTTGATGCTATTTGGGTTTTCTGGGTAGCCCAGGGGGCAATGTTTTTCTTCTGGCGGGCAGGCAGAGTGCTGCATTGTAGTTCTGGATTGCCAAACTGGAGGGCTCTTGGCCAGTAGTCTGAGGACGGAAGTAAGAGAACCCAAGCTAGGCCTATGTTTCGGGGTGAGGATATGGCAGGCACAATCTACAGACCTGAATCGAGATCTCGAGCATCTGAAGTCAGGGCGAGGATCAGACGATCTCTCAGTTTCGACATTCTGTCCCTGATTGCCCCTTTGTGAAGGGGGGAGTGGATCACGAGGCCATGGGGGTTTTCCAACGATGGGAGTTGTGAGAAGCTCCCTACTGCAAAGATTCTTCTGCAGGACAATTGAGACCTGTTGGATGGCTCCAGGGCAACGATTCCGTGAGGGTTCTAAGGATGGATGGCTGAGTATACCACCTCACATTCCACTTGTCTCCAAGCAACAAGACAGGTTAGATCTGCTGGATCTGGGGGAGCAACCGAGGAGGCTGAGTTGAAATGGACTCTCCCGTGGATGTGTCCTAATATGATTTTGTGTCTATGTAGACCGTGGAATGATGCGGTGGCACTGGGGACCTGAAGGGTTCTCCTTAAGAGAGGCTTTCACACAGCTCCATCATTTGGGGTTTCTGGGTAGCCCCAGAGGGCAATGTTTTTCTTCTGGAGGGCAGGCATAGGGCTGCATTGTAGTTCTGGATTGCCAAACTGGAGGGCTTGTAGGCCAGTAGTCTGAGGACGGAAGTCTGAGAACCCAAGCTAGGCCTAGGTTTCTGGGTGAGGATATGGCAGGCACAATCTACAGACCTGAATCGAGATCTCGTGCATCTGAAGTCAGGGCGAGGATCAGAGGATCGCTCAGGTTGGACATTCTTTCCCTGATGGCCCCTTCTTGAAGGGGGGATTGAACACGAGGCAATGGGGGTTTTCCCTCGATGGGAGTTCTGAGAAGCTACAAACTGCAAAGATTCTTCTGCAGGATATTTGAGACCTGTTCGTTGGCTCCAGGACAACGATTCCGAGCAGGGTTCTAAGGATGGATGGCTGGGTAGCACTCCTCGCATTCCAATTGTCTCCAAGCAACAAGACAGGTTAGATCTGCTGGATCTGGGGGAGATACCGAGGAGGCTGAGTTGAAATGGACTCTACCGTGGATGTGTCCTAATATGATTTTGTGTCTATGGAGACCTTGGAATGAAGCGGTGGCTCTGATTCCCTGAAGGGTTCTCCTACTGGGAGGCTTTCACACAGCTCGATCGTGCAAGTTTCCCATGTGTAGATGAGATTTGTTCTGATGGGTGAGTCAAGAAACAGCCATATGCTGTTATTGAAATCCAGGCCTTTGAGGAGAGATGCCTGGAAACCAAAGCAATGGATCCGATAGGTGCCTAGGTGCCTGTTTGTTCTTTTTAACTCTGGGGACATCAGTCTACGGGTCTGAGTGCCGGTAGGTGCTCAGATGGGCCCAGATTGCCCCTGTTTGTCCTGGGAAGCCGCAAATATTGGGATGGCCTCAGGGACTTTGGAGGTTTCTCCTATTAGTAGGGTTGTGGCCATTGGAATGGGCACATACAATTCCTTTGGAGAGGGCAAGCAGAGTCGTCAGGTTTTGCTCCAGGGGCCTGAGCCTGTAGGGTGTGTAGGCCAGGGCTGTTTGGACAGTTGTCTGAAAACACAAGCTCGGCTTATGTTTCGGGTCATAGGTATGGCAGGACTGATCTACAGACCATGAGGAGAACTCTTCGGGGTTTGAAAAAAGGGCGAGTGTGAGGCTCTTGGTCAAGTTTTCGTCTCTGGATATCGTGTCACTCATGGTCTTGAATATTCCGGGTGACTTAATGGGAAATGGACGCGTCTTACTCCCTGGGGGTTTGGCCCCGTCCAAAGAGTTTGGGGTCATTCTGTGGGATGGAAGAAGTCCGTTGTTCTGTTGCTGTTGATTTGTTTTTTGTTGTTTTTCAACCTCAGGTGTCCCACCAAATGGGGAATTCCAGAATAGAGCCCTGGGGAGGGGCGACTGGACAACCAGAAATCTGGTTAAAAATTGGGGCCTAGGGACATGTCAAGCCCATTATGATATCTAATGGTCCAGCCACTGAGAGGACGTCCTAGAAGACAGGACTCACGCTGAGGGTCACAATGCGTGTTTATGCCCTCGTCACACTCAAGAATGGGCGGGGCCTCAGGGTGAATGCTGCTTTCTCCTACACTGAACGTTGGACAACATGCCAACCACTAGGTTTCTTGCCATGGGTAAGGAAGAGTTCTGATTTCTGCATCAGAGTCACCCCTGGGCAGTGATTGGAGATAAGGTCTAGATTCTGAAGCCTGAAAACTGAGGTAGGGAAGAGATGATCATCTAAGGCGATGGCGGGTGTGATGAGCTCAGTGTGCGGTCAGCTGCCTGGGTGTTGGTCTCGAGGTCCTGGCTCAGATTGTCAGACAGTGCATTAGTGCCCAGGTTAGACTATATATTTTGGGTGCCTTCGAGTGCCGTGTAGGTTCTTATCTAAAGAACTCTTCAGGATATGAAGAAGGAGCGAGTCTTATGCGCGAGCTCAGGCTTTTGTCTCTGGATTTTGTACCAGCGAAGGCCGTGTAATGTTGGAGAGGCCTCATGGGCCATGGACGAATCCTACTCTCTGAGGATTCGGCCCGATCCCAATTGTTTTTCTTCAATCTGTGGGATGGGAGGACTCCTTTCAGGTTTTTTACCTCAGGTGTCCCACCAAAAGTGGAATTCCAAAGCAGAGCCCTGGGGAAGAGTGAAGGGACAACCCGAACTATGGTTAAAAATTGGGGCCTAGGGGCATGGCAAGCCCAATATGCTGTCTCTCCATCCAGCCACTGAGAGGCCTTACCTGAGGACTGGGCTCAGGCTGATGGTCACAATGTGTGTTTGTGACCAATATGGCCCTCAAGCATGGGCGGGGCCTCATGGGCCTCACTGGTTTCTACGACACTGAAAGTTGGACAACATGCCAACCACAAGGTTTCTTGCAATGGGGAAAGAGTTCTGATTTCTGCATCATTTTCAAACCCGGGTGGTGATTGTAGATAAGGTCTAGGTTCTGAAGCCTGAAAACCGAGGTTGAGAAGAGATGACGACCTAAGACCATGGCGGGTCCGATGTGCTCAGTGTGCGGCCAGCTCTCTGGGTGGGGACAGGAGGTCCAGGATTAAGCTGTGTCAGAAAGGGCATTAGTGCCCAGGTCAGCCTATATATTTAGGGTACAGCCGAATTGCGTGCCCTGTTGATCCTCATTTGGTGTTCCTGGGTAGCCCCAGAGGGCAATGTTTTTCTTCTGGAAGGCAGGCAGAGTGCTGCATTGTAGTTCTGGATTGCCAAACTGGAGGGCATGTGGGCCAGTAGTGTGAGGACGGAAGTCTGAGATCCCAAGTTAGGCCTAGGTTTCTGGGTGAGGATATGGCAGGCACAATCTACAGACCTGAATTGAGATCTCATGCATCTGAAGTCAGGTCGAGGATCAGATGATCGCTCAGGTTGTACATTCTGTCCCTGATTAGCACTTCAGACAGTGCATCAGTCTTCGGGTCTGAGTGACAGGAGGTGCCCAGATGGGCACAGATTGCCCCTGTTTGTCCTGGGAAGCCACAAATATTGGGATGGCCTCAGGGACTTTGGAGGTTTATCCTTTTAGTAGGGTTGTGGCCATTGGAATGGGCACACACTATTCCCTTGGAGAGGGCAAACACAGTCGTCATGTTTGGCTCCAGGGGTCTAAGCCTGTGGGGTGCGTAGGACAGGTCTGTTTGGACCGTTGTCTTAAAACACAAACTCGGCTTATGTTTCGGGTCATAGGTATGGCAGGACTGATCTACACACCATGAGGAGAACTCTTTGGGATATGAAAAAAGGGCGAGTGTGAGGTTCTTCCTCAAGTTTTTGTCTCTGGATATCCTGTCACTCATGATCGTGAAATTTCCGGGTGACTTCATGAGAAATGAACGAGTCTTACTCTCTGGGGGTTTGGCCCCGTCCAAAGAGTTTGGGGTCATTCTATGGGATGGAAGAAGTCGTTGTTCTGTTGTTGTTAATTTGTTTTGTTTTGTTTCTCAACCTCAGGTGTCCCATCAAATGAGGGATTCTCGAGTAGAGCGCAGGGAGGGGCGACTGGACAACCAGAAATCTGGTTAAAAATTGGGTCCTAGGGACATGTCAAGCCCATTATGACAATTAATGGTCCAGCCCCTGAGAGGACGTACTAGAAGACAGGACTCACGCTGAGGGTCACAATGCGTGTTTATGCCCTCGTCGCACTCATGAATGGACGGGGCCTCAGGGTGAATGCTAGTTTCTCCTACACTGAACGTTGGACAACATGCCAACCACAAGGTTTCTTGCCATGGGTAAGGAAGAGTTCTGATTTCTGCATCACAGTGACCCGTGGGCAGTGATTGGAGATAAGGTCTAGGTTCCGAAGCCTGAAAACTGAGGTAGGGAAGAGATGATGACCTAAGGCCATGGCGGGTCTGATGTGCTCAGTGTGCGGTCAGCTGTCCGGGTGTTGGTCACGAGGTCCGGGCTCAGGTTGTCAGACAGTGCATTAGTGCCCAGGTTAGACTATATATTTTGGATGCATTCGAATGCCGTGTAGGTACTTATCTGAAGAACTCTTCAGGATATGAAGAATGAGCCAGTCTGATGCGCATACTCAGGCTTTGGTCTCTTGATTTTGTATCAGCGATGGCCGTGGAATTTTGGGGATGCCTCATGGGCTATGGACGAATCTTGTTCTCTGTGGACTTGGCCAGATCCCAATTGTTTTCCGTCAATCTGTGGGATGGGAGGACTCCTTTCAGGTTTGTTACCACAGGTGTCCCACCAAAAGAGGAATTCCAAAGCAGAGCCCTGGGGAAGAGTGAAGGGACAACCCGAAATATGGTTAAAAATTGGGGCCTAGGGGCATGGCAAGCCCAATATGATATCTCTCCATCCCGCCAAGTAGAGGCCTTACATGAGGACTGGGCTCAGGCTGAGGGTCACAATGTGTGTTTGTGACCATTGTGGCCCGCAAGCATGGGCGGGGCCTCATATCCAGACTGGTTTCAAGTACACTGAACCTTGGACAACATGCCAACCACAAGGTTTCTTGCCATGTGGAATGAGTTCTGATTTCTGCATCATTTTCAAACCCGGGCCGTGATTGGAGATAAGGTCTAGGTTCTGAAGCCTGAAAACCGAGGTTGACAAGAGATGACGACCTAAGGCCATGACGGGTCCGATGAATTCAGTGTGAGGCCAGCTGTCTGGGTGGGGCCAGGAGATCCCGGATCAAGCTGTGTCAGAAAGGGCATTAGTGCCCAGGTCAGCCTATATATTTCGGGTACAGCGGAATACTGTGCAAGTTGATCCTCATTTGGTGTTCCTGGGTAGCCCCAGAGGGCAATGTTTTTCTTCTGGAGGGCAAGCAGAGTGCTGCATTGTAGTTCTGGATTTTCAAACTGGAGGGCTTGTGGGCCAGTACAATGAGGACGGAAGTCTGAGAACCCAAGCTAGGCCTAGGTTTCTGGGTGACGATATGGCAGGCACAATCTACAGACCTGAATCGAGATCTCGTGCATCTGAAGTCAGGGCGAG
The DNA here is from genome assembly GCF_011764305.1 of Mustela putorius furo. Lineage (NCBI taxonomy): Eukaryota > Metazoa > Chordata > Mammalia > Carnivora > Mustelidae > Mustela > Mustela putorius. The sequence goes on along the minus strand of NW_025422204.1, from coordinate 17,795 downwards.
GATCCGACGATCGCTCAGGTTGGACATTCTGTCCCTGATGGCCCCTTCTTGAAGGGGGGGTGGATCACGAGGCCATGGGGGTTTTCCCACGATGGGAGTTGTGAGAAGTTCCCAACTGCAAAGAAATTCTGCAGGACAATTGAGTCCTGTTGGTTTGCTCCAGGACAACGATTCCGAGCAGGGTACTTAGGATGGACGGCTTGGTAGCACACCTCACATTCCAATTGTCTCCAAGCAACAAGACAGGTTAGATCTGCGGATCTCGGGGAGCAACCGAGGAGGCTGAGTTGAAATGGACTCTCCAGTGGATGTGTCCTAATATGATTTTGTGTCTATGGAGACCTTGGAATGAAGCGGTGGCCCTGGGGCCCTGAAGGGTTCTCCTAAAGAGAGGCTTTCACACAGCTCCATTGTGCAAGTTTCCCATGTGTAGATGAGATTTGTTCTGATGGGTGAGTCAAGAAACAGCCATATGCTGTTATTGAAATCCAGGCCTCTGAGGAGAGATGCCTGGAAACCAAAGCAATGGATCCGATAGGTGCCTAGGGGCCTATTCTTTCCTTTTTACTTCTGGGGATATCATTCTTCGGGTCTGAATGAGAGGAGGTGCTCAGATGGGCTCAGATTGCCCCTGTTTGTCCTGGGAAGCCACAAATATTGGGATGGCTTCAGGGAGTTTGGAGGTTTATCCTATTAGTAGGGTTGTGGCTATTGGAATGGGCACATACAATTCCCTTGGAGAGGTCAAGAAGAGTCGTCTTGTTTGGCTCCAGGGGCCTGAGCCTGTAGGGTGTGTAGGACAGGGCTGTTTGGACAGTTGTCTGAAAACACAAACTCGGCTTATATTTCGGGTCATAGGTATGGCAGGACTGATCAACAGACCATGAGGAGAACTCTTCGGGATATGTAAAAAGGGCGAGTGTGAGGCTCTTGCTCAAGTTTTTGTCTCTGGATATCCTGTCACTCATGATCGTGAAATTTCCGGGTGACTTCATGAGAAATGAACGAGTCTTACTCTCTGGGGGTTTGGCCCCGTCCAAAGAGTTTGGGGTCATTCTATGGATGGAAGAAGTCGTTGTTCTGTTGTTGTTAATTTGTTTTGTTTTGTTTCTCAACCTCAGGTGTCCCATCAAATGAGGGATTCTCGAGTAGAGCGCAGGGAGTGGCGACAGGACAACCAGAAATCTGGTTAAAAATTGGGTCCTAGGGACATGTCAAGCCCATTATGACAATTAATGGTCCAGCCCCTGAGAGGACGTACTAGAAGACAGGACTCACGCTGAGGGTCACAATGCGTGTTTATGCCCTCGTCGCACTCATGAATGGACGGGGCCTCAGGGTGAATGCTAGTTTCTCCTACACTGAACGTTGGACAACATGCCAACCACAAGGTTTCTTGCCATGGGTAAGGAAGAGTTCTGATTTCTGCATCACAGTGACCCGTGGGCAGTGATTGGAGATAAGGTCTAGGTTCCGAAGCCTGAAAACTGAGGTAGGGAAGAGATGATGACCTAAGGCCATGGCGGGTCTGATGTGCTCAGTGTGCGGTCAGCTGTCCGGGTGTTTTGGTCACGAGGTCCGGGCTCAGGTTGTCAGACAGTGCATTAGTGCCCAGGTTAGACTATATATTTTGGATGCATTCGAATGCCGTGTAGGTACTTATCTGAAGAAACTCTTCAGGATATGAAGAATGAGCCAGTCTGATGCGCATACTCAGGCTTTGGTCTCTTGATTTTGTATCAGCGATGGCCGTGGAATTTTGGGGATGCCTCATGGGCTATGGACGAATCTTGTTCTCTGTGGACTTGGCCAGATCCCAATTGTTTTCCGTCAATCTGTGGGATGGGAGGACTCCTTTCAGGTTTGTTACCACAGGTGTCCCACCAAAAGAGGAATTCCAAAGCAGAGCCCTGGGGAAGAGTGAAGGGACAACCCGAAATATGGTTAAAAATTGGGGCCTAGGGGCATGGCAAGCCCAATATGATATCTCTCCATCCCGCCAAGTAGAGGCCTTACATGAGGACTGGGCTCAGGCTGAGGGTCACAATGTGTGTTTGTGACCATTGTGGCCCGCAAGCATGGGCGGGGCCTCATATCCAGACTGGTTTCAAGTACACTGAACCTTGGACAACATGCCAACCACAAGGTTTCTTGCCATGTGGAATGAGTTCTGATTTCTGCATCATTTTCAAACCCGGGCCGTGATTGGAGATAAGGTCTAGGTTCTGAAGCCTGAAAACCGAGGTTGACAAGAGATGACGACCTAAGGCCATGACGGGTCCGATGAATTCAGTGTGAGGCCAGCTGTCTGGGTGGGGCCAGGAGATCCCGGATCAAGCTGTGTCAGAAAGGGCATTAGTGCCCGGGTCAGCCTATATATTTCGGGTACAGCGGAATACTGTGCAAGTTGATCCTCATTTGGTGTTTCTTCCTGGGTAGCCCCAGAGGGCAATGTTTTTTTCTTCTGGAGGGCAGGCAGAGTGCTGCATTTGTAGTTCTGGATTTCCAAACTGGAGGGCTTGTGGGCCAGTAGGAGTCTGAGGACGGAAGTCTGAGAACCCACGCTAGGCCTAGGTTTCTGGGTGAGATAATATGGCAGGCACAAATCTACAGACCTGAATCGATATCTCGTGCATCTGAAGTCAGGGCGAGGATCAGACGATCGCTCAGGTTGGACATTCTTGTCCCTGATGGGCCCCTTCTTGAAGGGGGGGGATGGATCACGAGGCCATGGGGGGGGTTTTCCCACGATGGGGAGAACAGTTCCCCAACTGCAAAGAAATTTCTGCAGGACAAATTGGTGTCCTGTTGGTTTGCTCCAGGACAACGATTCCCGAGAGGGTACTTAGGATGGACAAGCTTGGGTAGCACAACCTCATTCCAATGGTCTCCAAGCATGTTAGATCTGCGGATCTCGGGGAGGCAAGAGCTGAGTTGAAATGGACTCTCCAAGTGGATGTGTCCTAAATATGATTTTGTGTCTATGGAGACATTGGAATGAAGCGGTGGCCCCCTGGGGCCCTGAAGGGTTTTCCTAAAGAGAGGCTTTTCAACAGCTCCATTGTGCAAGTTTCCCCCATGTGTAGATGAGATTTTGTTCTGATGGGTGAGTCAAGAAACAGCCATATGCTGTTATTGAAATCCAGGCCTCTGAGGAGAGATGCCTGGGAAACCAAAGCAATGGATCATAGGTGCCTAGGGGCCTATTCTTTCCTTTTTACTTCTGATTTGCTGGGGATATCATTCTTCGGGCAATGAGAGGAGTGCTCAGATGGGCTCAGATTGCCCCTGTTTTGTCCGGGAAGCCACAAATATGGGATGGCTTCAGGGAGTTTGGAGGTTTATCCTATTAGTAAGGGTTTGTGGCTATTGGAATGGGCACATAACAATTACCCTTGGAGAGGTCAGAAGAGTCGTCCTTGTTTGGCTCCCCAGGGCCTGATCCTGTTTGGTGTGTGTAGGACAGACGGTTTTGTTTGTCTGAAACACAAAACTCGGGCTTATATTTCTTCGGGTCATAGGTATGGCAGGACTGATCAACAGACCATGAGGAGAACTCTTTCGGGATATGTGAAAAAGGGCGAGTGTGAGGCTCTTGCTCAAGTTTTTTATCTCTGGATATCGTGTCACTCATGGTCGTGAAATTTCCGGGGTGACTTCATGGGAAATGGACGAGTCTTACTCTCTGGGGGTTTGGCCCCAGTCCAAATAGTTTGGGGTTCATTTCTGTGGGATGAAGAATTCCGTTGCTCTGTTTGTTGTTGATTGTTTTGTTTTGTTTTTTTCAAACTCAGGTGTCCCAACCAAATGAGGGATTCCAAGGTAGAGTCCCTGGGGAGGGGCGACTTGTCAACCAGAAATCCGGTTAAAAATTGGGTCCTAGGGACATGTCAAGAAGCCCATTATGACATCTAATGGTTGCCTGCCACTGAGAGGACGTACTAGAGGACAGAGACTCACGCTGAGGGTCACAATGCGTGTTTTATGCCCTCGTCGCACTCAAGAATGGGCGGGGCCTCAGGGTGAATGCGAGTGGTTTCTCCTACACTGAACTTTGGACTACAATGCCCAACCACAAGGTTTCTTGCCATGGGTAAGGAAGAGTTCTGATTTCTGGTGGCATCACAGTCACCCCTGGAGCAGTGATTGGAGATAAGGTCTAGGTTTCTGAAGACTGAAAACTGAGGTAGGGAAGAGATGATTGACCTAAGGCCATGGAGGTTCAGATGTGCTCAGTTTGCGGTCAGATGTCTGGGTTTTGGTTCACGAGTACTTCCAGGGCTCAGGTTGTCAGACAGTGCATTAGTGCCGAGGTTAGACTATATATTTTGGTGCCATTCGAGTTTCGTGTAGGTTTCTTATCTGAAGAACTCTTCAGGGATATGAAGAATGAGCGAGTCTGAGGCGCGTGCTCAGGCTTTTGTCTCTGGATTTTGTATCAGCGATGGCCGTGGAATGTTGGGGAATGCCCTCATGGGCCCCATGGAACTAAAATATTGCTATCTGTGCACTTGGCCCGATCCCAATTGTTTTCCGTCAATCTGTGGGATGGGAGGACTCCTTTCAGGTTTGTTACCTCAGGTGTCCCACACAAGAGTAGGAATTCCAAAGCCAGAGTTCCTGGGGAAGAGTGAAGGGACAACCCAAACTATGGTTAAAAATTGGGGCCTAGGGGCATGGCAAAAGCCCAATATGCTTGACTCTCCATCCAGCCACTGAGAGGCCCTTACCTGAGGACTGGGACTCAGGCAGAGGTTCACACATGTGTGTTGTGACCAATGTGGCCCACAAGCATGGGCGGGGCCTCATTTGAGCCACACTGGTTTTCAAATACAGTTGAACCTTGTACAACATGTCAACCACAAGGATTCTTGCCATGGGGAAAGAGTTCTGATTTCTGCATCCTTTTCAAACGCGGGCCAAGATTGGAGATAAGGTCTAGGTTCTGAAGCCTGAAAGCCGAGGTTGACAAGAGATGACGACTTAAATGCCATGACGGGTCCGAAGTGCTCAGTGTGCGGCCAGCTGACTGGGTAGGGCCAGGAGGTCCAGGATCAGGCTGTGACAGAAAGGGCAATTAGTGCCCAGGTCAGCCTATTATATTTGGGGTACAGCCGAATGGCGTTCCCCGTTGATCCTCATTTGGGGTTCCTGGTGTTAGCCCCAGAGGGCAATGTTTTTTCTTCTGGAGGGCCAGGCAGAGTGCTGCATTATAGTTCTGGATTGCCAAACTGGAGGGCTTGTGGGCCAGTACACTGAGGACGGAAGTCTGAGAACCCAAGCTAGGCCTAGGTTTCATCTGGGTGAGGATATGGCAGGCACAATCTAAGACCTGAATCGAGATTTCGTGCATCTGAAGTCAGGGCGAGGATCCGACGATCGCTCAGGTTGGACATTCTGTCCCTGATGGCCCCTTCTTGAAAGGGGGGGTGGATCACGAGGCCATGGGGGTTTTCCCCACGATGGGAGTTGTGAGAAGCTCCCAACTGCTTAAGATTCTTCTGCAGGACAATTGAGTCCTGTTGGTTGGCCTCCAGGACAACGATTCCGAGCAGGGTTCTAAGGATGGATGGCTGGGTAGCCCACCTCACATTCCAATTGTCTCCAAGCAACAAGACAGGTTAGATCTGCTGATCTGGGGGAGCAACCGAGGAGGCTGAGTTGAAAATGGACTACTCTCCCGTGGATGTGTCCCTAATATGATTTTTTGTCTATGGAGACCTTGGAATGAAGCGGTGGCACTGGGGCCCTGAAGGGTTCTCCTAAAAGAGAGGCTTTCACACGCTCCATCGTGCAAGTTTCCCATGTGTAGATGAGATTTGTTCTGATGGGTGAGTCAAGAGACAGCCATATGCTGTTATTGAAATCCAGGCCTCTGAGGAGAGATGCCTGGAAACCAAAGCAATGGATCCGATAGGTGCCTAGGGGCCTGTTCGTTCCTTTTTACGTCTGGGGACATCATTCTACGGGTCTGAGTGACATTAGGTGCTCAGATGGGACAGATTGCCCTGTTTGTTCAGGGTAGGCACAAATATTGGGATGGCCTCAGGGACTTTGGAGGTTTATCTTATTAGTAGGGTTGTCGCCATTGGAATGGGCACATACAATTCTCTAGGAGAGGTCAAGCACAGTCGTCATGTTTGGCTCCAGGGGCCTGAGCCTGTAGGGTGTGTAGGCCAAGGCTGCTTAGGCAGTTGTCTGAAAACACAAACTCGGCTTATGTTTCGGGTCATAGGTATGGCAGGACTGATCTACAGACCATGAGGTGAACACTTCGGGATATGTAAAAAGGGCGAGTGTGAGGCTCTTGCTCAAGTTTTTGTCTCTGGATATCGTGTCACTCATGGTGGTGAAATGGACGAGTCTTACTCTCTGGGAGTTTGGCCCCGTCCAAAGATTTTGGGGTCATTCTGTGGGATGGAAGAAGTTCGTTGCTCTGTGGTTGTTGATTTGTTCTGTTTTGTTTTTCAACCTCAGGTGTCCCACCAAATGAGGGATTCCAGAGTAGAGCCCTGGGCGGGGCGACTGGACAACCAGAAATCTGGTTAATAATTGGTGCCTAGGGACATGTCAAGCCCATTATGACATCTAATGGTCCAGATACTGAGAGGACGTACTAGAGGACAGGACTCACGCTGAGGGTCACAATGCGTGTTTATGCCCTCGTCGCACTCAAGAATGGGCGGGGCCTCAGGGTGAATGCTGGTTTCTCCTACACTGAACTTTGGACACATGCCAACCACAAGGTTTCTTGCCATGGGTAAGGAAGAGTTCTGATTTCTGCATCACAGTCAACCCTGGGCAGTGATTGGAGATAAGGTCTAGGTTCTGAAGCCTGAAAACTGAGGTAGGGGAAGAGATGATGACCTAAGCCATGGCTAGTCTGATGTGTTCCGTGTGCGGTCAGCTGTCTGGGTGTTGGTCACGAGGTCCGGGCTCAGGTTGTCAGACAGTGCATTAGTGCCCAAGTTAGACTAGATATTTTGGGTGCATTCGAGTGTCGTGTAGGTTCTTATCTGAAGAACTCTTCAGGATATGAAGAATGAGCGAGTCTGAGGCGCGTGCTCAGGCTTTTGTCTCTGGATTTTTGTATCAGCGATGATCGTGGAATGTTGGGGAGGAGCCCTCATGGGCCAAGGACGAATCTTGCTCTCTGTGGACTTGGCCCGATCCCCCAATTGTTTTTCTCCGTCAATCTGTGGGATGGGAGGACTCCTTTCAGGTTTGTTACCTCAGGTGTCCCACAAAAGAGGAATTCCAAAGCAGAGTCCTGGGGAAGAGTGAAGGGACAACCCGAACTATGGTTAAAAATTGGGGCCTAGGGGCATGGCAAAGCCCAATATGCTGACTCTCCATCCAGCCACTGAGAGGCCTTACCTGAGGACTGGGCTCAGGCAGAGGGTCACAATGTGTGTTTGTGACCAATGTGGCCCACAAGCATGGGCGGGGCCTCATGAGCCACACACTAGGTTCAAATACAGTGAACCTTGTACAACAACATGCCAAAAACAAGGTTTCTTGCCATGGGGAAAGAGTTCTGATTTCTGCATCCTTTTCAAACACGGGCCGTGATTGGAGATAAGGTCTAGGTTCTGAAGCCTGAAAACCAAGGTTGAGAAGAGATGACGACCCTAAGACCATGGCGGGTCCGATGTGCTCAGTGTGCGGCCCAGCTCTCTGGGTGGGGACAGGAGGTCCAGGATCAAGCTGTGTCAGAAAGGGCATTAGTGCCCAGGTCAGCCTATATATTTAGGGTACAGCCGCCGAATTGCGTGCCCTGTTGATCCTCATTTGGTGTTCCTGGGTAGCCCCAGAGGGCAATGTTTTTCTTCTGGAGGGCAGGCAGAGTGCTGCATTGTAGTTCTGGATTGCCAAACTGGAGGGCATGTGGGCCAGTAGTCTGAGGACGGAAGTCTGAGATCCCAAGTTAGGCCTAGGTTTCTGGGTGAGGACATGGCAAGGCACAATCTACAGACCTGAATTGAGATCTCGATGCATCTGAAGTCAGGTCGAGGATCAGCCGATCGCTCAGGTTGGGACATTCTGTCCCTGATGGGCCCTTCAGACAGTGCATCAGTCTTCGGGTCTGAGTGACAGGAGGTGCACAGATGGGCACAGATTGCCCCTGTTTGTCCTGGGAAAGCCACAAAATTTGGGATGGCCTCAGGGACTTTGGAGGTTTATCCTTTTAGTAGGTTTGTGGCCATTGGAATGGGCAGATACAATTCCCTTGGAGAGGTCCAAGCACAGTCGTCATGTTTGGCTCCAGGGGTCCTGAGCCTGTAGGGTGTGTAGGACAGGGCTGTGTGGACCGTTGTCTGAAAACACAAACTCGGCTTATGTTTCGGGTCCTAGGTATGGCAGGACTAGATCTACAAGACCATGAGGAGAACTCTAGGGATAATGAAAAAAAGGGCGAGTGTGAGGCTCTTTCCTCAAGTTTTTCTCTCTGGATATCCTGGTCACTCATGATCGTGAAATTTTCCGGGTGACTTCATGGGAAATGGACGAGTCTTACTCTCTGGGGGTTTGGCCCAGTCCAAAGAGTTTGGGTTCATTCAATGGGGATGGAAGAAGTCGTTGATCTGTTGTTGTTAATTTGTGTTTGTTTTGTTTCTCAAACTCAGGTGTCCCACCAAATGAGGGATTCTCGAGTAGAGCCCGGGGACGGGCGACTGGACAACCAGAAATCTGGTTAAAAATTGGGTCCTAGGGACATGTCAAGCCCATTATGACATCTAATGGTCCAGCCCCTGAGAGGACGTACTAGAGGACAGGACTCACGCTGAGGGTCACAATGCGTGTTTATGCCCCTCGTCGCACTCATGAATGGACGGGGCCTCAGGGTGAATGCTAGTTTCCCCTACCACTGAACGTTGGACAACATGCCAACCACAAGGTTTTCTTGCCATGGGTAAGGAAGAGTTCTGATTTCTGCATCACAGTCAACCCTGGGCAGTGATTGGAGATAAGGTCTAGGTTCTGAAGCCTGAAAACTGAGGTAGGGAAGAGATGATGACCCAAGGCCATGGCGGGTCTGATGTGCTCAGTGTGCGGTCAGCTGTCTGGGTGTTGTTCACGAATACCGGGCTCAAGGTTGTCACACAGTGCATTAGTGCCCAGGTTAGAACTATATATTTTGGATGCATTCGAATGCCGTGTAGGTACTTATCTGAAGAACTCTTCAGGATATGAAGAATGAGCGAGTCTGATGCGCATATGCTCAGGCTTTGGTCTCTTGATTTTGTATCAGCGATGGCCGTGGAATTTTGGGGATGCCTCATGGGCTATGGACGAATCTTGTTCTCTGTGGACTTGGCCAGATCCCAATTGTTTTCCGTCAATCTGTGGGATGGGCGGACTCCTTTCAGGTTTGTTACCACAGGTGTCCCACCAAAAGAGGAATTCCAAAGCAGAGCCCTGGGGAAGAGTGAAGGGACAACCCGAACTATGGTTAAAAATTGGGGCCTAGGGGCATGGCAAGCCCAATATGCAATCTCTCCATCCCGCCACTGAGAGGCCTTACATGAGGACTGGGCTCAGGCTGAGGGTCACAATGTGTGTTTGTGACCAATGGGGCCCGCAAGCATGGGCGGGGCCTCATATCCAGACTGGTTTCAAGTACACTGAACCTTGGACAACATGCCAACCACAAGGTTTCTTGCCATGGGGAATGAGTTCTGATTTCTGCATCATTTTCAAAACCCGGGCCGTGATTGGAGGTAAGGTCTAGGTTTTCTGAAGCCTGAAAACCGAGGTTGACAAGAGATGACGACCTAAGGCCATGACGGGTCCGCTGATGAATTCAGTGTGAGGCAGGTGTCTGGTGGGGCCAGGGAGGTCCAGGATCAAGCTGTGTCAGAAAGGGCATTAGTGCCCAAGTCAGCCTATATATTTCGGGTACAGCGGAATACTTGTGCAAGTTGATCCTCATTTGGTCTTCCTGGGTAGCCCCAGAGGGCAATGTTTTTTTGGTCTTCTGGAAGGCAGGCAGAGTGCTGCATTGTAGTTCTGGATTGCCAAACTGGAGGGCTTGTGGGCCCAGTACACTGAGGACGGAAGTCTGAGAACCCAAGCTAGGCCTAGGTTTCTGGGTGAGGATATGGCAGGCACAAATCTACAGACCTGAATCGAGATCTCGTGCATCTGAAGTCAGGGCGAGGATCAGCCGATCGCTCAGGTTGGACATTCTGTCCCTGATGGCCCCTTCTTGAAGGGGGGGTGGATCACGAGGCCATGGGTGGTTTTCCCACGATGGGAGTTTGTGAGAAGCTCCCAACTGCAAAGAAATTCTGCAGGACAATTGGGTCCTGTTTGGTTGGCTCCAGGACAACGATTCTGAGCAGGGTTCTTAGGATGGATGGCTTGGGGTAGCACACCTCACATTCCAATTGTCTCCAAGCAACAAGACAGGTTAGATCTCTGCGGATCTCGGGGAGCAACCGAGGAGGCTGAGTTGAAATGGACTCTCCCGTGGATGTGTCCTAATATGATTTTTTGTCTATGGAGACCTTGGAATGAATCGGTGGCCCTGCGGCCCTGAAGTGTTTCTCCTAAAGAGAGGCTTTCACACAGCTCCATTGTGGCAAGTTTCCCATGTGTAGATGAGATTTGTTTCTGATGGGTGAGTCAAGAAACAGCCATATGCTGTTATTGAAATCCAGGCCTCTGAGGAGCGATGCCTGGAAACCAAAGCAATGGATCCGATAGGTGCCCTATGGGCCTGTTCTTTCCTTTATACTTCTGGGGATATCATTCTTCGGGTCTGAGTGAGAGGAGGTGCTCAGATGGGCTCAGATTGCCCCTGTTTGTCCTGGGAATCCACAAATATTGGGATGGCCTCAGGGACTTTGGAGGTTTAATCCTATTAGTAGGTTGTGGGCTATTGGAATGGGGACATACAATTCCCTGGGAGAGGTCAAGAACAGTCGTCATGTTTGGCTCCAGGGGCCTGAGCCTTTAGGGTGTGTAGGACAGGGCTGTTTGGACAGTTGTCTGAAAACACAAACTCGGCTTATGTTTCGTGTCATATGTATGGCAGGACTGATCAACAGACCATGAGGAGAACCCTTCGGATATGTAAAAAGGGCGAGTGTGAGGCTCTTGGCTCAGTTTTTTGTCTCTGGATATCGTGTCACTCATGGTCGTGAAATTTCCGGGTGACTTCATGGGAAATGGACGAGTCTTACTCTCTGGGGGTTTGCCCCCGTCCAAAGAGTTTGGGGTCATTCTGTGGGATGGAAGAATTCCGTTGCTCTGTTGTTGTTGTTGATTTGTTTTGTTTGTTTTTTCAACCTCAGGTGTCCCAACAAATGAGGGATTCCAAGGTAGAGTCCTGGGGAGGGGCGACTTGTCAACCAGAAAATCTGGTTAAAAATTGGGGCCTAGCGACATGTCAAGCCCATTATGACATCTAATGGTCCAGCCACCTGAGAGGACGTACTAGAGGACAGGACTCACGCTGAGGGTCACAATGCGTGTTTATGCCCTCGTCGCACTCAAGAATGGGCGGGGCCTCAGGGTGAATGCTGGTTTCTCCTACACTGAACTTTGGACTACATGCCAACCACAAGGTTTCTTGCCATGGGTAAGGAAGAGTTTCTGATTTCTGCATCACAGTCAACCCCTGGGCAGTGATTGGAGATAAGGTCTAGGTTCTGAATGCTGAAAACTGAGGTAGGGAAGAGATGATGACCTAAGCCATGGCTAGTCTGATGTGTTCCGTGTGCGGTCAGCTGTCTGGGTGTTGGTCACGAGGTCCGGGCTCAGGTTGTCAGACAGTGCATTAGTGCCCAAGTTAGACTATATATTTTGGGTGCATTCGAGTGTCGTGTAGGTTCTTATCTGAAGAACTCTTCAGGATATGAAGAATGAGCGAGTCTGAGGCGCGTGCTCAGGCTTTTGTCTCTGGGATTTTGTATCAGCGATGATCGTGGAATGTTGGGGAGGCGTCATGGGCCAGGACGAATCTTGGTCTCGGTGGACTTGGCCCGATCCCAATTGTTTTCCCGTCAATCTGTGGGATGGGAGGACTCCTTTCAGGTTTGTTACCTCAGGTGTCCCACAAAAGAGGAATTCCAAAGCAGAGTCCTGGGGAAGAGTGAAGGGACAACCCGAACTATGGTTAAAAATTGGGGCCTAGGGGCATGGCAAGCCCAATATGCTGACTCTCCATCCAGCCACTGAGAGGCCTTAACCTGAGGACTGGGCTCAGGCAGAGGTTCACAATGTGTGTTTGTGACCAATGTGGCCCACAAGCATGGGCGGGGCCTCATGAGCCACACTAGTTTCAAATACAGTGAACCTTGTACAACATGCCAAAAACAAGGTTTCTTTCTTGCCATGGGGAAGAGTTCTGATTTCTGCATCCTTTTCAAACACGGGCCGTGATGTAGGAGATAAGGTCTAGGTTCTGAAGCCTGAAACCGAAGGTGAGAAGAGATGACCGACCTAAGACCATGGGGCGGGTCCCGATGTGCTCAGTGTGCGGAGACCAGCTGTCTGGGTGGGGACAGGAGGTTCCAGGAATCAAGCTGTGTCAGAAAAGGGCATTAGTGCCCAGGTCAGCCTATATATTTAGGGTACAGCCGAATTGCGTGCCCTGTTTGATCCTCATTTGGTGTTCCTGGGTAGCCCCCAGAGGGCAATGTTTTTTTCTTCTGGAGGGCAGGCAGAGTGCTGGATTGTAGTTCTGGATTGCCAAACTGGAGGGCATGTGGGCCAGTAGTCTGAGGACGGAAAGTCTGAGATCCCAAGTTAGGCCTAGGTTTCTGGGGTGAGGACATGGCAGGCACAATCTACAGACCTGAATGAGATCTCATGCATCTGAACTCAGGTCGAGGATCAGATGATCGCTCAGGTTGGACATTCTGTCCCTGATGGGCCCTTCAGACAGTGCATCAGGTTCTTCGGGTCTGAGTGCCAGGAGGGTGCACAGATGGGGCACAGATTGCCCCTGTTGTGTCTGGGAAGCCACAAATATTGGGATGGCCTCAGGGACTTTGGAGGTTTATCCTTTTAGTAGGGTTGTGGCCATTGGAATGGGCAGATACAATTCCCTTGGAGAGGGTCAAGCACAAGTCGTCATGTTTGGCTCCAGGGTCTGAGCCTGTAGGGTGCGTAGGACAGGGCTGTGTGGACCGGTTGTCTGAAAACACAAACTCGGCTTATGTTTCGGGTCCTAGGTATGGCAGGACTGATCTACAGACCATGAGGAGAACTCTAGGGATATGAAAAAGGGCGAGTGTGTGAGGCTCTTCCTCAAGTTTTTTTTCCTCTGGATATCCTGTCACTCATGATCGTTGAAAATTTCCGGGTGACTTCATGGGAAAATGGACGAGTCTTACTCTCTGGGGGGTTTGGCCCCGTCCAAAGAGTTTGGGGTCATTCAATGGGATGGAAGAAGTCGTTGATCTGTTGTTGTTAATTTGTTTTTGTTTTTGTTTCTCAACCTCAGGTGTCCCACCAAATGAGGGATTCTCGAGTAGAGCGCAGGGAGGGGCGACTGGACAACCAGAAATCTGGTTTTAAAATTGGGGTCCTAGGACATGTCAAGCCCATTATGGACATCTAATGGTCCAGCCCCTGAGAGGATGGTCGTACTAGAGGACAGGACTCACGCTGAGGGTCACAATGCGTGGTTTATGCCCTCGTCGCACTCATGAATGGACGGGGCCTCAGGGTTGAATGCTAGTTTCCCTACACTGAACGTTGGACAACATGCCAACCACAAGGTTTTCTTTGCCATGGGTAAGGAAGAGTTCTGATTTCTGCATCACAGTCCAACCCTGGGCAGTGATTGGAGATAAGGTCTAGGTTCTGAAGCCTGAAAACTGAGGTAGGGAAGAGATGATGACCCAAGGGCCATGGCGGGTCTGATGTGCTCAGTGTGCGGTCAGCTGTCTGGGTGTTGTTCACGAATACCGGGCTCAGTTTGTCAGACAGTGCATTAGTGCCCAGGTTAGACTATATATTTTGGATGCATTCGAAATGCCGTGTAGGGGTACTTATCTGAAGAACTCTTCAGGATATGAAGAATGAGCGAACGAGTCCTGATGGCGCAGTGCTCAGGCTTTTGTCTCTTGATTTTTTGTATCAGCGATGGCCGTTGGAATTTTGGGGATGACTCTCATGGGCTATGGACGAATCTTGTTCTCTGTGGACTTGGGCCAGATCCCAATTGTTTTTCCGTCAATCTGTGGGATGGGCGGACTCCTTTCAGGTTTGTTTACCTCAGGTGTCCCACCAAAAAGAGGAATTCCAAAGCAGAGCCCTGGGGAAGAGTGAAGGGACAACCCGAAAGATGGTTAAAAATTGGGGCCTAGGGGCATGGAGTAAGCCCAATATGCTAATCTCTCCAATCCAGCCACTTGAGATGCCTTACCTTTATGAGGACTGGGCTCAGGCTGAGGTCCTACACAATGTGTGGTTTGTGACCAATGTGGCCCGCAAGCATGGGCGGGGTGACCTCATATCCAGAACTGGTTTCAAGTACACTGAACCTTGGACAACATGCCAACCACAAGGTTTCTTGCCATGGGGAAATGAGTTCTGATTTCTGCACATCATGTTCAAACCCGGGCCCGTGATTGGAGAGGTAGGTCTAGGGGTTCTGAAGCCCTGAAGCCTGAAAACCGAGTTTGACAAGAGATGACGACCTAAGGCCATGGCGGGTCCGATGATTCAGGTGAGGCAGCTGTCTGGGTGGGGGGCGAGGAGGTCCCAGGCTCAGAGCTGTGTCAGAAAGGGCATTAGTGCCCAGGTCAGCCTATATATTTTGGGTACAAGCGCCGAATACTGTGCAAGTTGATCCTCATTTGGGGGTCTTCCTGGGTAGGCCCCAGAGGGCAATGTTTTTCTTCTGGAGGGCAGGCAGAGTGCTGCATTGTAGTTTTGGATTGCAAAAAACCTGGAGGGCTTGTGGGCCAGTAGTCTGAGGACGGGAAGTCTGAGAACCCAAGCTAGGCCTAGGGTTTCTGGGTGAGGATATGGCAGGCACAATCTATCTGACAGACCTGAATCGAGATCTCGGTTGGCATCTGAAGTCAGGGCGAGGATCAGACGATCGCTCAGGTGGAAATTCTGTCCCTGATGGCCCTTCTTCTTGAAGGGGGGGGGGATTCACGAGGCCCCATGGGGGTTTTTCCCCACGATGGGAGTTGTGAGAAGCTCCCAACTGCAAAGAGAAATTCTGTCAGGAGTACAATTGAGTCCTGTTGGTTGGCTCCAGGACAACGTCTTCAACGATTCCGAGCAGGGTTCTTAGGGATGGATGGCTTGGTAACCCCACCTCAATTCCAATTGTCTCCAAGCAACAAGACAGGTTAGATCTGCTGGATCTCGGGGAGCACAACGAGGGAGGCTTGAGTTGAAATGGACTCTCTCCCCGTGGATGTGTCCTAATATGATTTTTGTGTCTATGGAGACCCTTGGAATGAAAGCGGTGGCCCTGGGCCCTGAAGGGTTTTCTCCCTAAAGAGAGGCTCTTTTTTCGCGGCGTTCACACAGCTCCATCGTGCAAGTTTCCCATGTGTAGATGAGATTTGTTCTGATGGGTGAGTCAAGAAACAGCAAGCATATGCTGGTTTTAATTGAAATCCATGGCCTCTGAGAGAGAGATGCCCTGGAAACCAAAATGCAATGGATCCGATTAGGTGCCTAGGGGCCTGTTCGTTCGCATTCCTTTCTTACTTCTGGGGATATCATTCTACGGGTCTGAGTGAGGGAGGTGCTCAGATGGGCTCAGATTGCCCCTGTTTTGTCCTGGGAAGCCCACAAATATTGGGATGGCCTCAGGGACTTTGGGAGGTTTATCCTATTAGTAGGGTTGTGGCCATTGGAATGGGCACATTACAATTCCCTGGGATTTGGAGGAGAGGGCAAGCAAAACAGCCCCACGTTCATGTTTGGCTCCAGGGGCCTGGAGCCTGTAGGGGGTTTGTAGGACCAGGCAGAGCTGTTTGGACAGTTTGTCTGAAAAACACCAAACTCGGCTTATGTTTCGGGTCATAGGTTTTGTGGCTAGGCAGTCAGGAGAGGACTGATTCAACAGACCATGCGGAGAAACCCCTTCCGGAGCTTATGGAAAAAGGGCGAAGTGAGAGTTGTGGATGAGGCTCGTTGACTCAAAGTGTTTTTTTGTCGTCCTACTGGATATATCGTGTCACTCATGGTCGTTTGAAATTTCCGGGGTTTTTTTGACTTCATGGGGTGGTTGGTGGTGGAAGTAACACACCGGGAAGTTGAGTACCAAGTCTACTCTCTGGGGGTTTGTGCCCCCGTCCAAAGAGTTTTGGGGGGGGTCATTCGTGCTGGGATGGAGGAAGAAGCTAAGAAAGTTCCGTGCTTTGGTTGTTGTTTGATTTTTTTTGTGTTTGGTTTTTTTTTCAACCTCAGGTTTTTTTTCCCAACAACATGAGGGATTTTTTTTTTCCACAAGTAGAGCCCTGGGGAGGGGATGCGAATCGGCGGATATGGGACCACCAGAAATCTGGTTTTAAAAAATTGGGGCCTCCTTCCCTAGGGACATGTCTAAGCCACATTTATGAAATCTAATGGTCCAGCCAATAAATTGAGAGGAACCCGTATAGAGGACAGGAGACCTCACGGTGGAGGGTCAAAATGCGTTGTTTATGCCCTCGTTCGCCACTCAAGAATGGGAGGGCGTAACCTCTCAGGGGTGGGGTGGGTGGGTGTGTGTGGAGGAATGCTGCTTTCTTTGCTTGCCCTTCTGTTGCCTGGCGAGTGTGCGCTTTTTTGTTTACTACACTGAATTTGGACCAACATGCCAACCACAAGGTTTCTTGCCCCATGGATGGGTAAGGAAGAGAGTTCTGATCTCTTTTTCATCTTTTGCATCACAGTCACAAAAAAACTGTGGGCGAGTGATTGGAGTTTATGGTCTGGAGGTTTTCAGGCGAAGTTAAGTCTAGGTTCTGGAAGCCTGAAAGAAAACCTGAGGGTAGGGAACAGATTTGATGGACAAAGGCCATGTGCGGTTCTGATTGTGCTCAGGTGTGCCGGTCACGACAGACTGTTGGCGTTTTTGGTTCACGGAGGGCGGCGGGGGTCCGCTGGCTCGTGTTGTCAGACACAGTTTGCATTAGTGACACACGTCTTTAGACTATATATATATTTTTGGTACATTCGAGTGTAGTGTAGCTGTAGGGTTCTCTATCTGAAGAACTCTCTTCGATAGGATTATGAGAAATTGAGCGAGGGGTATGAGTCCGAGGGCGCGAGGTAGGCGCGTGCTACTCAGGCTTTTGTCTATGGAGTGGATTTTGTCCTCTGCGATTTGCCGTGCGATCAGCGAATGGAGCTTGCGGTCCGTGGTGGAATGTTGGGGAGGCATCATGGGCCATGGGGAAGGAATGAAGTCTTGCCTCTCTGTGGATTTGACCAGATTCAACACAATTGTTTTTTCTTTTTAGTTCATTCAAATTCTTGTGGGAGTGGGTGAGGACCGCTTTACTGTTTGTTACCCCCGGGACCCTACCTTCAGGTTGTGTCCCCCACAAAAGAGGGAATTCCAAAGCAAGTCCTGGGGAAGAGTGAAGGGACAACCCGACTATGGTTAAAATTGGGGGCCTAGGGGCATGGCAAGCCCATATGCCCTCCCATCCCGCCAACTGAGAGGCCTTAACATGAGGACTGGCTCAGGCCTGAGTCACATGTGTTTTTGTGACCAATGTGGCCCCGCAAGCATGGGCGGGGCCTCAATATCATCCATACTGGTTTCAAGTACACTGAACCTGGACAACATGCCAACCACAAGGTTTCTTGCCATGGGGGGA